>NC_064433.1:155674657-155983283 GCF_023343835.1 Lagopus muta
TTTCATATTTCAGTGACTGAAGAAGTAAAAACCCACTTATGCAAGGTTACTTATATGAATTCTTTTTTCATATATTAGAATTATGCATCAAGACATTTGGACTATAATGCAAAAAGCTGCCTATCTATTATATGACCACCTGAACATATTATTAAAATGTTACTGAGGTGCTGCACTTTGATGGTTTCATGCAGTCAGAATCCAACAAACATTTTAAAATCCCATCTTTGTATTGCTATTTTTAAGGGTATTGATTTTTTTTTCTAATAGGCTTTCTGAACTGTTTCTTGGGTTCAATGAGGTTTCTTTATTCCCTAATTACAGAAAGCCTATTGTAGATAATACTGTTTTGAAAGATTTTTTTTAAGTTTAATTTTGTTTTGATATGCTGACGTTTATGTAAATAAAGACGTTTACTCAGTTTCAATGTATAGTAGTCTTAAATCAGAGAAAGCTCATAATAAATATGAAAATAAAACATTCCTTTTTGTAAACAGATCTGCAAGCCTGACTGCATCTCACTAAGCATTTTATAGGTTCATTATACTACTTGGCTCACATTGAAGTCACCTCAAATTTTATTTTTATTTTTTTTTCTAACCATCATATGAATAAACTTTGGCTTCTGTTTTAAGGACTGACTGGAAAAAATCCAGTATCTGCTTATAATCTACAGATTCAGGAAAATATAATGGTTATTTCTGGTAGTAAGATATTTCTAATCATTTGTCTGTCACATACTAAACTTTCGGAGGGATCAACAAAGGTGAAAGTAGACCCATAGCCTATTTTATGCAGAGACCTGAAGCTAGAAAGAATTGTCTTTCACTTGTGTTGAAGTGAAATTGGCAGCAAAGTTAATTGGCATGCGTGAGTATATAACCATTGGTAATGAGGAGTTTCTAAACATCCTGACGTAGTTTAACCAAAAGCCCCAGTACCAATTATCTTGCTTCTTAATTACTTTTTCTCCTCCCTTTACAACTTAGATGCTTTCAAAAGAGCTTCATCATTAGCTGGGTAAGAAGTGGCTAAAGAAGTACTTTAGAACAATCTCAGCTTTAAATTCCACTACCTGTGCTGATATGGTTGTACCCTCTTACAAGCCACTGGAACAGCTTCCCGTTTGGTGCTCCTGCCTCAAAATTCTTAACACTCTATAGCATACTCCTAGTCAACTAAGTCAACTAGTGTAACATTAGGAGTTTGTCATCAAGAACTATTTCAGTGTTCTCATGAACACTGTAGTTACTATAAAACACTATAAACTTTATAATGACAAAGTTATATAGACCTTGGCTTCATGCAGTCATGGCTTCAGCAGTAGATGAGGCCTGACGGAAGCACAGCCCATGGAGACCCAGCAGGAGCAACCCTGGGCCAGAGCTACAGCCCATGAAAAGCAGCCTGTGGTGGGACAGGAGAGCTGAGGGAGATGTGCCTGTGGGGACCCGTGTGGAGCAGTGCGTGAAGGGTGGGCCCTATGGCACAGAGCCATGTTGGAGTGGTGCTTGGAGAGCTGCAGCCTGTGGGAACACCACACAGGTTCACTTCAGGTAGACTGTGGAAGGGATACCACATGGAGCAGAAGAAGAGAGAGACCACAGAGAAGTGGCAGATACAGCATTTTGGACTGAAGGCAATCCTTATTCCCCTATGTGGTTCAGTGGGAGGAGGCAGAAAAAGGTAGATGGAATTAAGATGTTTTTAGTTTTTATTTCCCACTGCTCTAGTGTGTTATTAATAGTCAATAAATTATATTAATTTCCCTACGCGGAGTCTGCTTTGCCCATGTTTATAATTGGTTAGTGATCTCTGTCTTTATCTCAACCCAAAAGCTTTTTTTCCCATTGTATTTTCTTCCCTTGTTGTTCTGTAGAGGTGGAGTGCAAGAACAGCAAGGTGGTTCTTACCTACCTACCAGTGGTACCACACAAGGTGCTATACTTACAAACCCATTAACTCTATTATAAGCAAGCTCACCATTTTTAACAATGACAACACTTGTAGCTTACAAGATACTTTTATACATAAATGATTAACTCCTCATTAACATGAACTAAATGTTATTTGTGTTAATTTTGTTACTACCAATAGTTCTTATAAATTGTCATCTTCGGCCAGCTAAGATATTAGTGATTTCTGGAGGAGAGGGTTATAAGAATTGCATTTCCCAAGACAAACAGAAACTTAGTTACTTGGTTAGACGGATTGGAAAATTTTAATTCATAAGTGAATTTTAAAAAGTTGCAAAAAGTCAGTATGCTTAATATAAATCATGTCCTACCTATTGTTTGGATGGATGAAGATCTGTCTAAAATCTTGAGAAAAGATGTACAAACAATCTACTTGATCTTAGCACCTCTTGTAAATCCTCAAGTAATAATTATTATTTCCTTGAGCTGAAATTTAGACTTCAACATTTGAAAGCAGATTCAAAGATGCCTTGATCCATAACGATTTTCTTCTGTAGACTGAAACTTTAAACCTGTCTCTAGAGATCCTTCCTGTTTCTGTGAGCCCTAGGGAATCGCATGGAGTTCATGTATATTTAATATCAGTCAAATCAACGTATACAGTAACCATGCTAAAAGAACAATTATGCATAATATTTATGTAAATATAGAACAAGAATTATGTGTTTTTATTTAGAACGTTGGAAAGACTTGTAAATTATTTAATTAAAAATATATAATTTGGAGTGATTTTGAGCTGTTTGTTTACAGTATATTTCACAGAAAAACACTATAATTTTCATATTCATTTTAACTATAGCTAGGTTGACTGGTATAATCTTTAAAGAATGAAATTGTCTTATATGGAAAATTCATGCAAATCTTTATTTGTGCCATAGATAATTATTTATCGCTTTATTTAAAATGTGGCAGAATTAACTCTACTTTTTCAACAGTGATAGTACTATTTTTCATTTACATAATAACTTTTAAATTCTGAAAATATGTTTTATATTTTCCTGATGTAATATAGTTTTGGAGAATGCTGCATACTTTCATGAGCCTAGAAATCAATCTCCTGTTATCTTCTATCTCCTAGGGTAGATGTGCTTCTAGAGAAACAGTATAAAGTCTTCACAGAAACCATGATTTCACTTTTTCAGAACCTACTTACTTAATATTGAATCTCAGATAATTTTTGTTTCTTAGTGCTTCATGTGAAGCACTATTTTATTCATCTCATCTGTCATTAAATGAACAGTATCTTATGATCAGAGTTATTTGCATGGGGTGAAGAAACTTGCAGAAAATCAGGTTTCCAAAACCTTTGGAATCTGTCAAATTCCTAGATCTGATGTGCAGAGGGTCAGAAAATTCACATTTGTAGCCATCCTATCATTTTCTTTTCTGCAAAAAAGAAATCATAGTAAATAGGATATCTTAAGTCAAAATGTGCTGTTCTTTTTTTTAATAATCACTGATTTGAGCATCCCATGGGAAGAGCACCACACTGGATCAGAAGAGAGTAGCCACGAAGGAGCAGCAGACACAAAACATTACAGAGTTACTGCAACATGCATTCCCTGCTCCCCTGTAATGTTCAGGGAGAGGAAATAGAACAGAGTAGATGGAACAGTGATGTTTTTAGTTTGCTCTTTGTTTCTCACTGCTCTAATATATTAATTGTTAGCAGTACATTACATTGAGTCTCTCTTATGGTTAGTCTGGTTTGCCAATAGTTATTGTGATCTGCAACTGTTCTTCTTGCTTTTATTTCAACCCCTGAGCCTTTTTTCATCATTTTATCTTCCTCTGTTCTTTTTAGGAGAAGGATTGAGGGAGTGGCACGGTAGAGTTTTGCATCCCATCTATGCAAAGTCTTCCTCACAACAAAAAGAAATTACCCTTCTTTATTTATTTTACTTTGAATAAAACCCAGAAACCATCTATAAACATCTCAAGTGCCTAGTGACAGGACAGGAGGCAGTGGTCACAAACTGAAACACAAGAGATTCTCTCTAAAAACCAGGAAGCACTTATTTACTTATCTACCCAAGAAAAGGAATCTGGGGATTCTTGTCCATGGCATGAGTCAGAAGTGTGCCCTGGCAGCCATAAGGGCCAGTGGTACCATGGGGTGCATCACGCTACTCTTATCATGGCTAGCTTCTCACAGGAAGGGTGGTCCTGCTCTGCTCTGTGCTGGTGTGGTCTCACCTCAGTGTTAGATGCCCCATTATAAGAAGGATATAAAACTATTAGAGAGCAACCAAAGGAGGAGAACAAAGACGATGAAAGGTCTAGAGGGGAAGGCACATGAATACGAAGCTAATTCTGCTAATACAATAGGGCTATGGAATCATAACTGTTACGCTGATAGGTAAAATTTGTGATATCAAACTTCTAAACACGTGTCATATCAGTATGGCTTTATTTTTAAATTAGGTTGTTTATGCACTACATGGACAGTAGGATGAAGTGCACCCTCAGCAAGTTTGCAGATGAAACCAAGCTGAGCGGTGCAGTTGACATGCTAGAGGGAAGGGATGCCACCCAAAGGGATCTAGACAGGCTTGAGAGGTAGGTCCATGTCAACCTCATGAACTTCAACAAGGCCAAGTGTAAGTTCTTGAACCTGGGTTGGGACAGTCCTAAGTGCCAACACTCATACATGCAGATTTTTCAATAAGGATAAGATGAGGACTGAATCAATGAAAAGGAGCTACTGAGAAAATAGCAGAGATAGAAGATTAATCACAGAATTTCCAGTGGTCATTAAACTGTGTGTAATTAGTAGCCAATATCCCTGGCTCATGACTACTGAAGCTTCATGAAATGTTAGTTCTCTGTTGATTGCTGAGGAGTATTATATGCACATCTATTCTTGGAAAGAATAATTAGGTCTCTTTTTTCAATGAGATAGACTCAATTGATCTTGGAAAAACCAATGGTATTTTAATATTACTGCCACACAAGGAGTTTCTCATGGAACTTGACTTGTTGTCCACCCCTGTCAGCATATGTATAAAGATATAGTAAGTGGGATTTTATCAGACTGGCAGTCAGTCAGTAGTGGGGTTCCCCTGACCTTCGTTTTAGGGCCAAGTCTCATTAATGTCTTAAATGTCTTGGATGCAGAACTTGAAGGCATTGTAAGTTTGTAGATGACATTAAATAGAGAGGAACTGTTGACACCCTCAAGGGCAGAGAGACCTTGCAAGGAGAAATACTCTCAGAGAAGTGTACAACTCAGGATATTCTATGATTCTGTTCGGTTTTAGTTACATGGAAATGAATAGTAGTGTGAATTAAAAACGCACTATGAAGTTATCATGTGATCAAATACCTCCATAGCTTGTGTTAGTCTTGCACATTACCTATACTGTGTTTTTACACACACACACACACACACACACACACACACACACACACACACACACACACACAGAATGAAGTATTATATTTTGGATTAAAAAGTAAAGCAGTTTAGCAGCTTGGGTTTGGTTACTTTTTTTTCCTGTTTCTGTTTAATCAAATTTGCTATAGACAGACAGTTGTCATTTTTTTGTGCATCAGTAATTGTCTATATGTATAGACGTCTAAAGTCAAACTGATTTTTCTCTATTCACCCACAAGAAAGGAAATTGGGAAAGCTAGAAATTAACTAGAGCATAAATGTTTACTATTCAATTTGAGCATTTTCATTAATTTACATTTCTGGATTTTTATAAAATAGTTCTAAAACATACATTTAGTGTATGTTGCAGATACAGAGTCACATCTCAGTGAACAGTAGAACTGTGAAATCTGTACAATATAGAATACAAGTAAATGGTGAAAATGAGGACATAACAGCTAAGGTATGTGGATGTTGCATGTACAAAGAGTGCATGGCAAAAGAAGACCCATTCTCAGGTTTCAGAAGTTAAAATAGCTCTCATCACTCATTTAACTAAGATTTTATATTAAAAGCTAATTGAATAATAAATGAACCAGAAGCATATTCATTTCTCCCCAATCTTCCAGCCTTTATATCTATATAAAAAAATCAACAAAAATCCCACAAAAAAGACCAATTAAAAGCTGGTTGAGAAAACCTTCCTTATTAGTTCAGTGATTCCTCAGAGAACATCAAATTTGCTACTGTGCTTTAAAGACACAGATAACTTTGATTTCCTCTTTTGTAAAAAAATCTAGATTTTTGTTCAAATTTAGTATCTCAGTTTTCCTCTTTTTTTTCATGCATCTATTTTGTAAATTTTGTAAATTTCTGTTTTAAATTCGTTATGATTACTGAAATTTGATAATGAAAAAATATAAGATAAAATATGGGTTGAACAGTCAGTATACTAAGCAAATTTTAAATGGTAAATTGGACAGATTGATTTGACCCTAGAAGATTGAATCGTGGGAGAAATTACCCCTGTCACTGAAGTTTTTGACAAATAGTTTTTAGGTTTGGTTTTTATTTTTTTTAAGGGACACCTTTTAATTGAAATAGAATTCTATGGAAATGCTTTATTTTTATGCTTCTTCACTTTGGATCCACTTACCACACTGCTTTTCATTCCTCAAGATTCCTTGTAATTATAAAACTATTTTCATATATTTTAGTAAATTCACGTTCTAAAAAATAATTAAGAAAAAAAAAAGAGTAGTTTGAAAAAAGCTTGCAGAAACTTTAAGTCAAGTTTTAAGTTTATTCCTATGAGGAAGCCTCAACCAATATAAATAAATAAAAAAAAAAGAATGGGGTAACTTCAAGATTTTTATGAAGTTTCCGAATCTTAATCTGTGAAAGATCAAAGTAGCTTCTGCAATATCAAAGTGAGTAGCATTGATAAAATTCTAAAACTCTTGGAAAATGTATCCACAAACACACAGCTAATCATTGCTATTATGTTAACTGTAGTGAAGCAGTGAAAATTTGTATGGTAACTTACAGTACATTATAGAGTATACTGAAAGCACATTTTCATAAGAAATAATTACATATTTTAAAACACGTAAAGCAAAATTCCATTTACTAATTGCAATTCCTATCCCTTACATGTGATTCAAAGAGCTATTTACATAAGATGACACGTACGTCTTTCGAGTTAATTTCCATAATGTTTAGAGATCTGATGTAGATATATATGGCCTAATATGTAGGTTTTTAAAAATAGCTCTTGGTGGAAGGTATGATCAATGGAAATGACAATATTAAAAATGAACTTGTTTTTAAAATATGTGTTCCACCAAAGTGTGTTTGGTAATTTCTGTAGTTCTGTGTTTATCTATATGCTACAGTGTGAACATGCAAAGAAAAATGTATAATATTTGTCTGTTTATAACTGTGCTCATGCTTATTATGTTTAAGTGCTTAAAAATTAAAACTATTTAAAAACTGACAAGAAAGAAAAGTGAGCCTAACTAGTTTCCTTTGTTGTCCAAGCCTAAAGTGATGAAAGATGTAAATACGCTGCAAAGAGAATTGAATACAACATACACAGAAGAGATAATGTTCTTGGTTGTTTTCTGAATTTTATTATTAGTATTTTTTATGTTTTTGTTTTGTTTTGTTTTGTTTTGTTTTAATCAAAGTGTAGATTTAAGACTATAAGGAAGTTCCCCAGTTCAGAAAGGACAGGGATCTCCTAGGAGTTCAGTGGAGGGCCATAAAGATGGTAAAGGGCCTGGAGTATCTCCCGTACCTCATGTAGGAGGTCTTTCCTCAAAGCCTATTGAGGCATTTCCTCAAAAGTCTTAGTAACCTGGGTCTTTTCAGCCTGGGGAAAAGAAGACTGAGAGAGGATCTGATCAGTGTTTATAAATATCTAAAGGGAAATGGATGAGACCAGACTCCTTTTGGTGGTGTGTAGCGATAGGACAAGGAATAATGGCCTAAAACTTCAACATAGGAAGCTCTGTACTAACATGTGGAAGAACTTTAAGGTAAGGGTGACAGAGCTCTGGAACAGGTTGCCCAGAGAGGTTGTGGAGTCTCCTATGGAGATATTTGAGACTTGCCTGCTCACCTGCTTTAGCAGGGAGGTTGGACTCAACGATCTCTTGAGGTACCTTCCAACCCCTGTGATTCTGTGGATCTGTAGAAGAAAAGTCTGCAGGTTAGACACAGAAAAATCTAACAGAAAGAATATTAAGGTAATGTTATACAAAAATCCATTTAAATAAGATATGGGAGTCTCAGCTTTTGTCCTAGCTCCTTTCTCCCCAACTGTTACATTCTATTGAACATAACGTTCTATGTTTTAATGAGCTTTCAGTCACTGTATGTCTAGACTGGTTCCAAATTTAGCAAAACAGTGCATAAGAGGAATGGAAGTTTCAGGCATGCAGGATCAATATGCTGATAATTAAAGATACCAGGTACAATCCTTTTTCAACAAAAACTCATGTAGCTGCGTATGCATAACTTGAAGTCATATAAATATTGTTTGCAAGTATATTTAAAAAAAGGTATGGATAAATTCTATCCCATGGAGGGCTGCTCTCCCCAGCCTGCAGGTCCAGTCCAGGGCTACTACTTCTGGGTCTCTCCATGCTCTGTGCCTCCTTCAGACCTTCTCCACTGCTGCACCATGGGCTTCTCCATTGCTGCACATGGAGATCTGCTCTGTGTTGGTGCCCATGGGCTGCAGGAGGACAGCCTGCTCCTCTGTGGGCCACTAGTCAGGCTGCAGGGAGCTTCTGCACCTCCTGCCCTCCTGCTCTGATTTGAGTGGCTGCATTTTAATCAGTCCTCTCTGAATACCCTTTTCTTTTTCTTTTTTTTTTTTTTTTCTTTCTTTTTTTTAAATCCTATCTTAAATCTGCTCTCACAGAGACCTTTGTCACTCACTGTCTCAGTTCTCAGTTCTGGCCAGTGGTGGGTGTCTTTTGGAACTTTCTGGAACAGGATGTTATTTAACATGGGGCAGCTACTGGTGTCTTCTCACAGAGGCGTCCACTGCAGCTGCCCCTGATACCAAAACCTTGGCACATAAAACCAGCACATGTATTCCTATGCTTTTTCCCTTCTCTTCTGTTGCATCTCCACTCTCATGTCAGTACACAATACCTAATTGCTGTCAGAGATCTGTAATATTGATGGGTGCCAGGTTGATGGCTGAAAAATAATCATGAAGTAGCCTATTTATATTATGTATTCTTTGTGTTCAGAAAGTACCAAGGAGCTTATGGAGGCACTACGGTAACAAAGAGGATAAACATTCTTTGGTTGGACGTGTGTCTAGATAAATTTGTTGAAATGCAGGAAGACTACTATTGGTTTATAAAGTAGAAAAGGAACATTTGCAGAAATGATTTTAGGAAGCTTGGTATCTAATATCACATTTTCAGTTGTTTGAATAGGAAACTGAAACATTTTATGGATATTTATGTTATATGTTTTCATCTGTGTACTTGATAAATATACATAACTGTACTTCTAAATTATTTTCAGGTCATTTTTTCATTGTGCAAAAAATGTCACTTTGCAGGAATTTGTAAAAAATTACCACCGTTTCTTTCTTTAATTTGGTACTTTACTGGAAGAAGGAAAGGTACAGAACAACAGTGTAGAATTAAGCTACTGACATTTCCTACTCTAACTGAATAATATTACAGAGTTAATAATAGTACAAAGTTCTTGATCTTCATGCTTTACGTGATGTGGATCGACCTCCTTCAAAAGAATATGTTTCAGGAAAGGGAAGCTTTTTTTTTACCTTCTAATTCCACTTATTAATCAATGCAAAATTCTTAGTTATGGCTGAAACTTCTTATCATGATATAATAATTTTGCTCTTGAAATGTAGTTTTCATTTTAAGATATTGATAATAGAAAGTAGATAAGAAACTTTACTTTGCCTTCCAGCATTAGAAAATGTCTTGCACTGCTAATCAATTATCTCTTTGCTTTTAAAATAACTCTACTTTAGGAATAATAAGATTCTGTATGTGACTATAAAGTGATACAGTGTGCCCTTGCACAAATGTATGTGTGCAGATGAGTGAGATGAGTGTGCTGCCTTTTTTTTCCCCCCCCACAGTATAAGGCAGAATTTTAAATATATTTCTAGTCTTAAGGAAAAGAGATCCTTCCTTTATGGAAACCAAGGTGAATTCTTTTTAGACACTGATCCCTATGTAGGTTTCACAGTGGAACCAGGATTTCACAGAATCACAGAATCACAGAATCACAGAATCACCCGGGTTGGAAGGGACCCCAAGGATCATGTAGTTCCAACCCCCCTGCCTAGCAGGGCCACCAACATACATATTCAGATCAGGTTGCCCAGGACCCCGTCCAACCTGGCCTTAAACACGTCCAAGGACGGGGCATCCACAACCTCCCTGGGCAGCCTGTTCCAGGGCCTAACCACTCTCCTAGTAAAGAACTTGACTTTCAGACTTTCAGACTTTCAGACTCATACGTAGCTTATATTCTTTTAATATTGATTTTTCATGCTACATTAAAATAGATATCATTTATAAAAATTCAGTAGTTAACCAATATGCAGTCTGTTGCAATATTTTGACAGCTTCTTTTTTCATTGTTAGATTAGACCAAAACGAAGCTGTGTTGGGCATTTTTTTTTTTTTTTTTTTTTAACCAAAAATTGCAGTTTGGTAGATGAATATTTGTAACAATGCTTCTTTTCTTTTGAAAAGAAGAATTCTGAAAAAAAGACAGAACTCCAACAAAGTCGTGGGAGTGTGGCTAACTTTCTCAATACTGTTGGAAAGTAATAATCTTAACTATAAATTTATTTATTTCAGTGATTTGTGCAATTTTGGTTTAAGTCCTTCCACTCTCCTGTGACAGTGCAAAAAAAGGTCCACGATATGATCAAAAATTCCTGTTTTTCATAAGGAATGAAAGTTGGTCAGAAGTAATGTAACTTTTTCAAAATGTTCTTTTAAGAACACTTCTTTCGTGGTACGAGTAGGGTCTAAGGGAAATCAGGAAGGGGAAAAGCGCCACCTATTGACCACCGCTTGAAATCTTACTCGTTGCTTCTTGGTACCTGTTGTATTCAAACGATCACAGCTGGCGTTTTAGATGCATATACGTATTAAAAGTTTACGTATTTTCAGGGTTCATACTAACATGGTTCAAAAGTATATATAAAATATAACTAAAACCAAAATAATATATTTCCCTCCCCTCTCCTCCCCTCTCCTCCCCTCTCCTCCCCTCTCCTCCCCTCTCCTCCCCTCTCCTCCCCTCTCCTCTCCTCTCCTCTCCTCTCCTCTCCTCTCCTCTCCTCTCCTCTCCTCTCCTCTCCTCTCCTCTCCTCTCCTCTCCTCTCCTCTCCTCTCCTCTCCTCTCCTCTCCTCTCCTCTCCTCTCCTCTCCTCTCCTCTCCTCTCCTCTCCTCTCCTCTCCTCTCCTCTCCTCTCCTCTCCTCTCCTCTCCTCTCCTCCTTCCCTTTCTGCTTCCCCTTCCCCTCCATTCCTCCTTCCCCCCTTCTCCCTTCCCCCATTCTCCCTGCCCTTCTTTCCCCCTCTTTCTTTTCCTCCTTCTCTCTTTTTCTTTCTCTCTTCCTCTTTTCCTTCCCCATTTCCTTCCCCTTTTCCTTTTCATTTTTTTTCTTTCCTTTTTCCTTTTTTCCTTTTTCATTTTCATCTCCTTTTTCATCTCCCTTTCCCTCTCTTCATCCCCTCCCCCTTCATTCTTCCCTTATTCTCTTTCCTCTTCCTCTCTCCTTCTTCCCCTTCTCCTATTCCCTTTTCCTTCTTTCCCTTCTTCCTCAGTTTTCTCACCTTCTTTCTTCCTGTCACTTTCTCTCTTAGTCTCTTTTTCTCTCTTCTCTTTTTTGTTTTTGCCCCCTCTTTTTTTTTCTTTTTTTTTTTCTGTGTCTTTTGTGTTTAAAAAGAGCTTTCTTTCTCTTGTGAACTACAATATAGAATAGTTAGGAAACGTTATAATTGGTAGAACATGAGAAAATACAAAATAGAGTGTCAGACTTGTTGATGAACTTTGTACTGGGAATAGACAAACATATATTCTTCAGCAGTAAAGGAAGTAAACAGCTTATTTCCCCATTGAGAAGAGAGGGGTTTGCTACAGCTATTAAAAAAAAAAAAAAAAAAAAGGCAATAAAGTAATCCTTTTGTTTTTCAAGGATTGTTATGTAGACAATAAAATGCGCTTTTAGTATATTTCAAATCTTATCAAGATTTCTGGAATTTGACTTTTTTTTCTTCTTAAATGGACTTTAATGATGTACATATTGTGACTTCTAAATCACTGGGTTCAATAATGAATAGTTCATTGACTGCTGGTTCAATGAATTGTGTGGAAATTCATGGACCATGCCAGCAAAGAGAAAAGGTAACTGTTATTATTTCAAACGAAGATTTTATGTCTTAGTGGCATTGTGAAAGATTGACCTTCACATGAGATATTGCTGTTCTTGCATTACCACCCTGATATCAATAGAAAACTGCTTTTAATCTACACAAAGGGTCCTGTTATCCTCTCAATGCATGGGGGATTATCATGCTTAACTCTCCAGAACATCCAGAGGCAAAAAGACCCCACAGTCTTTATTGCTGTGAAGCAATTTCTTGCACATATTTCACATGCTTTTAAATGATGATTTTGAAAAGGTCTTTTTTTTTTCATTTTCTTAAAAAACCAAATACTTTGAAGTTGACATCTTGTTGTAGACATGTATAATAACATTATATTTTATATGTGGTAAGTAAGGATTTACTGAGTTCTCCATATTAATAATTAGATTAAAATATTCATGATTGTCTCAATTAATCATAAGATCTCTTCTCAATAAGGTTTATTGTAGAAGCTAACTAATTTGTGTTGTAATAGAATGGTAAATATGATATTTATATGGGAATCTGGTAGAGGGCACATCTCATTTGCAAAGAAAAACATGTAATAATGATAGTATATTTCTTTATCAACATTTATTTTCATAACCTACAAGTCTGATCATACTCTTCCTTGCTAAAATTACATTGCTTATCTGTTTTTTGTTTTTCCAGGTCAAAAAGGTAACAGTAGGTTACTGTTTTTTATGTATACAAATATACATACATATATATATATGTCTGTGTATGTATATGCGTACTATGCCTGCACAGTGAAAACTTCTAAATATTAAAAAGAAGTATTGCTTCCCATATTTCATCTATTCTTACAAGACAAGAATGACAGTATTAAGATGCACATTCAGGATAGCACTCTTTCTACTTTGAACGCTGTCAAGAACAAAGTGCTTTACAGACTTAAAATAAATCTAGGTACTAATCCATTGAATTTCTGACAACAGGAGCCCAAGGTTTCCATGCACTTAGCTGAGTACTGCATAAGAGCTTGTGCATTATTTATGTCCACTAATGGTGTTGCAATGCTCTTTGTGTGAAGCAGTGACAGTGCAATCTGCGAAGATAACTGCTGCTATGGACAAAGCCATACATTTTCCTGGGCTTGAATTTTTGACAGAATACTCTATTAATGCCAATTCTGCTTAAGTAAATGCTGAACAGGGGTCAGTTCCTCCCCCCACATTCCCCTTATTATTTAAGAAAACAGTGCCATAAAACTGAAAATGATGTTCTGGGCTTTGCGAATTTTGCAACACAATAGTATCTGATAAAGGTCAGTCTGCTTTTTTTTTGGTCTACTTTTATGATTTTGTGTGATGGTCCACAGACTAAATAGGAAAGCTCTTAGCATTGGAAAAGGGAGGTGCTATTAATTCCAGTTTCATTGCCATTATACTCTTCAGTGGATCAATAGAATTAAATGAGCTGAGATATTAGGAAAATATTGTGAAGAGAAGTAGGGTGGTATTATTTGACCAAGGTTAGGATGAATAGAAAATAAAAAAGCATTTATACTGAGATGTCAATAAATCATAGAAGCCTTATATAAAATGGAAGAGGACACAACAATCACAAACCCTCAAATGTTCATTATATCTTTCTTGTTTAAATATATGAAAGTTTGGCTGGTTACTTTTTTTTAAAGAAAGTTTATTTAAAAAACAGTAGCAATTTTGTTTATACAATAGATCCTGTTTAAAGTAGTTCTTTTTAAATATCTGTCTTCTTTGCCTGCTTCTTTGCCTCGGCAACCTGATTTTGCTATGTACGTCCCTGTTCATTGCAGGGGAGTTGGACTAGATGACCTTTAAAGGTCCTTTCAACTCTAAGTATTCTATGATTCTCTACCAGAGTAAGACCAGGAAGTTCTAATGGGGACATGGCAGAGCCCCGAGTGTCTTTTCCCCCATGCTTTCCTGTTTGCACTGCCTGCTGCCTCTGCAATTTTCATTTCAGCCTTATAGTTGCTGCTTCTGGCAAATGTGCTTCTGGAAAACTTGTAAAACACTGTGTACATCAAATAAATCTGCAGAAATGACTAACTCAAAAGACATTGAATAGTTGTTTTTGGAGTTAACTTACACATGCATGTGGGAGATAAACAATGTATTGTCACGTATTTGACTAATGCATCTTAACTAGAAATGAATTTTTATGCATTTACTTAATTAAAACAAAAAATCAACAACAAACCAAGTTGAACTCTGAAATTGGCAAACTGTAATCTGAAGTTGTTGATTATTGCTTGAATGATTCTATTTACTGTTCATGAGCCTGGTCAGGTAAAATGTTGAAGAAAATCTCGTCTTTTTCATGCCTACGCCCATTCTTAACTCACAGTCTTCAATTAAATTAATTCTTTTCTCCCTCTTCTGACTCTTGCTTACAACATAAGCATACTTATTTTCCTGTGTTAAATACATATATGTGTATATATATATGTATATATATATTAGAATCATGAAATCTTGTAAATTAGAAAGGATCTCTAAAGTTTTTTTTTGTTTTGTTTTGTTTTTTTTTTTGTCCCATTCCCTTCTTAGGTGGAAAAGGTTGCTAAAAGCTATGTTCAGCTAAATGTCCCCAGTGACTGAGATCCCTGTCTGGGAAGCCCATGCCAGCATGTAGCAGCATTTTATTTTTTTTTTCTTTTCTTTTTGGATGTCAACATGCTTTGTGACTTTGTTTTGTGAGCTTTTGAAACTGATTCTGTCCTCTTTATGTCTTCCTAGTAGACAGTTAAGATCCTCTCCCAACTCTCTTTTGTTAAAGCTGAAAATATCCAACTGTCAGTTTCTTGGCCTCTTATCCTCCAAATTCTAAAATTTCATTCAGATTTCAGAAAGGAATCTTGAATTCTGACAGTTTACATGTTCTGTCTTCCATTGGCTTTCTTCCTGCCTACACAGTCATTACTTCAGAACTTTGTGGAAACACAGTTAACAGTAATATAATTTTTTTGTTGAAATTCTACAGAACTACATTTCATCCTTTTTAATTTCAGTACTCAGGGAAGTTATATCCTCTACCTTTAGACCTCCACAGAGTTTTACCTGAGACTATAATCTAAACTATTACTTTCATTGGCATTAATAGGTGTAATCTACATTTAATGGTTGCAGCATCTGGGATGAATTCCTCCCACTCACCCTCAGCCTCACTGATTGTCATAAGGGAGTGATGTGATTAAGTACTAGACTTTTCTTGAGATGGACAGTACCTCCAGAGGGCATTTTAGAGTACTGACTATGCTTTCTTCCCCTAAACTTACTGTATGCTTCTCTATCGCTCCCTCTCTTCCATTTTTTCTCTCTTTCTCATCTGCAAGCTATAGTCACTATGACTAAACATTATGGGCCTAACTCCCTAAAACCTCACTTTTTCTCTTACAGTCTTCTATCTTTGCCAATATGGGCAACTTCACTATCCTGCTTGTGAGTTGGCTAATATCTTTAACTTCTAGGATAGAGGCAGATTTGTAGGTTTTTCTTGCCTGTCAAGTCTGATTCATGGTCTAAGTTACAAAAATAGAACATTTGTCCAGGATCTTATATTGTATCAGAAGAAATTTTAGAAGGACTTTGTGATTCTTCCCTTGACTTTTCAAGGCCTTTCTTAAGCTACCTCTCACAAACATTCACTCTGTAAGAAGCACTTTTTAAAACATTAAACTTTGAAATCTGTCATCACTGCTCATTTGCAATTTTTTTTTCCAATCATAAATCAATTTAATGTCTGCCGTACTTCCCATGCATCTGTACACGTTACTTAGAAATGTATGTAAGCTTATCTGTCATTCTCCTTCATCTCTCTCCCTCAAAACTCTGATGTGATTTTGTGGGGGGAAAAAAGGAAGGAAAGAAAAACCATGAGAAACAGAAAAGAACAAATACCCTTAAAATATATATTTGATACCTTTATCTAATATCTTATACCTTCTCTTTTCTTAGCTTTTATTTGTACTGAACTCTTATGCTTGCCTTATACAGAGATTAGGTATTGTGTGTTTTGTCTTTCTGTGAAATCATGTTGTTCCTTGACTACCAGTTCTGGACGCTTGCAGTGCAGTTCACCTCATATAAGATTGTCAATGGAAGTAATTACACAGAGACAAATCAATTCAGAATCAATAGACAAAAATAAGCATTATTATCTATCTATTTTTTTGTGTCTGCATTTGAATGTGTGCATCACACTACAATTACTTATTTTTTTAAGTAGTCTGTGTTTGATACAATCATGTGTCTGTCTGATCCAGTGGGGAAAATGTTGACTTAACATCCTGAAAGAGAGTTGGAAGGGACCTCAAAGATTATCTAATTCCAACTAGATATGGTAGAGTTGCTAGCCGCTAAGTGAAGCACTAGATCAGGTACCCAGAACCTCATCTAGACTGGCTTGAACACCTCCAGGGATGGAGCATCCACAACCTGGTCAACGTGTTCCAGCACCTCACTACCTTCTCTGTGAAAAGTTTTCCCCTGACATCTAATCGAAATCTCCTCTCTTTTAGTTTAAAGCCATTCCCCCTTGTCTAATCAATATCTAACCATCTAAAAAGTTAATTTTTGTGATTTATTGCATTGGTTTACTTCTTCAAGGAATCTTGTCTGGCTTTAACTTCAGTATGCATCTCTACTATGGCTAGGAAATAGTAGGGAAGCTACCATTTTTCTTTTTTTCTGGAGTGGTAATGCTACTTCTGTCACTAATAAAGAAAAAGATTTGTTCCTACACACTTATGCAGCACAGTCTTGTAGGACATCGGAGCACACCTAAATTCTCTGATCATTTGCATCCATAGTATCAGGTCTGTCAAGTCATGAAGAAGGAGAGTGCTGGCAGTACTTGCTACAACTTGATGCAAACTAATTAACATGTCTCTTCTTTCCCCTTACACATTCTACCAATATTTCCCTTCATTTTATGAGACATGTGGAACAAGATGTATCCCATGGTGTGTGATGGATTTTATCCCAGAGAGAACAGTGTGACTGCATTTATGCTAGCACACTAGTAAATAAAACAGAACTTGTGCAGAGGTTCAGTGTCTCAGGATTTATAGTGTTTAATTGTTATTATGTTCTCTGTCACATCTTTGCCTTGTACCAACTTCCTCTTTCATAGAAAATGTTCCTGTCACTTTTGTTTAGTAATGTAGATGTAGTCTGATTACCATTCCAATGAATACTACCTTACTTAAAGCAAAAGAATATGAAGACCCTTAATGCTCTGGATAAAGGAACAACATTTAAGCCATTTGGATGAGATGTAAGAAGCATATGCAACATATATTTTCTGCCTTATACATAAAAAAATCATCAAAAGTTATGTAGAAAGTCTCAGCCTCAGAGCAACTACTTTAAATAATATCCTAGAAAGTATCTTTGTTTAGGTTTTGAATTGCAGTCCCAGCGATCAGTCATTTATATTGTTTCATAATGCAGATGCTATTATAATTTGATAGTGATTTTAAACAGCTAAGAGCAAAATTTGTCAAAAAAGTGGTAAAGTAGTCCTTGTACAAGATTCTGATTTTTTATTTTTAGGTCAGGCAAAAATACATAAATTTATTTAGGTAGTGTGACATATAGCTAGTGGTCAGTGTGTTTGACTGAGAAGTATTTTATTCTGCCTATATGGCTGTTTTTATATTAGCTAAAGAGGCCTAGGACTGTTTTTCAGCATTAAGGTCAAGTAGCAGGAAATAACTTATATTTTTAACCAGGGTAACCATGATCACCTGATAGGAATAGCTTCTGGAACAGGCTTATTCATGAAATGCATTCAGAATTGTACTAGCTGTACCTTGTTTTTAAAATTTACTTATATACATATGTAAAAATCTGATCTTGAAAACTCTTTGTACAGTGTGTTGTACATTTGGTATAGTGGATCACTTAAGAAGGTAAAGGCCAAAGCAGCTGTTTGTTCTTACTTATTTTAATAAGTAAGTGGTTTAATAAGAATGGTTGCAGAAGATTTCAGTAGTATAAGAAGGGATTTAAGTCTTTCTTGATTTCCAGAAATGAGACCATCAAAATATTGGATGAACTCATGGCATTTTAGTTCATGCCCTTGAAGCCAATTAACTGACACAGATTAAAGCATTTTGTAGTCAGAAGGGGAGAAGGGAATAGAAACCAGATTTTTCAGACTCTGGACTGGTTAAGAGTATGAGGTGAGAGTAAGAATAGCAAGGGCACAACACACAAAGTTAATTTATAGATGTGATGCTGCAGTCAAGAAGCAGTTCTGTAACTGGAGTTCATATTTTCTTTTTAGCTTAATTTCTTAGAAATAAGTGTTAGTAGTGCTTAAAATAAAGATGACAACATAAGAAATAAATACATTAAAGAATGTGGTCTTATCCAGATCTAGTTCAGATGTAGTCTGGTCTAGTCTAGCTCTAGACCTAGTACAGACTATTCCATCTAGCAGACAACGGTGTTTCTAATTGTAGCTGCTGTTTAGGGACAATACACTATCCTCATCCTTTCAGCTATTCGATCTTCTCTTACTGCATCTACATTTTATATATTAAAAAGTATCTTGGATCAACATACTGGATAAATCTCGCTCATTTCTAAATACCTACTCTTTTTTTGTAACATAAAATAGCATGGGCTGGTTTGGAGAAACTTTTCTGTTAGTTCAGTAGCTGGTTAGCCAGCTGATAAGAAACAGCGCTAGGACCAATCATACAGAAAGTAGAATTGTGGAGAGATGCCTGCATATAATGTGAAATTGTTTATATTGACATCTCTGTATGTCTTCTTAACTCTCCTCTTGCTATGTTACTGTTGCTGAATAATCAGTCTATAAGCAGATGTCTTGCCTGTGTTACTGAATGTTAATTGCACTATTGGACTCATTAGTTTATGATTCCAGACACGGAAATCACAAACAAGAAAGCTGTTGAATCAAGCTGTATAAATTCATAGATTTACATTCTTTTAAAACTTCTGGCAGAAATCAGCACTGCCTGTAAATATACAACAGATGCACCAATATGTCTTGAGATGAATACACTAAGGCAAAAAAATCTTATTTATTCCCATCACAATAACAGTTTATTTTGATCACCTGCTCCTTGTGGTTGCACCTGTGGCTTGTTCATTTAGCTGAACACAGAAAAAAAAACTGGGATCAATGCAAGCTGTGGATTCTTGTTCCCTTATATGTTTTGTTTTTTATTTTAGTTATTGTCAAATGATTACTGTTCACAATTGTTAGGTGTAGTAATAGTAATAATAACGATAATAATAGACATTAATGTTAAGGCTTGAGAACTGAAGCAATCAAAAACCAGATGATTCCAAAATCCAAAGTAATTTCTAAACATATCTTCATTGTGAGATAATTGTGTTCATCGCAGTTATGATGAACAACTTGATTTTCTTTGAAACAAAAAGCAGTTAAACAGTATTTACAATATCATAAAATGATGAGAAGAATAAATAAATATGTTGATATTTTGTAGTTGCAAAAAGATTATATTTACATTTCTTAAACATATGGGTGTTCTCAAGCTCCCATGTGGCTTATGTCTGTATGTCATTTCATGGTTTTAGCTATCTAAGCATATGATCTATACAGATAAAACCATTTTATTGTTGGACAGACTGCCACAACAGGAAGACTATCTCTGTGTTTTCCCTTCCAGCGAATTATGCAAAGTATGAGCTGTGCTTCCTGAAAAAAGCTATTGTCATGGTTCTATGTTTTTTGTTTTTGTTTTTTTGTTTTTGGGTTTCAGTATTCCACATCAAAACATCATGTAGTGTACGGGGCATTAAAGTGTCACTGCCCAATCCCAGCTACCTATCCCTGTACATTACAGCAGTCACGGGATCTGGCCCTTCCGGGTGGGGGGGGGGCGCTCTCTTGCTGCCTGGCAGTGGGTGCTGGAGGGTGCTTTCCTGGCCGTTCCAAGCTTTTCAGGTTTGAATCGGTCCCGGGAACTCTCTCTCTCTCTCTCATCTTGTCTGGTTTATTAATCTCAATTCCAACTAAATTGTATATATTGTGTTATTTTGTATTCCGATATTATAGTAAAATAAGTTTTCCTCCATAGATTGTTGCCGCTGCTCTTTTCCTCCCTTCCTTCCTTCCCATTTTTGTGGGACTGGGGTGGGGGGGGGGGGGAGGGCAGAGGCCTGTCGCCCCTGTCACGGACATAGATTGATCTGATCAACTCCGTGACAGATTTTTGGCGCCCAACGTGGGGCACGACTGCTTTTTAGTTTTAGAACGAATCTCTTTTTCTCTCTGCTCTTAGAGAGCTTCGTTAGGGAGCATTATCAGTAGTTCAGGTTTCTGTACTGGAAAACCTGACCTTGAAAGATTAGGCGTACTGCCAGTGTTCTGGGATATTTGTAAACTTTGAGCACTACTTAGTCTGAGTAGTGCCTCTTTTTTCCTTTTTTTGTTTTTTTTTTCCCTCCTCTTGTTAGCTTCAATTCATTAACCCTTTTTTAGCAAGCACCAGCGATGAACCCACTCGTTATCGTGGGGGTGCTGGGTAAAGGATTTAAAGCAATGGTGTTACTCACAACCTACTGGCCAATAATCCATCTCATACTTACGTGTTGTGGAATTGCATTCATATATAACTACCTAAGGGCACTGATGGAGACACCTATGTTTTACCTATTTGCAATGTGGTATGATTTGAACTTTGACATCTACATCCCAGAAGGAATGGCTAATTTCACAAACAACTACATCTCAGAAGGAATGGCTAATTTCACAAACAACTACATCCCAAATGGAATAGCTAATTTTACAAACAACACGATGTTCAGACCAGTCTCTGGGTTTTCTTCTCGGTTTGTCAAACGTTTTTTGACTCCTGAACTAATACTCATGTTGGTGTGCGTGTGCATGTCATCAATTTTCCTGAATGTATTCCTATGCATTCGTAATAAGGGGAAGGAGTCTCCTCTAAAACTAGAGAATGATGATTGGCAGGGAATATGGAGAGGTTTAGGAAAGGTTTTAGAAGCATGGGGACCCGCAGTGTCATGGGATTTTACTCTTGAACACCTGTGGGATCCCGAGAAATTAAGCCAGTATTTGAGTCAGGGACTATGCGGCTTACATAAATCTAAGGAGGTACAACTTATTTGGGGTTTGGCTTGTGCTTACCGTGCCCTATATAATACCATTCTGGAGAGAGAGAGTTTCCGAGCTGAGGTTCAAGCCAAAGGGGAAAATCCCAAAGTCAAATCTAATCAATCAAAGGAGACACCAGTAACAATACCGGTTGCTCCTGTGGAGGGCAAGAAATGGAAACGAGTGTCTTCGCGTCTTGAACGAAAAAGAGAAGAAGAGAAGGAGGAGGAGGAAGATCCAGGCGAGGGGCCCTCCTCAGAACCACCACCATCGCGAAAGGCAAAAGCGAAAACTAAGAGACATGCAGAAGAGAGTGATGAAGAGGAAGTCTCTATTACTACTCGCCGGCCTCTAAAGATGACTGAAATCCAAGGTTCAAGAAAGGAGTTTACACGGCACCTGAATGAAAGTATTGTTTCCTGGTTGGTTCGCTGTTGGGACAGTGGGGCCCATAGCTTGTCTCTGGATGGTAATGAAGCTCGCCAGCTAGGCGCCATTGCCAGAGACCCAGCTATTGATAGAGGAATTAGTCGATGTTCGGATGAGGCTGCCTCCCTCTGGGAACGAGTGTTAATAGCCGTGAAGGAAAAGTATCCCTTCAAAAACGGTTTGAAGATTGCGATGAAAAAATGGGATACAGTGGAAAAGGGAATCCAGTATTTGAGGGAAATAGGCGTGGTGGAAATGTTGTATGACCCTAACTTTGTTCCTAACCAACCACACCAAAACCGCGACCCTGAAAGAGTGAGGACGACGCCTGAGATATGGCAGAAACTCGTGACAACAGCGCCGGACAAATATGCCGCTACACTAACGTCAGCGTGTGACAGATACCAGGAACAACAGAGAACGCCCTTAGTTTATGAATTAATTCTTACGCTCCAAAACTATCAGCAGTTGCTATCCCCCATTCATGCTGCTGTAGCCGCTATCTCAAAAGTGACGGACCAACTGAATGAAACGCGGCAGCAAATGTCTCAACTGATTAACCGTGACAAACCTGTAACAGTATCAGAGATGCTTGATGAAGATCAGGATAATCAAAAGAGTCTAATGAAGGAGATGAAGGAGATGAAGGAGATGATCCGAGCCCACCTTCCTTCCTTCTCACGTGCACCATCAAAGATCTCAGCTGTTAGAAGCAAACGCTCTCCGGCTCAAGTAAGGAATAATACACCGCGAGTTACCTTATGGTATTACCTACGTGACCATGGAGAAGACATGGGAAAGTGGCACGGTCAACCTACTCCTGTACTACGAGCCCGGGTGAAAGAATTACAAAGCAGATCAACCACCAGTGCAGTTGCTCCAGTTACCACAGGTAATGAATAGAGGGGCCCTGCCCTCAGTCAGGGGGGGGAAAGGGATAATAGAGTATATTGGACTGTGTGGATTCGATGGCCTGGCACATCAGAACCACTGAAATATAAGGCCCTGGTGGACACTGGTGCACAATGCACTCTGATGCCCTCGAGTCACCAAGGGACAGAATCAATCCATATTTCTGGAGTGACCGGGGGCTCTCAAGAACTGACTGTGTTGGAGGCTGAGATAAGCCTCACTGGTAAGGACTGGCAAAACCATCCTATTGTGACGGGCCCAGGGGCTCCATGTATACTAGGTATTGATTATCTCAGAAGGGGGCATTTCAAGGATCCTAAGGGGTATCGGTGGGCCTTTGGAATAGCTGCTGTGGATGCAGACAACATTAAGCAGCTGTCTGTTTTGCCTGGCCTGTCAGAAGATCCGTCTGTTGTGGGGCTGCTGCGAGTAAAAGAGCAACAGGTACCGATTGCTACAAAAACGGTGCACAGGCGGCAGTACCGCACCAACAGGGATTCTTTGCTCCCCATTCATAAGTTAATTCGTCAGCTAGAGAGCCAGGGAGTGATCAGCAAAACTCACTCACCTTTTAACAGCCCCATATGGCCAGTGCGTAAAGCCAGTGGAGAATGGAGGCTGACGGTGGACTACCGTGGCCTGAATGAAGTCACACCCCCACTGAGTGCTGCTGTGCCGGACATGTTAGAACTCCAGTATGAACTGGAGTCAAAAGCGGCCAAATGGTATGCCACCATTGACATTGCTAATGCCTTCTTTTCCATTCCTTTGGCCAAAGAATGTAAGCCACAGTTTGCTTTCACATGGAGGGGCATTCAGTATACCTGGAACCGTTTGCCCCAGGGGTGGAAACACAGCCCGACCATTTGCCATGGGTTGATCCAAACTGTATTGGAACAGGGCAGTGCTCCTGAGCACCTGCAGTACATTGATGACATCATTGTGTGGGGCGATACAGCAGAAGAAGTCTTCACAAAAGGAGAGAGAATGATCCAAATTCTTCTGAGTGCTGGTTTTGCTATTAAGCGAAGCAAAGTGAAAGGACCTGCCCAGGAGATTCAATTCCTAGGTATAAAGTGGCAAGATGGCCGTCGTCACATCCCGACAGACGTGATCAACAAAATCACTGCTATGTCTCCACCCACTAGCAAAAGAGAGACACAATCTTTTCTGGGTGCAGTGGGCTTTTGGAGAATGCATGTTCCAAACTACAGCCTCATTGTAAGCCCCCTTTATTATGTGACGCGAATGAGAAATGAGTTTACATGGGGCCCTGAGCAGCAGCAGGCTTTTGAACAGATTAAACAGGAGATAGCCCGTGCCGTGGCCCTAGGGCCAGTACGGACGGGACAGGGTATAAAGAACATCCTCTATACTGCTGCTGGAGAGAACGGTCCCACTTGGAGTTTGTGGCAGAGAGCCTCAGGAGAGACACGAGGCCGACCCCTGGGATTCTGGAGTCGGGCATACAGAGGGTCTGAAGAGCACTACACTCCAACTGAGAAGGAGATATTAGCTGCTTATGAGGGGGTTCGGGCTGCTTCCGAAGTAGTCGGTACTGAAACACAGCTCCTTCTGGCACCTCGACTGCCAGTGCTGAACTGGATGTTTAAAGGAAAGGTTCCCTCCACCCATCATGCTACTGATGCCACCTGGAGCAAGTGGATTGCGTTGATTACACAGCGAGCGCGGATGGGGAACCTCAGCCGTCCAGGAATCCTAGAGATCATCATGGACTGGCCTGAAGGTAAAAAGTTTGGAACACCACCGGGAGAAGAAGTATCACGTGCTAAAGAAGCCCCACCATACAATGAACTACCGGAGAATGAAAAGAAATATGCCCTGTTCACAGATGGATCGTGTCGTATTGTGGGAAAGCATCGCAGATGGAAATCTGCTGTGTGGAGCCCCACACGACAAGTTGCAGAGGCCACCGAAGGGAAAGGAGAATCAAGCCAATTTGCAGAGGTAAAGGCTGTCCAACTGGCCTTAGATGTCGCTGAACGGGAGAGGTGGCCAATGCTCTATCTTTACACTGACTCATGGATGGTAGCAAATGCCTTATGGGGGTGGTTACAGCAGTGGGAGCAAAATAACTGGCAAAGAAGGGGTAAACCTATTTGGGCTGCTGAACTGTGGAAAGACATTGCTGTCCGAATAAAGAATATGATTGTAAAGGTGCGCCATGTAGATGCTCATGTGCCCAAGAGTCGGGCTACTGAAGAACAGCAAAATAACCATCAGGTAGATCGAGCTGCCAGAATTGAGGTGGCTCAAATAGACCTGGACTGGCAGAACAAGGGTGAATTATTTCTGGCTCGGTGGGCCCATGAGACCTCAGGTCATCAAGGGAGAGATGCAACATACAAATGGGCCAGAGACCGAGGGGTGGACTTAACTATGGATGCCATTGCACAGGTTATTCATAACTGTGAAACATGTGCCATCATCAAACAAGCCAAGAGGATGAAACCTCTGTGGGAAGAAGGGCGATGGCAAAAGTACAAATATGGGGAGGCATGGCAGGTTGATTATATCACCTTGCCACGATCTCGCAATGGTAAGCATTATGTGCTTACTATGGTGGAGGCAACCACTGGGTGGCTTGAAACATATGCAGTACCCCATGCTACCGCCCGAAACACCATACTGGGTCTCGAGAAACAAGTCCTGTGGCGACACGGCACCCCAGAAAGGATTGAGTCAGATAATGGGACTCATTTCAAAAATTCTCTTGTAAATACTTGGGCCAAAGATCATGGCATTGAGTGGATTTACCATATTCCCTATCATGCACCAGCCTCTGGTAAAATTGAACGATACAATGGATTGTTAAAAACGATGCTAAAAGCACTGGGTGGCGGAACATTTAAGCACTGGGAGAAGCATTTGGCAGAAGCCACCTGGTTGGTCAATACCAGAGGATCTATCAATCGTGATGGTCCTAACCAATCCAGTTCACTACATACCGTAGAGGGAGATAAAGTCCCTGTTGTACATGTAAAGAACATGTTAGGAAAGGCAGTTTGGGTTCTTCCAGCTTCTGGAAAGGGCAAACCTCTCCGTGGTACAGTTTTTGCCCAGGGACCAGGATCCACTTGGTGGGTAATGCAGAAGAATGGGGATGTCCAATGTGTACCACAAGGAAACTTGATGCCGGGGGAGTGCAGTTACTAATTCTATGTATATGTACATAGCCATGTGTGCATTTTAATCATTTTTTGTTTGTTTGTATATATGTATATATATTTTAAGCATGATGTAACGATGTAGAATAAGGGGTGGAATGTCATGGTTCTATGTTTTTTGTTTTTGTTTTTTTGTTTTTGGGTTTCAGTATTCCACATCAAAACATCATGTAGTGTACGGGGCATTAAAGTGTCACTGCCCAATCCCAGCTACCTATCCCTGTACATTACAGCAGTCACGGGATCTGGCCCTTCCGGGTGGGGGGGGGCGCTCTCTTGCTGCCTGGCAGTGGGTGCTGGAGGGTGCTTTCCTGGCCGTTCCAAGCTTTTCAGGTTTGAATCGGTCCCGGGAACTCTCTCTCTCTCTCTCATCTTGTCTGGTTTATTAATCTCAATTCCAACTAAATTGTATATATTGTGTTATTTTGTATTCCGATATTATAGTAAAATAAGTTTTCCTCCATAGATTGTTGCCGCTGCTCTTTTCCTCCCTTCCTTCCTTCCCATTTTTGTGGGACTGGGGTGGGGGGGGGGGGAGGGCAGAGGCCTGTCGCCCCTGTCACGGACATAGATTGATCTGATCAACTCCGTGACAGCTATAATTTAACATCTGAATTCTGGGATAGTGACTATTCTTTGTCTTCGAGAGAGATCCATCCTACCTAAAAAAAAACCACACCACCCTAAGGTATCTGAAATAGGAGTGACATCGGCTGAGATTTAGGTAAGATGGTATAAAGTAATGGGCACTTCCTCAGGGTGAAGTGCCTTTTAAAGGACTCTATTTATTCAGTATAGTGGAAGCCCACAGTGGCTATATTTCAGGCTAGAATTGCTTTGTAATATAGCTGCACTCGCAAAGTGATTAAAGCAATTTTTAGACGTTTAAAAGACCTAATTTTTAAGTGTTCAGAATATTCAGTGGATTGATGAACTTACGAACTTGGTTGCTGTCTGATGATATTTGGGTTCATAACGCCAACTTGTTTCTGTAAATGTTATCAATTCAGATGAAACACTATGAGTGGGAATTTTATGCCATCCTTATGTCAGAGCTTTATTCCCACCTTTATGTCAGAGCTGATTCATATTTGTGCAAATGAAGGTTCAATAAGATGCACAAAGCTTTTACATAACATACACTAACAAGTGTTGCACCAGTGTTTTCAAACTGCAGACAGTATTATCAAAACACATGCTACTGTGAGCCCATTTCTTATTTATAAGACATCATTCTTCTAAAAGAGTGCAACACAATCTTATTGATTAAAATAGACAGGATGCCTGAAACCAAATCTGAATCACTGGACCTGTTTTCATCTAGTATTACTAAACAAAAGAACATGTCCTCTGTTCTGTAAAATACTTGAATTTGTACACATTAAAAATATTTGTTGTGGGAAACCGTGTCAGCAGAAAATCATGCTTCACTATCAGAAAAAATAGTGAAAAGGGATAACACTGTGATCTCTGTCTGCCATGATACCAAACTTTACTGTGAAGAGAGTTGTAAGACTGTATTGATTATACAGCACACAATTCATTCAGAATGCAAATATGATAGTATAAACTCATAGAAAGTGTTATGAGTTTCATAAAAAATTAATTGCACAAGAGACACAATATACCCTGAATATGGACTTACAGTATTTCCACTTTTATAATTGTCTCTTAGGTATTTACTAGTCACTGGAACTTTTCCCCCAGATTCACTCCTTTAGCCTGTTGCCATTTTGTCAAAAACTGGTTGTCAGCAATATTTTCCAATATAAGGTTTACAGTAACGTTCAAAGGCCAACACAGTCCAACCCCAAAATAAATGTACTTTTACAGATCTCTAGTATTACATTTTTCAATCAATTTCCAAATATATTTACCTCAGCCAAAATCCAACAGCAACAGAATTGATAAAACTTAAGAATGGAAGATGGATTAGATAAATACAGAGATGAATTTAAGATGTACAAACATATAGTTAAAACATTACCATTAATCCAAATATGACTTCACAGTTTCTTTAAAATTCAGGGCACTAAAATCCTCAAAGGGTGTTTTTTTTCTTTCTGTTGTTTTTGTTTTTTGTTTTTTGTTTGCTGTTTTTTGTTTCCCAATGTTTAAAATAAGGAATAATTTTTCTCTGGCCATCTCAAGATAGTAAGTTCAAGTTTCCTGTTTTTGTTGCTCAGATTCAAATTGGAAGCTACATAAAATCCAAAAAGTTGATTCCAAAAGTTCTTTATTTGGTTGACCAAATAAAGAAGAGTAGAAAATAAGAGTTAATTGTTTTCTAACTATTTTATCTAATCATAGAATCATAGAATCATAGAATCATAGAATCGTAGAATCACAAGGTTGGAAACGACCTACAAGATCATCTAGTCCAACCGTCTCCTCCTCACCATTGCCACCACCAGCACTAAGCCATATCATGCAGCACGTCACCCAGACGCCTCTTGAATATTCTCATGTTCGTTAACAAATCATTTCTCGGAAGAGTTCATGTGACTTGTTAATTGTGAAACATAATTCAAAATTTAATTGCTTTTTACTGACAGAAAGCTTATGATTTACTGGATTTGTTTGTGAAGTAGACTATTCAACCTACTGTTCAGACTGTAGAACCATTTCCAGACTGACTGAGTCTTGTTTTAAATGTCTGTCAGTGTTTAAGAGGCACTTTACATAACAACCTTAATAATAGGCTTTAATTTTGGTTAGACCTGAAGTGGTCAGGCAATTGTATTCATTGATCTTTGTAGGTCCTTTCCCACTGAGCTGAGCTGAGCTATTCTATTCTGTTCTGTTCTGTTCTGTCAGAAGATACTGAAAAGCAAGTTTTTTAATTGTGTTTTTCATTTTTTCATGTTTATTATCTTCTATTGCTATACATGTTTCTTCTTCATATATCTTTTTCTGTTGACTAAGAATACTGTCGAAAATTTATGTGTTCTATAGGCAAAATTAAGAAATAAATGCTTAGTTTACGATGAGGTAGAAGTTGTGTTAGAGAAAGTCCTCTGCTGCAGATTGTTAATCAACAATAGAAAAAAGGGGGAATAAGTTTCAATAATCTGCACATATCATTGTGAAGACTGCATTCTTAAGGGTAGCATGTTTGTTGAGTCACCCAGTTGAACTATTTCTGTAGTACTTGAGGTAAATATCACACCTTGCAGTCAACTTCAGATTTACCAGAATATTGTGATTTCTGTTGTGAAGAGTCTAAAAATTACCAAAAGTATTAATCCTAGAATTCTCCTAGAGAAGCTGGCAGTCTGGACAGATACACCCTTTGGTGGGTAAAGAACTGGTTGCATGGCTGGGCCCAGAGAGCAGTGGCGAATGGAGTTAAATACAGCCAGTGACTGCTCACAAGTGGTACTTCCTGGGGGCCAGTATTCAGGCCTGTCCTATTTAGCATCCTTACTGATGACGTGTATTGTCAGTGGTGGGTTCAGCCTCTTCTCTCGTGTAACTAGTGATAGGACTGGAGTGAATGACCTCAAGTTGCATCAGGAGAGATTCAGGTAGGATATTAGGAAAAATTTCTTCTCTGGAAGTGTGGTCAGGCATTGGAATAGGCTGCCCAGGGAGGTATTGAATTTGCTGTCCCTTGAGGTGTTCAAGAAATGTTTAGATGTTGTACTAAGAGGCATGGCTTAGTGGGGAAATATTGGTGGTAGGTGGAGGGTTGGACCAGATGATCCTAGAGGTCTTTTACAACTTTAATGATTCTTTGATTCTATAATCCTGCTTATCAGGTAATACATATAACTTTATATAATATACCTTGATAGAGTCATTTTTGCAGGTTATTTTGTTAGAAATTGTTATGTATTCAGTGCATTACTGTTTCATACGGTTTCCAAAAGAGTTATAAGCTTGACTGAATCACTGTCACTAGAAGTTTTATATCATATTTTTAATACTTTTCTCTGGTACATGGATAGCAAAAGGCAAATGCTTATTTATTCCTTTTCCTTAATGTTGATGAATCAAATAATTTTAAAGATAGTAGTGGGAAAGTTATTTTGAAATCCTGACTTTTCTTCCTTCTTTTCAGTCATTCACTGCATTGCTGAATGGTATCTTTTGAGTTATATCAGTGGGTTATTTGATTCCAAAATTAACAGTTAGTAAGTATGATTGCAAAAGGTACGACAGATAGTTACATTGTAGTGCTTTTCTTCTAATCCCTGAAATATTTCCTACTTTTACAAAGTAAATAAACTTGGAAACTCACTATTTTAATTAGATTATTTTTCCAGTTATTGCTTATCTCAAGCAAGCATTAAAACACGGAGTAGAGGTTTTATGCCTTCCTTAAAAAAAAAAAGAAAAAAAAAAAAAGTTTTTTTTTTAATTTTTTTTTCTTAATGTTTCCATCATGAACTATCCTATCACAGGAAAATTATCTCCTTGTTTAATTTTTATTCCTTCTCCTTTCCCCACTCCTCCCCACTCCGATATATGTTTTAAGTTTGGTAATTACTTTCAGATACAGTAGAGATCAAACTATTTAACAAAATTATTATAATTTACAAAGAGTCAATACTGATTTATCCTGAATTTTTTAAGACAGCGGCAGTATCTGCATTGTGATCTTTGCATCTGAATTGTATTAGAGTATCAAGAAATTGACATATTTTAAATATTATGCTTTTAAAAATGAATGTAGTGATGAATGCTCTTACAGCCACTGATGGGACAGATTGCATAGATATTAGACACATGACAAGCAGCACCTAGGTGTAACACCTTAGCTAACTGATTACTTGTTAATAGCAAACTAAGTCTTTGGTGCTAAGCCTGATTAAAATGAGAGTGATCTACACTATCTCCTTTTCAGTGTATTTTCCATTGTTGGTTGTTACTGTTTTTTAAACCACTATTTCAGAATTATGTGCAGAAACACAAAAAAGTGTTTATACCTCATGAAAAGGTAAATAATGCCTGGAATTGTAATTCTCTATGGTGTAAGATTAACTAAACTATCTGAATATGATTAGCATGGAGTTCTCTACACTCTGTCTGTGTGAAGTATATGCTTGATGAAGCTCCTGACACAGAGCACCTAGTGTTATTCAAAGATACCTGACGCTTTATATTGGTAAGCAAGTTAAAAAAAAAAAATAATTGCACGAATAACTGCTTATTTCTCAGAAAATAATGAGTATCTTATTTCCTAAAAATATACTCTTTCTACTTCTTCCAAATTTTAGCATAAGCTTGTTGAAGCATGTTTGTCAACACTATTGAATACTGGAAGAATCGGTTAAACTCAGACATGTAGAGACTGGCAGAAATTAACACACATTATATTTACTGTAAATGAGTAATAAACTAGTTTCTCTGCCTAATAAAGCTAAAGTGTTTGCCTGTTCCTACTTCGCCAGAGTAAGATGTTCAAGTTAAGTCACACAAAGGACAAATGTTAAGCTAGATTTTAAATCCCCTATGAAATTTTCTTCTCAGGTTTTATCTGTTGTACATCATACTCTTCATGCATAGTCAAAAATCAGTGAACAATGTTGAAACAGTTATTTTGTAAATATAGAGTACAAGACTTGAAGATGTAAAAGGGAAAATGTTTCAATCCAAATATTTATACTTGCAGCTTTTAGTCTTAACTCGGGAATCATTCCAATACACAGGAACAGGCAGAAAGAAAACAAAAGACACTCTATAAGAAGGTGAAATGATATAAAACAGAATACATGAAAGTGCTTCTGATCACCCCAAGCAGAACTGAAATTAATACCTCTAGCAGCTGTCCTGAACTTTGTGTTCAAGCTTTTAACTAACTTTAATTAAATAGAATCTTTGGTGTACCAGGATGCATATGACTGGGATATGAATAAAGAAATAAACAGCAGAGACTGGCATATGGTTGATGGTACATGCATCATATGACTTTTGTAATACTATTTTTTAATCTATTTTAACATTCATGAGAAGTAAATGAGCTTAAAACAGAAATAGAACTGTCTCACTGGATTTGGAACCTTGACTATCAGTGAAGGTTTTCTTTTTCTACTTCTTTTTTCTATTGCAGGAAGTATATTAAAAAACCCTACCACTATAGGTCTTAATTGTCATACGTGCAATCTGCAGTGTATAAGTGGACCCTGTGGATTTTGGTCTAAAACCAAACCAATCAGTTACAAGCTATTTTTCTTTTCTGTTAGATGTTCTTGTGCAATATTTGCATAAATGTAACCATGCTGTCCATCTTTTAACTTTCACTCAATTAATTATACTTCTAGCCCCCTGCTGATGGACAAAAATGAGACTTCATCTGCAAATAGCTTCAGCAGTTTACAGCTTATTAAATGCCAAAATCTAGTTAAGACAGTTTGAGAATTCTCATGTCAGGCATTTCAACATGCCAGTTTTAACACAAAAAATCTTATTAACAGGAAAAAAAGTGAGCTCGCTACCCCAAGATGTGGGGAAGAAAATGCAGCAGAATAAAGGTAATGGACAGATAAGATTTTCCTACAAATTATGTGCTTAGCATATGTGGCACAGTCTGAGTATGTTTTAATTAGTAACTCTAATAATGAAAAACATTGGAAAAGACTACCAGTTGACAACAAAATGGTCACTGCAAATTGCAAACATCTTTAGTCTATGGTATCACCTTTTGTAATTTATGTAACAATCTGTAAAAACCTTGAAATAAGCAGATTACATACTAAAATTCTCTTAACAAATTGTACGACTCTTTTTGGCAGGTTTTACATTTTGCATCAAGCAACTGGTGCTTTCATTTTTAGTACATAGTGTTCTGGTATACTTTATACCATGCTGTTCTGATTCTTGATTTAAAACAGAAATAGAGAAGTGGCATGATATACAGGGAAACTGAAGTGTGCCGTGCTCCAAAGTAAATTCAGTATACAGGTTCATACTCTAACCTTGACCAGATCACTTAACCTGCTTGAACTTCAAACAATCTCTCTTTGAAACTGACTGTAATCAAGATCTTATTGAAAAATAAATACTATGGCTGAATGTCCATTTCACACCTCGAATGAATTGTGAAAAGAGGAGTAACAAAATTTCTTGTATATATTAAATACTACATTTATTTTTCTCTTTTTTTTTGTTGTTGTTGTCAGATTATGAACATTCCTTTAGCTGTCATTTGTGAAATGTGTGTAAACATGCCAGTCAAAAAAACAAACAAGCAAAAACTTCAAAATCTAATTTTAGTTTCAGTTGTGAAGTATTGAATTTCAATTCTTTTCCTTATTTTTTGGGGTAGGAGGAGTGGGGGAGTGGGAGGGAGGGAGGGAGAAGAGTGGAAGAAAAATGTCTAAGCTGAAAGATTTTTTTTTCTTCCCTAAAAATCTCCTAAAAAGTTCTGACACATTATCTGGGTTATTGGGACATATTGTGTCATGTTTGTAGTCTCATAAACGAATGTGACTGAACTGAACATGACATGACAATTAATGACAGAAATGTCAGAGATTAAGAGAAATAAATATAATTTGTGTCCAGTCATATAGCAATTACCAGCTCTATTAGGAACTCCTTAGATTTTTTCATATTAAATGAAATGGAAAAAAAGAATTACAGTGTATAATACTATATTAGTTCCTTAATTTATAATTAACAGTCGTATTACCCATTCTTTAACACCATCTTTAATTTCTGAAATTATATTCCAAAATAGTATACACTAATGACCTCATGTAGAAGAACAGAGAAATTTGGTGATCTATATTAGAGATATATTTCTCAATAAGAAGACCCAGTACTCAATCTGTTCCACATGAAATGCCCCTTGGGCTTCTGCTGCCTATAGTCTGAATTCCCACTGGTAGCAAGGAGAAAATATAATATTTGAATATGTAAGTACACCTCTAAGTAAACTCATAATCAGAATGAAGGGCACACATGAAATATGTTCCTGTTTCGCATGATGTTGTGGTTGAATTTCTGTTCTTGTTATTTATTTGTATGGACAATATACTCAGGAATTTCTGAGTATCTTGTTCAAAAGAGATTAATTAATTAATTAATTAATTAGTTTCTTTAAATAGACACGAATAAGTGATATGGCAGAGAAGAAGTCTTTTCTAATTTTATCACCTTTACTATGTCTCTTTTGTTTACTAGCTTCTGGTAAATATAGCAGTGGCTGCAGGTACTGAGGACATTTTTTATAGATAGGCAACCTGTAGGAGGATGATTGATCACCATTGCTTCAAAACATAGAAAGTACAAAATAATTGCAAGAGATGTGGATAAAAGAGGTTGAGTCTAAAATGGTTGGTGGAGTATCTTCAGGCAACAAAAAGAAGACCAGATTCTGGATGTAATCAAGAATGACAGGAAAAGAGTGGGGGTGGTGGAATTGTTACAGGGGCTCTGGAGGAAAGATGAAGCGGTCATTTTCCTGACATCTGTGTTAACTCACGACTGGAATACAGAGGAAAATTATATTTTTCTGTTTTCGAATTTCCTGTTTTAGCATCCTGACAGACAGTTCATCCTGGAAACCAAAGTCTTATTCTTTGTCCCTGGGTAATGACAATGAGTTTTGTTGCATGTGTTGCATTTTTTACCCTGCAATATTGTCACTGATGGACCGTTTCGAGGCATGATATGGTAGGTTACACTGTGCCAGTCACTGTGCCAATTAGTGCCAACTACAGAAATGTGTTTTGTGAATATTGCTGATCCTTTGAATGGCAGAAAGTACTGGAAGACAGTACAAGAACATGTAAAAATTAAGATTATTTTGGATGCATGCTAACCTGCTTTAAAAAAGATTTAAAGGAGGTGATTTCTGTTTAAATTTATTTGGATTTTGACCGAATTTTCTATCAGAAAAACTGTTGTGAATGAGGTTCATTGAGGTCCATGATGAGGAATGAATACTGAAATGTTATAAGTACATTGCTATTGCCTAATATTGATGCCCAGATATAATATATGTCAGATATAGTGGAAAAGATTTATTCAATCAGAAATGAAATGTAATTTGTTTGTGGCAGGATTGAGATAATCCTCAGGTTGGGAATGTAGAAAGGATAACATGCAATATATAGCAAAGGTATATTTAAAAAGTGAAAGTCCAAAGGAAAATTGGGAGCTTATTAAAATTTTCCTTTTACATAATCAAACTTCATGTGTGAGATAATATGATATGAGTACTAGCCTTGTCTCAAATTGGAAAGAGATTTCCTATACATCACTCTTTCTAATTACTATCTGGAATATCACATATAATATTTCATACTGTAAGTGGTAATTTTATTATTTTTATTATTATATTATTTATAATATTTATTATGTGTGGGGATTTTTTGTGTTTGTTTGTTTGTTTGTTTGTTTCGTTGTTGGTGGTGGTGGTTTGGTTTGGTTTGGTTTTCTGTGATGATTTAACCCCAGCAAACAGCTTGCGCACTCTCCCCAGATTGGAAAAGGTAAAAACATTTCCATGAACACATAGGTTGAGATAAAGCCAGTTTACTGGATAAAGCAAAAGCATCATGGGCAAAAGAAAGAATTCATTTGGATCTCCATTTCCACTGGAGACAGCCAATTTCCAGGAAGACAGGGCTCCATCAGAGGTACTGTTTCTTGGGCAGACAAACACCATAATTCTGAATATCTGTTGCTTCCTCCTTTGCTGCAGCTTTTATTGTTGAGGAATGATGTCATATGACACCATATGGCATGGGATATTTCTTTGGCCAGTCTGGATCACCTGTCCTGTCTGCATTCCATCTAAGTTTCTTGTGCTCCCCCAGCCTGCTCACTGGCATGGCAGCAGGAGAAGCAGAAAAGTCACTGACTGTGTAAGCACTGCTCTATAATGTCTAAAAGCATTGGTATCTCTCTACTATTTTTCATCAGAAATCCAAAAGAAGGTGCAAATCGTTTCCATCCAAAATTATTACATTTTTTTGCAGCCCAAGTTCATACACATTTTCCCTTTTCCACGATATTTTTTTTTTGCTTCACACAGAAATTGTGTGAAAGGAAACAGCTATTACAAGTATTTTTGTGTGTCTTTGAATTCTTTTCTGCATGGGTTGTTAGTACAAAATGCACTAATATTTTTTTCAGCCTTGACAATTTTTCTTCTATAGTAAAAACTTTCTTTACATGTATCAGTAAAAGGAATCTGATAAAATGAAATCTTTAAAGAGATGGTACTGTAGGATTTATCTCATATTTATTTATTTATTTATTTCCCCCAGTGTATTTCATGATTTTGACTTCATTCAAGTCCTAGAATGTAAGAACTGTGCATTTTCTTTCTTTCTTTCTGTACCTAAAAGTTATTCTCCCCTGTATTTCAGTAAGTTATAGTATTGTAGTGTTATATAAACCAGAAAAATGTTTCCACCTGTAGCATGAATATAACAAACCTGACTGCTATTACAGAAGCAGCAAAGTTGAAACATATTAGGAGAGCAACACAGGCTGCATTGTTATTAAAAGTTCCCCAAATGCTCTTTGTTTAGTGCTATAATATATTCTAAGCCAAGATATATGCTTCATTAGTTGTGAAGGTGTTGGCACTTGCTGCTTTATTGCCAGAAAGAAATAATAGATCATAAAGAACAAGAATGTGTAAAGGAATGAAAAGCGGTAATATATACATTCATACATAGATAGATTCATACACAGACACAGAGCATAATAAGGATACACATACACTTGTTTTTAAACATATATTTAAATGTAGGCATATACACCCTTTCCAAAAAGCTGGTGAAGGAATGTGCATATGCTTATTTTTAAATGTTTGAATTTCATGAGCATGTTGGATGTTCTTAATAATACAGGTTACATATAGTGTTAATATGGTATTTCAAATGGCAAAGCTGATTAACTATTCAAACTGATTAACTATGAGGAAATGAAATTGCTTAGACGTTTACTATGTAACAAGTTCTTAACAAGGGAAAACTCCTTCTATAAACAACTGTAAGCTATGTAACTGTTAGAATAAAATATTTTGATTCTGCCTTTCTTGTTGCAGGAATGGAAAGAACATATTTTTAGGCAGTGAATGACAGTCTTAATATTAACTTGCTTACACCATTAGAACACGGAATGGCTAACTAAACCATCCAGATATCTGGACAACAAGTATTATTTCTCACATTCCAACTCCTATTATTAATGTTTATTATTACTCATTTTCATTTATTACTCTAATTGTAGACTAATTAAGAGATGGCCTCATTTGCAAAGGAATGTAATAGTACAGATATGTTTGTGCCCTAATGAACATGCAATAGAAAGGTAACACTGGATGAATAGAAGAGGAAGTGGAGGAGGAAATCAAAAGTAATGATGAAGGCAAAAGGAGGGAAAGAAGACCATAGAAAACTAGTTGACAGAACTCAGAGAAAAGAAGGTATGAAAGGAAGGTAGCAAGAATGATAAACTTTTTTAAGAGTGGCAAAAATATTTGAGAAATTGTTGCTCAGGAAAGGGTATAGAAAATCTGAACAAAATACTGAATTACTCTGAAGCTATAATTTACTTGCTTTAGCTCTAGACAATGTAGTAAAGTAGCGCTTCTTACTTGTTCTTACCTAATTTAGATGTTTAGTTTGTTTGATAAAAATGTATACAAGAATATACTAGTTGGTCTGTATTATTCCTTTTTGGTTTCCCTTCTCCACCAACTTTTTTTTTTTTTCTTGGAAATTCTGAAAATTTTCAGCTCTATCTTGTAAGCTATCTTTTTAAATTCAGATCTTTTAACTTGTTAAGCTGAACCTCACACTGAGGTGCTCAAAATACTATTCATGTGTATATTTACCCTAGATCTCCTCAGTTATGAGTATGCAAATTTAATGTTTCTACTCTTTTGCGAGCGAGTATGTTGCAGGAAAATGCAGTTTATGCTTCTGCACTTCTAGAATGTTGAATGCCTTCATTAAATGGTCTTGCATTAGTGCTGTAGATATGCAGTATCCATCTGCGGACACTACTCTCCCAGAAAAAAAAAAAAAAAGGAACATGTCAAAAATTGAGTAATTTTTCATTTCCAACTAACTTCTTCCCACTCTATCATTAATATATCATAACTCACATACCAGGAACTCCTGACTTGGACATTTTTATGTCTGAAATTTTCCAGTCCTCTTTAGATTTGTGTATCAACCTACACTTTGACCTTGGAGAAAAGCCAAAATCTGAAGAATCAAATATCTCTGAAATTGTTTTTTTTTTTTTGTGATATTTTTTTGTGTGCTTTTTCCAATTCTTTAGTACGTAACTGCTTGAACACATGTATTCCAAGACCAGTAAATGTTGAAAGAGTCACGTTTTTCACACCTTCTTGTCTATAATTTTACTTACATCAAGCCACTTGAAAATTAGAAGCATAAAATTTGTATAATCCAATGTCAATTATTTGAAATTTTGTCACGAATATAAAATATTTTTTAATGCAATGGAATCTACTACTAGCAGAGTACCCAGGGTACCAATAACTCTTTGGGCTGCCAGGGCATACTGCTAACTCATACACAACTTGCCATTGACCAGAACTCTCAGAACCCTTTCTGTAGGGCTGCTCTCTACCATCTCATCCCTCAGTCTGTACGTATATCCCGGATTGCTCCACCCCATGTGCAAAATGTCACACTTGCTCTTGTCAAATTTCATGTATTTGGTGATTTTAATTTGTCAAGATCTTTCTGCAAGGCCCCTCTACCCTCAATTAAGTCCCTCCCAGTTTGTTCTGCAAACTTATTACACATTTGATTCCTGCATCCAGATTATGTATGAAAACTTTCAAGAGAACTGGCCCTAAAATGGAAGCATGGAGAATCCCAATAATGACTGGCCGGCCACCAGCCTAATGTAAACCCACTTACTATAACACTTCAAGCTCAACCCATCAGCTAGTCATTCATCCATTGTATTATGCATTTGTCTAGCTTCATGTTGGACATTTAGTCTAGAAAGATACTGTGGGAAGCAGTACTGAAAGCTTTCCTGAAGTCCAAAAAGATTACATCAACTGGATTCCCTTGGTCTACTAAGTGGATAACCTAGTCATAAAATGAAATTAAGTTATTTAAACTGGACTTCCCCTCATTAATAAGTATTGGTTATGACCAAGGACTGTGCTGTCTTTCAAGTGTTATTCAATAATTTGCTTTCAGGCTGAAATAACAGATTCCTCTCTACTCCTACCAAACAGTTTTTCATATTTTGTCTTCTCATTTGCCTGCAAGGATATATAAATACAAATATTCACCTTAGCGATACTAATGATAGAATATAGTGCTAGTGAAGACAAAGATTCCATAGACTTTCTTGACACTGTTGCCAGTAAGTACACAATATTAGAACAGTGAACTTCCTTCTATAACCTATCCCTAGCTAGGTCAAAGCTTTCCAGGTTTGATCAAGCCTACTGAGCAAGCACTTCTCATGAGATGAAGCAGCACTGGAATTTCCTAAAACAAAAGTGGCTTTATGTGGTACCTCTTTTTAGATAGATACAAAAGTTAGTGAAAAGTTAAACTTGAACAAGATCACCGAAGTGTATAATAACAAACTAAAATTAGGGAAAGTTTGCCTAAGGCAAAACATAGCTTATTATATCTAATTAAATTTCAGCTTAGATCTTACTCTGAAAAAGTATCTAAGTCCTATAAAAATTTGCATATATAACAGTATTGTAAAATGTGGAATTATATGAGTGGTTTTTCACAATACTAGTACTCTACATAGTGATGTTATTATTTTTCAACTTTATTTTCCTGCATTTATTATTGAGAAATTGATGAAAATCCTGATCTGATCTGGGAATCTACATCTCTTGTGTTCTATGCATGTAAAAAAAAATCCATTTTAAAAACACATAAGCGCCCATACATGTGTGTTTCAAGTAAAATGTTAAGATAGTAGCTTATAATATACCTAGGTTAAGAACGACATATTTAAGAAAACAGCATATAAGTTGTTATCAGGCAACTTATAGTGCAAAAAAGTACTGTAGTAAAAAGTACTCGATTCCAACTCCAAATATTCTAATTTTACATCTGTGTCTTAAGTACTCAATAGCTGAATATCCAGGAGGAAAAAAAAAAAAAGAAAAGCTTAAAACCACTGAGAAAAAAAAAAATCATAGCTGATCATAAGTAGAATAATAGAATCATTAAGGTTTAAAATGGTCCTCCATCCATTTTTTTACCCTATGAAGAGTACACCTGTTCTGGCTGTAGGCTGCCAGCCTTTCCAGGAGAATGCTGTGGAGGACAGAGTCAAATGCTTTAAATGAATTGCATGAAAGCAAATGAAAGCAAATTGCAATTGCATTTCAACATCCACTGTGGGCCTATCTTTAGTCCAAAATTAGCATAGCCCTTACTTTCTAGGTTTTGGGTTTTTTTTTTTCTTTTCCCCAGTGACTTTCAAATAGACTATTTGCTAGGTGCTGTAACTTTTAGTCTCAAAGTCCATGACATGAACAGTTGAAGAATCCCTAGAAAATAAACCTTGGTTGGAATACTGTGGGCTTGAAACTTTAGGAAAGAGGTGATTTTCAGAAATATGTAGTATGATCAAAATAAATTAACCAGTCAGTAATGGAGAGAATTAAGTAGGTCTGGGAGAACTACCTAAAGTTTTGCATGAGCTCTATAGCAGAATCCTGTGTAGCAAAGTGAGAAGGTTAAACCATGTAGCTCCATGATAGACTATCATATACATGATAGACACCATGAGATAAAAATGAGCATCAGATGCTGCTGACTTCCTACAGCATTTTTTGTTATTGCACATAACTTGTTACAGCCATACCTTGGCTGAAGTTGAAGGCATTAGAGTTTTCTGCCTGTGTGGTGCTATGCAGGAATCACTTGAAGGAATGGAAAATACGTAGGTCATTCTGAAAGTAATGCCTCTTGTTTATTTTCATGGAAACTACAACAAATGCAAAAGGCAAAATCACACTGTTTGATAAAGAAAATTCTTAGCTACAAAACACTATTTTTTAATATGCATTTGCCACTAGCTATGCATTTACACTGGGAATGAAGTACCTGCATGCTGCTCTTGAACAAGTCTGCACCAGTGGAGGTGACATACTGTTACTGTCACAACTGCTGAAACACGACACCCAGTGTCTCACTGTCTTCACATCCACTGTTTAGACCTATGTTCACAAGCATCAGTGAATATCAGTGGGTGCAGCTTTTTCCACATGGAGAAATTCAGTGATGCACTTCTACTTCATATCCGCTTCCATATCAGATGCTATTTATCAGACTGCCCCTCTGCTGTCATGTAGCACACAGCAACAATATGTAATGGAATACTGGTAGAAAGTTCAACCTGTACTGCAGTATTACCGACATCTGCCTCTGGCATCATAGGCTGACATAATAAAATAGGAAATATTTCCTTTGGAGAAGCTGTCTGTTAAAGCAGTGGACAACTTTTCCCAGAATTTCATTTCAGCATTCCGTAAATGCGTTTTGCTTGTGTATGAAAATTCCTTGAGCTTTGGTGCTCCAGGAGCTTGTTTCTTTCTTCAGTTTAATCGATAAACCTTGTTTATAGCAACTTCAAAAGGCTTTTTTTCTCTGGGAGATTTTTAAGTCCGATTTTTCTAACTGTTTGTCCACTGGTTAAGAGATGTTAAATGTAAAATTACTACATTTTAATTAGTAAAAAGTAATATCTCTGTACTAGACACAGGATGCCCTTATTCTATTTATTTTCATCATAAAATGTAGTTTTTCAAGAACACATAATTAGATTGTTTTAATCTTATCATTTTCAGAGGCATAGTACAATAATTGGCTTTCTTTCCTCTTCTTTTTAGTTAGAAGTTTGCTAAAGGATCAATGGAGAATACATTTTTCTATTCTGCAGCATCAATTACGATGACCCTGGGTGTAAATTTATTGATTTTTCTTATTAGAACATTATCACCAGTTATTCACAGCATGATGTTTATTAATTAGTAAGGAAAATAACGCTTCATTTGTGAAAAATATTCCTTTTAAGTTCTCTACCTAACAAATTCATAGCTATATGAAATCTACTAATTGTATTCTGCCTTTATGACACCATTCATTCTCTATTCTGTTTATTTTTCCTATGATCCTGAAAGAAGTTAGAATTATGTCAGCTACGGATATCAGGTAATAGAAATTGCTATTTTTAACTAGTGACTTGCAGAAACTATGCAAACTTTCTGCATATCATTCTTATGGTAGCTTCTTTATTTTGAGAGGAAAATAATTGGATGGAATGGAATGTTGAAACAAAAAAAATATGTTCCCCTCCTCCCCTCCAAAAAAATAAATAAACAAATAAAAGGAGGAGGATGACGAGAAGAACAATAAGAAGTGAGATAAGTAGTGATTCCAGTGTATTCTAACGTGTATTCTCTCTTTCACTGGCATCTAGAGAGATCAGTCCATGACATTTCAGTTAGTCAGTATGTGAGTGAAAATTGATGAAATACTTAGAATATTATTTTTTTCTGTAAATTAGATTATTAACACTTTTAAGACTGAATATCATTTGTACTAAAGTTCATACCACAGTTGTATTTAAGCATTTTAAGTTAAAATAATTTCTATTAACAAGACAGAATGTGTAAATCAGAATAGTTAAAATCTATATAAATTGTAGAAAAAAAAACCTTGACATTGGATTCCAGAGTTTGGATGACAAAGAACAAAAATTTATTCTTATTGTTCACTCATGGAATCATAGAATCACAGAATCCCTAGAGTTAGAAGGGATCTCTGAGGGCTATCTAGCCCAACTCTCCTGCAACAAACAGGGACACCACAGCTAAATCAGATTGCCCAGGGCCTTATCCAACCTCATCTTGAAAGTCTGCAGACATGGGGCATCAACCAGAACACTAGGTAACCTTTTCCAGTGCCTTACTGTAAAAGACTTCTTCATTATATCTAGCCTAAATTGACCCTCCTTCATCCTGAATATATTTACCCTTGCTCTATTGCCACACACCCTGATAAAGAGTCTTTCCCGTTTTCTCCTGCAGCTCCCCTTTGGATATGGACAGACCGCTATCAGCTCACCTCAGAGCCTTCTCTTCTCCAGGATGAACAGTCCCAGCTTTCAGCCTGTCCTCATAGGAGAGGTGTTCCATTCTCTGGATCACTTTTATGGCTTTCCTCTGAATCCACTCCAACAGGTCTGTGTCTCTCTTGCACTGAGGACTCCACATCTGAACACAGTACTCCAGGTGAGGCATCAGCTCAGAGTAGATGGCAGGGTCACCTCCCGTTTCATGGCCTCTTGACCTACTACACATGTTCTTCGTTGTGATCTACCTGTAAGAGCTGGTTGCAACTGAAATACAATGCAATAAAATACAATATTCTCTGATATATAAAACACCATAATGTGTATGAGGCTTCTACTTTAATATCAGATAGATAAAAGATCATTATATAGTTACCTTCCTGAGAGCTGTAAACAAATATTGCTGCAAAAATCTGGCAAAAAAAAGAGGTTACTCTGAGCACCCTGAATTTTAATCTCTTAATATCCAGAACATGAAGTGACACAGAATTTTTGTAAGAATGCATTATTAGCTTCATATTAGGAAAGTGAACTCTTTTAATTCAAAAATGACTTGTTATTAAAAAAGGCAAAAATAGAACCAGAAAACACCATGTACTAAATTATAAAGTTGTTATTAGAATTATAGAATATTAGTTTATCTTACATTAAAAAATTATATTTGTAATGATTTGAATAAAATAAATAATTTCAGTTTCAATAATTCAGCATTTCTGGGCAAGATATAATGATACCTTTCTGCAATTTTACTTAAATAAAAATCCCACATAAGGCACACAGTATAAACTATATTTAATATATGAGAGCTACTTCAGAAGCAATACTTCCCATTTTATTATATTGACTCACAACATCAGAGTCTGATATTGTTGGTATGAAAGTAAAGGTTTCCTATCAATATTCCATTAAATTTTGCTGCCCTGCGACAGATGGCAGTAGAAAGGCAGTCTGACATAGAACTGCATATGAACCAAATGTATGTAATTGAATTTTTCCCTGTTGAAAAAATGGCTATCATTGACATTCATCAGCGCTTGCTGAACATTCATGGGGACCAAACAAGTGGATGTGAGCACAGTGTAGTGGTGAGTTTCAGCACAGGTGACAGCAACAGCAGTTTGCTGTTCTGACTGGTGCAGATTTGTATGAGAGCTGCGTGCAGGCTCTTGTTCATCTCCGGCAAAAATACTTAGCTAGTGGTGGCAAATATGCTGAAAGATACTGTTTTGTAGCTGAGTTTTCTCTATCCAATAGTGTGATTTTGCTCTTTGTATTTGTTGTAGTTTCCTTGAAAATAAATAGGAGACATTACTTTCAGAGAGACCTATTTATAAAAATAAATTGATCTTCATTTGAATACTTGTATGTGAAACCCACTTAAATATGCTTTTAGAATTCGGACCTTAATTAGAAACTAGGATCTTATAGTGAGCAGCAATAAGGGACACTTCTGTCTCCTGGAATCATAATTTTTTTATCAAGTACTGAGATTGTAACTCAATCTGAAGGCTGTTTATGTTATCAGCACAATCCTCTGATGAATCAGGTTCCATATATGATTGGACATGTTAACATTAGGGTTGCTATTGTCTATATAATTTCTGCATTCATACTTTTTTTTATTAAATAGGGGAGTTTCTTGTGCAGAGCTATGAGGGTCAACCATAGTCATATTCTATGATATATGTCATTATCAACATTATTGATTCTTGAAATGGATTTTTATTTTTCTCTTCTATTTAAATACATTATTATTATTGATGTTTGCATGAAAAGCAAAACGTAGATGTTGATTTCCCAACTTGCTTTATTCATGCAGTATGTTCAGTAGAGTTAACATTAAGACATCCATTAACCTCAGCAGTATTACTGTTGATGATTTCATAGAATATGATGATGAATGTTGATTTATAAAGTACAACTCTATTTATAAAATAGAAATGGAAACATTATATTAAAATCATGCTTATTAGAGAGCATGTTTCAATGTTTCAGTGTTCAAATACTAATAGCCTGAAATGTTGGGGATAGTTGGACACTGGGACTAGCCAATCAGAAATAATGAAATCTCTTTTATTGGAGATATAGATTAAAAAACAAAATAATAAAAAACATCAGTACATATGTATTCTTGCTTCAGTTGAGAAACATAAATTTGATAACCTCAGTTATGTTGAGATTGGGGTGTATGGAGAGGGTCTTTGGAATTCCCAACTTCAAAGACAATAAAAAGTAATGAAAAGAGATTTTTTAAATTATCGTGCTTTACCAGAAACTCTTACATTCTTACACTTGTATTAAAGTGAAAGCATCATTAAAATTAAAAGACAAACAAACAAACAAAAAAACATTTTCCTGTGTAAAGATGGATGCTGCAATACCTGAATATAGAAGAACAAACTGTGGTAATCTGCATGCTTTTCCTTAGAATTATCAAATTTGGAGCAGTTTGGTGGCTCTGCCAAACATACGAGTTTTTAGAAAATAACAGTGCCTAAGAACCCATACAATTATGGAATACATCACCAATTAGTGAAACAGAGAAATGATCCACTTGATTACTTTCCTTGGAAATACAGATGCAATATTCTATTGTTCAATGTACAGTAAGTCTTTTACAATTAAAGCTTTCCTAAATATGGATAAGTAGATTGCAGTTATAAGCACACAGAACTTCTAAGCAGCTTTATCTAGCTGTTCCATTTCAATTATCCATACTACTTCTGTAGGGACATTTGAATGATATTTGGGGATTTACATTGATAAAGTTCCTGTTCTGTTTATATTAATAAACATATGTCATGGTTCTATGTTTTTTTTTAATTTATTTTTGGGTTTCAGTATTCCACATCAGAACATCATGTAGTGTACGGGGCATTAAAGTGTCACTGCCTCAATTCCAAGTACCTATCCCTGTACATTAGAGAAGTCACGGGATCTGGCCCTTCCGGGTGGGGGGGGCGCTCTCTTGCTGCCTGGCAGTGGGTGCTGGAGGGTGCTTTCCTAGCCATTCCAAGCTTTTCAGGTTTGACTCGGTCACGGGAACTCTCTCTCTCTCATCTTGTCTGATTTATTAATCTCAATTTCAATTAAATTGTATATATTGTGTTATCTTGTATTCCGATATTATAGTAAAATAAGTTTTCCTCCATAGATTGTTGCCGCTGCTCTTTTCCTCCCTTCCTTCCTTCCCATTTTTTGTGGGACTGGGGTGGGGGGGGAGGGCAGAGGCCTGTCGCCCCTGTCACAGACATAGATTGATCTAGTCAACTCCGTGACAACATATCACTATCTTTTAAAAAGATTGGGAGTGAGATAAACCTTACATACAGAAAAAAAGGTGTGTTTTTTTTGTTGTTGTTGTTGTTGTTTTTGGTGGTTTTTTTGTTTTGTTTTGTTTTAGAAATAAAGCAGTTTAGGGGAATAGTTTGCAACTTACTGTCCTTACTTTATGTTCTTAATCATATGTTTATCACTAATAAAAAGAAGAAACTCCTCTGTACAAAAAAAATTACTCTGATAAATACCTGCTCTTTTTCTTTTGACAAAAGGAATGATCTCAGCTGGCAAGAGTAGTGACATTTCTGGAAAAACGATGAAAGTTGATTGCTTTACTTGAGAGAAAGTGGTGAATTTTCCCTTACTTCCATGCCAGACAATCACGTAAGCATCTTCATAATGCATCTTCAGATATATTCTGATCTTGCATAAATGGACAGAAACTAGTTAATGTAATGAATAAACTGAAGGCAATCACTGAATTAATGAGGTAGTTGCAAATTACTTACTACTATAGAGTTAGACCATTCAAAGAAGATCTGAATTTAGTCTATTTTGTTTAAAAGAATTCTAGAAAGATATTGAATCCAAACCAAATAAACATTTGAAAAAAATAAGAAGAAAAAAAACAAAGACCAGCAACTACAACTTTGAAATATATCTATAAATAAATAGAGTAACTTTGATAGTAATAGATATTTAGGGAGACCACATGTTTACTTAATCATTACATGATCACTACATCTACTTTCACTATCTGTACTTCTTACACTATCATTTCCAGAATTAAACTGCTTGAATTGATCCAGATCCAGAATGCCTCTGAACTTAGTTGAACCATTTATTTAAAAAAACGAAAGAGTAAAACTTTGTATTTTGCCCACTCAAAGTGTTTCTTTTCCTTTTAACAAACCAAAACAAATGTTTAAAGTAGGATCTGTACATTCTCTCAGAGGGAAATAACATGAAAAACAACTACAGAAACTGAGGCACAAAGGAGAAAAACAATTCATAAATACATGCAAGAGCTTTGCTTTTTTCCAAGTAAATTTCACAATATTTAAACGTGCCTTTCAGAATTAGCAGTAGACTAATTCCATTATCATAATTTATTAACCAGATCTTTTGTTCTGTGTAGTAATACACTGTGTTTCCATGCTGTGTATTTTTTATCCTGTGACCTAATTTGCGTAAAAGGAAACTCTTATAACTCCCTTGTTGAAATGAATAAAATGTTAATGAAGAACTACAGAGAAATCCCCTTTGCTTTAGTTCCTTATTCCCAGGAACATCATCATAAATTTGTTTGCCTGGTTCTGACAATGGTAGTGATGTTCAAGCTGTAGAGTAGCAATAATAACACTAAATGGTTCTGATGGAAAAGTTAAAGATATTCATGGCACTGTCATTAGAGATGGACTATGGGAAGTTATGTTTTAGAAGAGAAACCTGATGGGTTTGGCCACAATCCAGTATTTTTTTTTTTACAGTTATTATCTGCATTTATAACTTCAATACGAGATATCTTTTCAGAATATTTAAATTATATATATATTTTTAAAAAGTTATAAAAAATATTTTCAGTGCATAGAAAATTGAGTATTAGTGCACACCTTCCTTAACTTCTGGCAATGGTGTCACAGTACAAGTATTAAATTTAAAGAATACATACCTTTGCATATTTGAAGTGATCATATTTTGCTTCTTAGTACTTCATTAGAAATTACCCGATATTGTCAGCCTTTGAGAAATTTAAGGATGTTAAATAGGATAAGATGACCATATTTGTTCCATTTATACAATTCAGCTTTTACTAAGAGACTATATATACATTACTGTATATTCTGACTACTTTGTCAATATTTATGAAACTGAAAATACAAATATTCATTGTAAGTTTAATTAATGCTCTCTCTGTCTGACACTTCTGGTCTTGCTTTAGACAGTTCTTAGGCACTTATATCAATAAATGTTAGATAATTTGTCATTTCCCTTTCCCTCTAGATTAACAAACTCAGTCTAACACCATTCTTGTAGTTGGGAATCATGTTGTCAAGCCTCCAGTCCTCTGCGACCAGGATAGATGGAATGTGGCTAAGCTATCACCTCTGCCAGCTCCCTCAGCACTCTTGGGTGGATCCCGTCTGGCACCATGGGCTTCTGGCAGTGCAGGTGAAGTAGTAGGTCTCTTAACTGTTTGCATCTGAACTGTGGGGATTTTACTGTGCTCCCTACACAAGACTTCCAGGTCATGGGGTAGAGTACTCCAAAGATAATTATCTGACTTTTAATGACAGACATAAAGGAGGCATTGAGAATTTAATCCTTTTCCTTATCCTCAGTGGTCACATTCTCCACTGCATCCAGTAAAGAATGGAGATTCTCCTTAGCTCTTCCTGTTAATATATTTGTAAAAAAAGCATTTTGTTCTCTTTTACCCCAATGGTCAAGTGAATTCAGGCTGGGCTTTTACTCTTCTGATTTTCTCCCTGCATATCCTAACAATTTTTTACTCTCCTTGAGTTGCCCATCCCTTCTACTGCAGAAGGAACATGATCTTTTTCTCCTGGAGCCTCAAGAAAACTCCCTGTTCATCCACACCAGTCTTCTTCCCCACTGGCTCATCTTGTAGCACAGGGGGATAGCCTGCTTCTGCACCTTTAAGACTTCTTTCTTGAGGCGTGACCAGCCTTTCTGGACCTCTTTACTCTTCAGGATTGAATCTCAAGGGACTGTTCCTGCCAGGGTTCTGAACAGTCCCAAGTCTGCCCTTTGGAAGTCCAAGGTAGCAGTTTTGCTTCCCCCACTCCTGGCTTCACCAAGAATTGAGAACTCTACACTTCATGGTCACTCTTTCCAAGACAGTTCTTGACCTTCACATCTCCCAGCGGTCCTTCTCTGTGAACAGCAGGTCTATCAAGGCATTTCCCTTGCTATGGTCTCTTAGCAGCTGTGTCAGGAAGTTATCTTCTATGTACTCTAGAAACCTCATAGACTGTTTCTTCTGTTCTGCATTGTATTTCCAACATGTATCAGGGAAGTTGAAATCCCCCATGGAAATGAAGGCTGGTGCTCATGCAATTCTGCCAGCTGTTTGTAGAACACCTTATCTGTCTCTTTGTTAGGTGGTCTATAAAAGACCGCCATCAGGACGTCTGCCTCGTTGGCTCTCCCCCTGGTCCTTACCCATAAAGACTCAGTCTTATTCCCATCCTCAAGCTCAGTAACATCAAAGCACTCTCTAACACAGACAGTCACACCATCACTCCCCCTTCCTTGCCTGCCCCTTCTGAAGAGCTTATAGCCATCCATTGCAGCACTCCAATTATGGGAGTGATCCCACCATGTTTCCACAATGGCAACTAAATGTGTATATTGCAGTGACCCCAGCTCCTCCTGCTGTTTGCCCATGTTGTGTGGATTGGTGTAGATGCATTTCAGCTGAGCCCCTTGTTTCACATCCCATCCCATCATTGTTCCCCTAATGTATAGCAGGCCTGGTTTTATTCCCTTTTCCCTTCATATCCAGTTTAAAGCCCTCTCTATGGTGCCTGACAGCTGCTCCCTGACAGGGCTACCCATCAACCAGCCAAGGTAATTGCCCACTTTGGCATGGAATACATATGCTCCAGAGTTGAGTACAAAAAAAAAAAAAAAAAAAAGAAGATGGTATAAATCCAGGTTTGCTTAAGAGAGAAAGCAAAGAACTTTCTGGCTGTGTCTTCTTGAGTTCTGATCTCAGTAGGATCAGTTAAGTAAGAACTACCTGAACAAAGTAATACTGAATTTAGAGAACTGAAGTTAGAGAACTGAAGTTAGAGAACTAACATTATTGCTGTGAAATACCTGATGACATTAAAAAAAAGGTAGTATTTTATTTTTAAAAAGAAGAAGAAATCCATTAGATAATTTTTATCAGCTGAGTTAGTTACAATAAACCCTCTGTAATGTGGGACTTTACTTTCTTTTATGTTGATGCTATTGCTGCTCCTTCAAGAAATAAATACTTATCTGTAGAATCCATTCTAGACTGGATTTGATACATCCACTCTGATCATATTGATCATTGATGGGTAGTGGGGGAGTACTTTTTTAGCCCTGAGGTACTAGGAATTAGAGTGATGTCACAGTAAATAAGATTAATGTTTTTAAAAGACGATACTGAAGCCATGCTTCATGCCCCAAGACCAGATATGAAGGCATATAGAGTGCTTGAATAAGCTGAATTTGGTAGTCTTACTCTGTAACAGTTCCAGAGAATAGCCTCCGGGGTCAGCTGAAAATACCTTATCTCTTTAATGTCCAGATCCATCCCTTTTTAAGAGAAGTACTTCTTCAAGCCATAAGCAAAATATTTTGAAAAGCAATTGAGCTTTATCAGCTAATTAACTTAATGCTTATAGCAGTTACTGTTACTATTAGTTCCTAATTACTTTGAACTGTTCCATTCCATTTCTATTTCTCCAATCTCATTTGTCTTTTTTTTTTTTTTTTCCTGCCATATGATATTCTGATTTTTTATTGGCAATATTTCCCAGCTTTATACCATTGGCTCATCTCATTTGGAAGCTCCTAGTTTTTATTCCAACGAAATGTATTTCAAAGCATATGCCAGCCTGTTTGCAGGCCAGTACTTTAAAAGCTCATTCTCCAGTTCTTTAAAAGCTCACAGGAAGGATGTTCTGTTTCACAGACAGTTTTTGATTGCTATGATTACTCCTGTAGTATTTCTGGCTTTGAAGTGTGAGGGAACCTGGTGGAAAGGTTCTCCGTGCTGGAATGTCTCCGGATACACTGTTAAATACTCAACTTCAACATCATCAGTTAATAATTTACCTCTACACTGCACTTCCCATAAGCTGAGGTAATGTATTTGTCTTTACACTGTCCTTAAATGGATGTCAACTTATCTCTGCAAACTGACCACACATGTTTCCTTTGTGTGTTTTATTATACAGTATCATTTATTTCTCCTCAAATTTAACTCAGTTTGCCTTTTATATCCTGACACTTGAAAATTTTATTTGTTATCTTCCTTTTAGAGATGATTTATGTGATTATATCTAAAAGCCTTCACTGCAAACTTTTCTTCATGACAACTATTAGAACATTCATAGAACAGTTAAGCATTTTCCTTCTTTTTAATTGAAACTTTACTTTTAAAACCATGTATGTGTTAGTTTAACCTTGGTACATATACTTAGCTAGAGGCTAAGAAAAGAAAGGTTCATTACTAGATGACTCTTATTAATCAGCTGTAAATCGGATGAATAATACTTTACAACCTCTTTGACATATGGTAGGGTCTGCAGCAAGTTTGGCATAATGGTTTCACTTAATAAACACCTGATTAGCATTGTTTAACAGGTTTGGATTTCATGAAAACAGTAAAATGGCCACATTCTGTCTAGTTAATTCCTCATTAGCAGCCTTATATTCACCATGTTTGACAGACTGTATACCAGCTTTGACACAAGGTGACCTCTTGCAAGGGCCCGTTCATCACCCTCAGTCTGTCATAAATGGAGTCAGTATAAATGTCAATATGAATGTGCCATCACTAGAGATTTTTGAGAATTAGAATCCATCTGGTATCATAAAGGTTATTTTTTCAACCTTATCATTATAGACATGATGAAATTATGTTGAGTAGCAGGTAAAAATGTAAGGAGATAAAGCTGCAGTAAAATGTCTGGGTGGAGATTTTTATTTAACAGATGTTGTAAAAGCTTCAAGTTTGCAGTATGTAAGTCAGTTGAGAAAGCAGAGAAAAATAATCCTAGTTTCTAAATGCACTTCTCTTAAATATTAAACAAAAATGAAATATTTATTTGGTTAAAAGCCGTGGGAAAATTTTCACCATCATAATTTAGATAAATGCTTTTCTAAAATATATTCCTTTTTCTCTTTGAACAGTGACTAGAGCTTAACAGCTTATTCACTCTATTTTTTACCAATGAGTGCTATCTAGGGGCAAATCACATCTAATCCTAGTATGGGTACAGGCAAACAATTTTGTCCACATTCCTTCAGAGGGACCTGGACAGGTTTGAGAGGTGGGCCCATGCCAAACTCATGAACTTAAACAACTTAAACAAGAGAAGAATTTTGGAGTGTTGGTTGAGGAAAGACTCAACATGAGCTAGTAGCATGTGCTTGCAGCCCAAAAGGCAAACTGTATTCTGGGTTGCATCAAGTGGGACCAGCAGGTTGAGGGAGGTGATTCTGCCTCTCTGCTCTCATGAGACCCCGCCTTGAGTACTGCTTCCAGTTCTGGACCCCCCAGCACAAGGACATGGAGTTGTTAGAGTGGGTCCAGAGGAGGGCCATGAAGATGATCAGAGGGATAGAGAACCTCTCCTATGAGGACAAGCTGAGAGAGTTGGAGTATTTCAGCCTGGAGAAGACTCTGAGGGGACCTTATAGTGGCCTTCCAGTACCTGAAGAGGTCCTATAGGAAAGCTGGGAGGAACATGTTTATAAGGTCAGGTAGCGATAGAATAAGGGGAGATAACTTGAAACTGGAAGAAAGTAGATTGAGACTAGATATGATGAAGAAATTCTTTAATGTGAGGGTGGTGAGACACTGGAACAGGTTGCCCAGCAAGGTTGTGAATGCCCTCACCCTGGAAGCATTCAAGGCCAGGCTGGATGCGACTTTGAACAACCTGGTCTAGAGGAAGGTGTCCCTGCCTGGAGCAAGGGGGTTGGGAGTAGATTACCTTAAATGTCCCTTCCAACCCAAACCATTCTATGATTCTGTGATTTTAACTTAAGTAAGTAAGGAATCTGGCCTAGTACATCTGTTCTACAGTTGGAACTCATTCTAACTTCTCTATTGCATCCTCAATCTGACAAAGCATAGTATTACATCAGGCAGTGCATCATTCACTACAACATGGCAAGCATCAAAATAGGAATTATCCACTGCAGATCTTCAACAAATCAAAAATCACGTAAATTTATTCAAAGACAAGTTTGTATCCCAGTACTAGAGTTTTTACAGTGAAAAACTTGGATTAAAAATTGCCATCTTTGATAAGTCATTTCCAAATCAACTAAGCTGGAAATAAAATGTTTGACATTTTGTGATAGAAAGCTGAATCCTATCTTCTGAAAAGTTGATACAAAATTTTAATTATTTGCAAAATATAATGTTATTACTGTAAGGCTGCTAATGTAGGTATTGTAGGTATCACATAATGAGGCAAGCATGTATTTTATTTTTGGTTTATTTTTAGTATATTCATCCATATCTAATACAGATGTAACTGTTGCCTTCAAATCACTACAAACAGTCCAATCCAAACATATTTAAATATCAGAATAGAACAAAGTTTATTTTCCCAATTATATATATATAATTTTCATATATGTATAGATTTCTTAAGCATTTTCTTCTACAAAACTTATATAGAAAAAAAGGAGATAAACTTTGTAATATGCAATCATTTTTACCAGCAACATAGACTTTCCTTTTGAATGTTATTTCCATTACCATCTTGATAAGTACCTAATGCTTGTCAGAGAATCTGATAGCGCAAGTGTACTCAACAAGCTGAGTAATAGATTATATTTTCAGTTGTTCTTTCACTTGTATTAGCTAACTAGCAACCCAAAATACTTCTTAGAGAAATCTTTAAAATTAAATATTAAGAAAAACTGTATTTGCTTGGATCAGACACAGAACTGAGTATGCTCCTAGTGATATGGTTGTTGTGTTCTCTGGATTGCTGTGCGTTTTTTGTTGTAAGCCCACATATTTATATATTATGCATATTAGCTCATGATGTCCTTGAAATGTTGGTCCCTGAAATGTTGGTCCCTGAAATAGTTCTCATTATACACTAATTCCTCATGCACATTTTATGGTTAAATTAGCCTCTGACAAAACCTGTTGTCTTGAATTATGTGTCACACATTAATTGGTCTAACTATTAGTTAATGAAGCTTTTGTTATACTGTCAATTATGTCCTTCCTTCAGTAATATAAATCACTTTTGTATTTTTATTCAAATTATAAATACAAAAATGTTCTAGATTCAACTTCTTTATTTGAATTTGTCACTTGGTAAACTTTCCACAATGTCTATATATTTTTTTTGTCTTTGTAATTTACATTATCACCTCTATGCTTATAATTATTAATAATGATTTTATTATCAACTCATTATTTTATAATTGTTACAGATCACATATTTATTATATACTATTGTATTTTATATTATTAGATTTAAACTTGTTAATAATTATTGTTTCTACATATTTCTTTTTTAATGGTAGGTTTGTATTCAGTCATTTAGCACAGTCTGACAAATACTTTTATTCCTTGTATTTTTCTTCTGACAGTCACAATTTCAAAATCCTGTTCAATTTTACTTGGAGTTTTGGTGTTTGAATCAAAGAGCACATATATAACCTAAGCCTTGGAGGCTTAAGCTTGTTGAATAAAATCCTCCTTGGGCATGAAAGAAAAGCTTTTATTGCTTGTTGCAGAAAAATGCACACTAAGACAGGGATTTTTCAGCTTCTTACACTGCCCTTCTAGCAAGGGGTCTGGAGGTGCAGAACAACCTAGGACAGAACCAGGACTACAGAGTATCTAGTCAAAGGGATATTCCATACCATATAGTATCATACTGCACAATAATTCTGGGGAGATTTGTCCTGGAGAGCTGCCACTGATTGGAGACTCTTTGGGCATCTGTTTGTTGCTGGTGAGCAATTACATCACTTGCTTTGTTTATTCCTTTTTTTTCTTTTTTTTTCCACCTTTCCTTTATTTTTCCTTTTTACTTTATTTTTTTTAATTATTAAATTGTCCTCATCTCAAGGCACGAATTCTTGTATTTTTCTTTTCAGTTTTCTCCTATGCTATACTGCAGGGCATTTGAGACTGAGTGGGTGAATGGCTGTGTGGTGTTAAGCTGTCTTCCAGGTTAAACAACAGTAACTTCTTATAGAAAGGACAGTCAACTAGTAAGTTAGAAAAGTCTAAGTAATTGTCAGAAAAATCTGATTTTAAAAGAATTCACACAAAAAGAGAAATAAGAAGTTTTGAGCACTTCTTGGTCACAGTTACCAAAGGAGACTGATACCTTTCTTCATTCAGCTGTCCACTGCCTCTCCTGAACAAATGGAGAGACCAACGAGAGAAAGAGAGAGAAAGAGAGGAAAAGAAAGGAAGTCAGTAAGTACAGTACAGTGATTAAAGACAGTCTACTTCAAATTGAAAAAAAAAAATTAAAGAGAAATATAATTTAAAAACCTTATATCAACATTTATTTTCTCTTTGGTTAGAAGGAGCACTAAAGATCATCTAGTCCCAATCTTCGTGCTAAGGGCATGGTTGTCAGCTCACTTGGGATGCCCAGGGCTCATTCAACCTGACCTTCAACACCTCCAGGGATGAAGCATCCACAACTTCTCTAAGCAACCTGTTCCAGTACCTTACCACCCTGTGAACAAAAAATTACCCCCTAACATCTAACTTAAATCTTCCCTTGCTTTAGTTTAAAAATATTCCCCCTTCTCCTATTATCAGACCAAATAACATTTGCTCTCTCTCCTAAGTTCCTTTTAAGTAATAAAAGGCTGTAGTGATGTCTCTCCTGAGCCTTCTCGTCTCCATACTCAGAAAGTCCAGCTCCCCCAGCCTTTCTTCAAAGGCCTCTGATCATCTTCATAGCTCTCTTCTGTACCCACATCAGCAGCCTACATTTTTCTTGTGCTGTGGTCCCCAAACCTGGTTGCAGTACTGCAGATGGAGCCTCACAAAAACAGAGTAGAGGGGAACAGTCACCTCTCTCACCCTTCTTGCCATTCCTGTTTTGATGCAGGACACAGCTGGTGTTCTGGGCTGCAAGCAAGCCCTTCTGGCTCCTGTCCAGCTTTTCTATCTGAACTCCCAAGTGCTGCTCTGTAGTGCTTCTCTGAATTCTTCTCCCAGTCCGTACTCACATTTGGGATTAATGAGTTACAACAAATCTAAATGCAAGGTTGGATTTGTTGTAACTCATTGGGTTTCCATGGTCCAACTTTTCATGTTTGTCCAGATCCCTCAGGATGTCATCCTTCTGTTGTATCAACTACACCACTCAGATTGGTGTCATCAGCATTAAATACTACTATGTTCAGACTCATCCTCACAAAAGTGTGTAACTATAGACTACTGTCTCACCTTTCTTAAATTTCTGTGTAGAAATTTATAACAGCCACACATAAATTAAAATGATGGGAAAAAAATATCCACAACAGGAAGTAAATAATTACTTCATATTATCTTATTTCCTTGTGCTCTCTGCAGAGGTGCTGTGTATTCCAGTAAAAGTTGAAGATTCAGTGTGTAATATCTTGTCCAAACAGCATATACTATTAATTAAAATCACACCAGTGATTTTTTTAGCCCTATGGAGCCTCAATATCATCAATAATCTTCAGGAATTCAGTCTAAGTCAGAGAGACAATGTCAAGAATAGTCACTAAGTCTTGCTTATCTTTGTCCACATAATTACTTTAATTAATTTGCTTGAGATTATTTGTCTTAGTAAGGTAGATATCATGGCCCAGTACTTATACCTTTTTTGTACAGCATTTTGCTTTAAAATCTCCTTTAAAATGTCTTCCTCTTTTGACTATCCATACAAATCCACAATTGTTGATTTGTTGATGATATCCAACAAATAGATCTAATATCAGAGTAAATATGTTTTTTTTTTTTTTTAAAAAAAAGTTGAATTTCTACAGATTTTCAGGCAAGTGTTACCTAAGAATAATCACTGGTGAAATGTACAAAACTGGATGAAAACAGCTTAAATCTGTGATATTATTTTAAGTATGAAGTATGGTATTCAATATCTGGTTTTAATGCTACTTTAATTCCCAAATAATGAGCCACAGATTTAGGAAAGGAAAAGAAGTCCAATTAGACTAATCTAATGAACTTTTTCACGATGCTAGCCTTGCAATTTACCAGTTACATTTATGATATTTATTACTATTAAGCAATTAATTGTAATTAGTCACATTCTAAATGTAGGCACCTACAAAATGCTTTAGCAAATTTAGAAGAATGTAATTTGGATCATTAAGGCACATATGCCTCTGGAAGTACTCCTGGAGACAACTTTTCCTGCAGAGCTAGCAGGAAGTTCTGATGCCTACAGAAATGTTGCTGAACACAACTTATACTTCAAGCAATTGTTTCTGACAGGTCGTAGTAATATAGAACACTTACTTGAGGAATAAGTTCATTTAATCATGTCCAGTTTATACATATCAGACAAGAAGCAGACCTATAAAACATATTTTCAATGGGGCTTTGCTGATTTCCACTATCTGAGAACAACACTTCAGATGGTTTCTGATTAAATTTAGAAATGACAGTGGTGAATGGACATGCAATTTTAAGGGAAGATGTTTATTTTGCATTAATATAAAAATAAGTATTAAGGGAGATACACTATCATAATTACTGTATAGTCTATTGCAGTCAGTGGAATCTGACATCCTTTAAAGTCTTACCCATAGGAAACATCATAATGCACTATTTCACGTTTATTGTCTAGAATTTAAACTTACCCAAAACCTAAATTTTCAGTTCAGTGTTCTTTTTATGGCATTACTGTGCACTTCTAGGAGTTGTCAGGATACATTTTCTTCACCCCAAGAATTCTGATGAAAACAATGAAATTGAGTTTCCAGAAATATCGTTGAGAAATTTTAGTGTAGTTTTACCATAATTACATTGAAATAGCATAGGTATGCTTGCAAGTTATAGATTTTAGTTATAGTGTTACTGTTTTTATCACTTTTCTCACGTTTCTATTCTTTTCGTACTAGAGGAGAAGCCTAACTTTAAAAAAAAAAAAAAAAAAAAAAAAAAAAAAAAAAGAGGAAAATAAATATTCAGTTAAGATTTTGTACTACATATAAAAAAGAATCAGATTTTTAAAGAAAAGTTTTGAGGAAAATGGGAAATTATGTTTTATTTCCATTCTTTCATACTTTGTATTTTTCATGTTCTATTCACCACTACGAGAAACTGCTTTGATGTTATTATACCTGCAAATAATTAACATTTACAAGTAACTATCACTACAAATGATACTACTTGCATATTGTATTAAATTATATGTATGTACACTAATAAACAATAAGTTTAGTAAGGAACATTTTCCCATTTACACCAACACTGAATTTTACAATTCGTTATGATTTTTTCTGTTGAACAAGAAGTCATATTTTTACAATTAAAAATATTCAGTATTTAGATAGTAATATTTTATTCACTGCATGTGTATTTAAATATGAATTTTATCTCCATTTTTTTTTCTTACTCTCAGTTCTTTAGCAATCACCCCAGACTGAGATGCATAACACAAAGTGAAGAAAAATCTTTGGTTTAATGAGCCAGATATATTTAACATTTAAATTCACTTTGGTCATGCACTTTGGCTTCTGCGAGATGCAGTTGCTCTATACAAGCACACATTTGTAAAAAGGGAAATTCTAATGGCCCATTTTTTCTTCAATCAAGCATGTATAGAATGCAGAGAAAGTACTAACAAATACCGATATGAAAAAGAACACCATCTGTTATCATTCATAACAGAAAGAAATATAGTAATTCTTTGCATAAACTTTTTTTATTCTGACATTTTGTTATGTCAGCTGTTTTATATCATTAGTTCATGTAATTTTCTTTTTTAGGTTCTTCCTCTAGCAAAATTTTATTTTAAAAATTCTTGTTTTAAACGTATACTTTAAAAGTAGTATCTTACTAAACATTCAAAATAGTTGCTGTTACACTACCTATCAAGTACATTTTTAAAGCCTTTTTATTTCTTTTTTTTAATTTTTTTTTTTTTTTTTTTTTTTTTGTCATGCCTCAATGTTCTTTGGAAGTGCAAGAAGTAAAATAGATTGCAATATGAACAGTATTCAAAGTAAAAGGTAATTGTTCTGATGTTAAACTTCAAAAGAATAACACCTATCAATCTAGTGCTCAAAGAAAATATGGATATCCAGTTTTACAAAATCTATATCTTGTCATTTTTTAAGCACCAGCACTAACTTTGTGCAGAAATTAATTAATGTGAAACTTTCTGTACTATTACATTCCATTCAGCATATTTACCAATAGTTGATATTTTTCTATGACTTTTAGAATAAAACAAGAAATATAATCAACATCTAATAAAAATAGAATTCAATTTCTTACTAATGAGATATCTTTTTTTACATGAAGCCTGTAGTCATCCATCTTGAACCCAAAGCATGTAGGAAGACATAGGTAGAAGTATATTAAATCTGACAAATGACCTCCCATGTGCAAAGAAGGAAATAAAGATTCATTCTCCGTGTTTGTGAGATCATTTTGATGAAGGGAAGGCTAATTGAGGATGACATATATTCTAAATCTAATTCAAATCAGCATTTTTACATGAAGACTCATCACATTTCCAATGGCACACTCCACCATAAAACAGCTTAGTAAAGACATTCTGAATTTGATTCTTGAAATTTTTTTAAATGCTTCATCAGAACTGACATTTTTAGTGGTAATGAGTTTTCAATCTTAGTATTAGTACAAATGAGATAGCTGTAGTATTTTACATCTCTTATAAGAAGAAGCATTTCTTCTTAACACAATTAAGCCTCATATTTTAGAGAAAATTGCAACTAATATGTGATCATGTTTAGAAAACATGCATTAAATGTGTAATCACAGGATTTTTTACCTTAAAAGCAAATCATATTGAAATCAAGATATTGCTGAAGTGTAAACCTTTAATCTGGCCTTCACAAAGTAATTATATTTAAGTACAAATATAATTATTAAAAAATAACAAAAAAGTTCAATGAAATGCTGCTTCTTCTCAATTTAAATGACACAAATTTTTCTTTGAGTTCACTGTTTTATTTTTAACACAAACTTAATAGCTCAGCTCCATCAGAAGACTGATGTCATTCTACACTAGATTCATTTTGTTAAGAAAGCAGTTTACATCTTGAGAGTATAATACATACATGAAAAATCATGACCAGATCTCACAGAAAGATGAAACTGCATTTTGAAGATATTTTTGAAATAATGGTATAAAACTCAGTATGCAATTTTGGACTGTGCATGAACAGTATAGAACAGCTATGAGATTGGCTGCTATAATGAATGGGTATTATTTCTTAACCGTTTCAATTAAATCTGCATGAAAATTATTTTTATGCAAGGAATGTGTATTTATTATTACTTATATATATTATATATATATTATATATATACTTATATATACTATATATACTTATATATATTACTACTTATATATATGATGATCATTCAGCCTTTTATCTGCCATGAACATTTTTAGAACATTTTAAAAGATCAGATTTCTCTAAGATAATAATGCTTTAGAGGTAGCAAAGTACTGACATACAGAAATTTTGTTATACTAATAGTTGCCCAGAAAGATGACTACATGCTTTGGTAAAGATTCTCCTCATGCAACAACTGAAAAGACCCCAGGGAGAAGAGCCAGTATAGACAAATGCTGCCATAGATCTGTGAAAAGATGATTTCCAAATGGTGAATGCTTAGTAGCTGCTATGAAATATTACTGTCACCTCGAAAACTCAATTCTATGTTTGTGATATACTATAGAAAGTATGCGAAGACCTCAAATGCAACCTTAGGCTTTTGGTGCTGGAACCAGTGTAATTTTCTTCATCACCATTTTTGAATGCACCATTTATTGAGATACACTTAAAAAAAAAAAAAAAAAAAAAAGAAAAAAAAGAAAAAGAAAAAGAAAATAATATTCATTTCCTGAAAGTCAGAACACAGAAGAGGCATGTGCAAGTCAGATATACATGTCTAAAAAGAGCAAGATTTTTTTTCAGTAAATAGACAATAGTATTAGCTGAAAAATCGTTCCTTAACATTTGGATCTCATCTTGATTTAGTCTCTGCAGTGTGCTTTCCCTCATGTTAAATAATATAATGAAAGTAAGTACCATTTTTAAATATTCATCACCAAGAGTGGAAAACATTTCACACCGCACCATGGAAGTTCACTTGTTCACATATTTCTCAATGTAGCCACTTCTGTCAAATTTCTAATGGACTGATAGCAAATTTGAATAAAAGGAGATGGAGGACTACTGTAGAATATAACACAGGCTCTATTGCTTGTAATGATTGTATTCTTCCTTTAAGGCTTAATTTATTTTTGGTAGAAATAATTATGTGGAATCATTATGCCAATAGGTGCATGGTATTCAGTGTTTAATTTAGGAAGTAAAGGATATAATTCAATTGTTTCCTAGACCACCTCTAGTATTGAATAAAAACTTAAGTAGACAGTCATCAATATTGTATCTTTGTAATTTATTATTTAATTCAGATATCATAGTAAAAATAAAAATGGCTTAACTAGCCAAAATGCAGAAATAATCCAAGTGTAACAGAGAAGGCTGTATTACAATGGGCTGTAGCGACCATGCTCTGGTCAAGTTCGTGATCTCGAGAAACATGAGCCTAGCAAAGAGTGAAGCCAGGACCTTGAGCTTCAGGAAAGCAAATTTCAGACTGTTTAAGGAATTGCTTGATAAGATACCCAGGGAAGATACCCAGACAGATCCCTCTGTCTTTGCTTTCAGTCAGGCTTCCCACATTTGTTGCATCCCTGAACTTCTAAGCGAGGGTCTAATTTGAGACCAGTTTATAAGACTGAATGCGTACAAGTCCATGGGGCCAGACAATATGCATCCCAGGGTTCTGAAGGAACTGGCTGGGGGGGCTGCAATACTGCTCTCTGTCATATTTGAAAACTAATAGCTGTCAGGCAAAGTCCCCAGTGACTGTAAGAAGGGAAACTTCACTCCTATTTTTAAGAAAGGAAGAAAGGAAGACGTGGGAAACTACAGAATGATAAGTCTCACCTCTGTGCCTGGGAAGATCATGAATTGAATCCTCCTAGAAAATATATTAAGGCATATGCATGACGAAGAGGTGATCCGAGGCAGCCAACACAGCTTCACCAAGGGCAGATCATGCCTGGCCAGCCTGGTGACCTTCTATGATGGAATGATGACACTGGTTGACAAAGGAAGGGCAACTGATGTTGTTTACCTAAACTTGTGTGACATCTTTATCATGGTCCCACAACACACCCTTATCTCTAAATTGAAGAGGTGTGGATTTGAAGGCTGGACTATTTGTTGGATAGAGAATTCTTTGGATGGTTGTAGCCAGAGGTCAGCTGCTCTGTATTCAGGTGGAGGCCAGCGATGAGTGGTGTCCCTGACAGGTCTGTCTTTAACATGAGTATTTATGACATAGATGATGGGATTGAGTGCACTCTCAGCAAGTCTGCAGATCACTCTATGTTTAGTGGTACAGTTCACATCATAGAAGGAAGGACCTGGACAGGCTGAAGAAGTGGGCCCATGAGAACCTGATGAAGTTCGGCAAGTCCAAGTACGTAGTGTTGCACTTGGGTTAGCCAATCCTAGATGTGTCTACAGTCTGGGAGAAGAAATCAATGAGAGCAAGCCAATGGAGAAGGACCTGGCGGTTCTGATGGACAAAAAAGCTGGTGTCAACAGTTTACAGGCTGCTTCAGCCCAGTTCTGTGACTAATAGGGCTGGGGGACCCACATACCCACACCCTGGAAAAGGGGAAAGAGGAAAAGGGTAGGGAGTTAGGCCTAAAAACAAAACAGTAGGAGGAAAGCTAATTTACTAGAAAAGACATTGGAATGCAAGATAACACAATATAATACAATATAATTGCAATTGAAGCTAATATATCAAATAAAATGAGAGAGTGTCAAAAACCGAAGTCCTTATTCTAATATTGAAGGTGAGATGAGTACACATGCTGCTTGGATGAGCAGAAAGGGAAGAGAAGAGAAGAGAAGCACATCTCACGATCTGTGGACAGGTCCTCTGAACAGAAAATAGAAACAGATTCACAGAACTAGAGCATTAACTCTTTAACTCCCAGTGCACCACGTGATTTTATAATGTGTAATACCAGTAACAAAAATCATAAAACCATGACAGTTGAGCATGAGCCAGCAGTGTGCACTTGCAGCCCACAAGGCCAAGTCCTGAGCTTCATCAAAAAAGGGGTGGGCCACTTGGGAGGGCGGAGACATCAGTTTTCTAATGGCTTGGATAGCCGTTCAGGTTCCCTGAGAGAGGCCCTAGGACCTGGGGTTTTGCTTTCCTCAAGATTCTCGAGCTTTTGTTCTGGTCACCAGTTAACTAATTTCTCTAACCTATCTGTTGTCAATCCATCCATCAAATTTCGTGGAATACCCTTTTTCCAACCCAGAGTCCAAAGTCCATTACGTTTATGAAAGATATTCCGCCTACCGGTTTTTACTGGCAATGAGACCCTTCCAGACCCACTGAGCTTTGGGCTAGGTGGCCTGGGGGTCTGGCTGTTGCAAGCCTTACACTTCTTGGCTCGGATTTACTGGGAAAAGAAATCACTGTCCCATATTTTCTTCCATAGTTAATTAACTCTTGGGCTACCTCCCTCCACGTCCATACTTTGCATCCTGACTGCAGATGGTTGGGGGTTACAGTTTCTTTTAACACTGCCCGGGTTCTTTCGCCCTGTGACATAGTTTGTATCCTTGCTTGTAATTGTATGCCTATGGGTTTCAGTGATTCCAGAAGCCCTCTAATTAAAAGGGTCATTCTCTCAGGATCAACGGGCATCATCATGGGCGATTCATGATGCGGCTGCAGCTTTCTATCATACATCAATTGGAGACAAGCAGCCTTTTGAACGCTCTCTACTAATTGGTCAGTAGTTCCAGTAATGGCAAGAGGGTCTCCCCGTTCTAAAGGGTTGAGACCACCTGCCCAATAGGCAGCCCTTTGCGTTAATGACCAGGGAGCACGATTGTTACCAGTAGTTAAAAATACTCCTGGTCCCCAGTAACCTTCTGCTTCCTTTTCTGTTAACTGAATCTGGTCGCCACCAGTGAGACTCACCCTCCATACATATTCTGTTTCTGATTCCTTTGGAGAGCGGCTAAAGTCCCTTTTCAATTTTGCAAGCTCAGTGGCCGAGAAGGGAATTTCTTTAACATTCATTTGAGGATCTAGATCCTCGCTGTTATCGAAGGTATATTCTGTTTTTATCAAGGGACTCAATGGAGCTATTGGGATTTCTAATTTGTCTAGTCTTTTCTTAACAGTTCTTTGAAAGCCATCTGCAACAAGGCCGAATTATGTTTCTCTCTTTCTAATTGTTCCTCGAGATTAACTATTTGATTCTGCAGAGTTTTTACCAATTCTTGTGTAACTCTAACCGATTCCTGTAGGGCTTCTATGGTTTGGAGTTCTGCTGAATGCTTTTCATTTCGAAACTCCACGGCAGCTTTTAAAGCAGCCCCGAGTACGGCACAAAATAAACAACTTTTCTTTTCCAGCTTGTGTACGAGCCTCATTCTGTAAGACACTAATACGGTCTGAAACACTCTGCAAATTATGCCAATTTTGGTGTGCCCAGTCCACCCCTGACAAAGAGGGACGAGCACCTTGCTTTTCTAAAAAGTCAAATAACACATCTTCACTTTTCATACTGGCAATACTGTTACTCATTTCTTAATACAATGAAAGATCTATACTAAGGGAGGAGGAGGTACACGTATTCAAAAGCTCAGTTACTCTTTTCCACTCCTCCCAAGGAGATAGACCACACCTAAACAAATGCAAATGCTCCAATCACACCTCCCTTTTGTTGAGGGGAGCACACAAAGGCATTAGGAAATAAAACTTCTTGGAGAGGCACACACATTTAAGTCACAAAATATAACCAGAGAAGTCTTCCCGAGGAGGCACACACATATTAATCAAAATGCAAATATTCAAGTTTGGGAATATGGAGCGGTCTTCCTGGAGAAGGACTCACGTCTAAATTTTCAAAACTATCGCTCCTTGCAACTCCAGGAGGTGCACACAGAAAAAAAGTTTCAAACTATATCTGGAAGGACAACACTCTCACAGCGGGTATCCTGCCGACTACGCCAATAAAAATGTCTCGCTCCAATTTATAGGAGGGAGATGAGGTTCTTTTAATATCTGTATACCCGGCGTCAGATTAAGAAACAACGGTTCATATGTTGTTCATCCAGTTTATTACCAAACCTAATCAGGGAGACGGGGAAGGGAAGGAGGGCGATAGAAAAGATGGGAAAGAAGCAGGAGTTGCGTAAAGCGGGGATAGTCACCAGCAGGATCCAGCAGCGGTCCCGTTGCATGGCGTTTGAAGGTCCCAGGCAGACGCAGCAGGGGGATGGGGAGCAGCAGCGTGGCTGGCCTTGGGCAGCAGGCAGGTAGACAAAGAAGTCAAGGAGCCAATCCTTGAAGCTGCAGCAGTGCTCAGGCAGCAGGCACAGGAGAATTCGACAGCATGCAGGAGTCACCTCACGAGGAATCTGATCGTCAGGAGTGCCTCTTCAGGAGGAATCTGCTGCCAGAAATCCTCCGTTCTTCATGAGGAATCTGTTGTCAGAAACCTGTTCTTCATGAGGAGTCTGTTGTCAGAAAACCCATCCCCATGGTTTTCAGTTCCTCTTTTATCCTCCTTGTTCTCCTGCCTATGTGACAAGGATGGGCCTTGAGCAAGAGTCATTGAGTACCCCCTGAGATGGCCATCATCCTGTGATAAGTCCACACAAAGGAGCACTTCATGGCTATTTAGCTGCAGCTCATCTCGCTCTCATTGCCCCTGGCCTTGCCCATCTGCGTCCCCCAGACAAAGGATCTCACAACCTTTGCCCAGGACTTGCCTGGACTTGTTCATCTGTGTCCTTCAGACAAAGGATTTCACAATCCTTGCTTGGGACTTGAACAAGTCCATCTGTGTCCCCAGCAAGCTTTGAGACACAGAAGTTAACAGAATAATCTCTTACAGCCAGAAGGGAGAGGTGATTGCAAGGCCCCATCTGGTGTACTGCATGCCAGTCTGGGGTCCCCAGTACAAGAAGGATGTGGAGCTGTTGAAGTGGGTCCAGATGAAGACCATAAAGATAATCAAAAGCCTGGAGCTCCTCTCCTATGAAGAAAGGTTGAGGGAGTTAGGCCTGTTTTGCTAAGAGAAGAGAAAGCCCTGGAAAGACCACGTTGTGATTTTCCAGTACTTGAAGGGAACTTAGAAGCAGAAGGGGGAGAAAAAAGCCAAAATAATTATTAAAACATATTAGATTTTTAAAATATAAAATAAAATTTTGTGACTTAAGTAGAACTATCTATGAAATTAAGATAATTAATTGTATGTTTCTTTCTAATGTCTTTGGAAGATCATGCTTGCTTGCTATTTGTGTTGTCTCTTCAACATAGCACTGGTCTCTGGGCTGGAAAGTCAAATCTTTATGTTACAATAATTCTCACTACAGAATTTCTGTTTCATTTGTAAAAAGAAAAATATTCCTTATATTCCTTGCTACTTCACAGTGAAACTCTTCTCAATTTGAAATTTTCCCATGCTAAAATCCTTTTTTGCTGTGTCATCATTAACCATTAGTTAATGGCAACTTTTCCCTATCTTCCAGAAAGTAACGATCTTCAGAAATGAATTATCTACGTATACACAGATAGATATATAATGTATATTTTTTTCTATTGTTAAAATGCAGGCCTTTTAAAAGCTGAGTAGGAAAAGTAGAAGGGTGGTCTCTTCTTCCCTGGGGCAAAACTTAATGACACAGAGTCTGGTGGGAGCTGGATTTACAGCTTTGATTCTTGAAGCTATCACAGTAAGAAATGGTTTAATTAATAGGTGCATGAAGAACAGCATACCATATAGGACTGATATATCTGTTCTTAGCACTGAGGAAATTTAGGCAAATTTCAGAGTGCATTCTCATTTCACCTGCAATGAAATTTTAGAAGAATTATTCAGAATTTAGCCAAACCTAGTTTATTTTTTGGCAAAATTTTTTAGTCTCTTTCTTTAGTCATAAATATTTTTAGATTTAGTGTTACGTTTTTCTGCATTCAGTTTTTTTGTTGATACTGTGAATGCAAGATTTTTTTTTTTTCAGATTGTTTGGAAGTTATTTTTTTTTTTTAAGTTGGAGAAGAGTTAGAAGAAGATGAAAAGTAAATAAGAAAGGGTATTTAGTCTCCAATAGGGAGTATTAGGGACAAGATGAGTGCACAACAGTTTAAGAATTATTTATATTCTTGAAACTCAGTGTTATACAGTTGTGTTTTTTTTTGTTTTTGTTTTTGTTTTTTTTTGAGAAATCTGTGATTCTTTCAAGCCCTCAGAGCTTGATTCAAAGATGCCAATAATAAAGACTATAGAATATAGGAAAAGAAAAATGAAGTGTTTATCCTGCAGAGTCTCTTTATGTCACTTGCAATCTAACAGAGCTGTTCTACATAAAAAATGAATGTTGTTCAAACTTCAAAATATCTTTTTATTTTTTTCTCCTTAGACTTTTCTCTTTCCTCCCACATATTCTCCACCTAATGTGTCTGTCAGTCTGCTTCAGGCAGCCTTAAACCATAGGTCCCTTTTTTGAAACTGAACTCACAAATATGTAGTAGCATTTCATCCAGGCTACTAGGGGAGATTATACAGGCTACTAGGGGAGATTACAAGGAAGTTGCAAAGGTATGCAGGGAGGAAGCCCAGAAGGTGAAAGCCCATCTCGAACTTAGATTGGCCACTGCAGTAAAGCAGAATAAGAAATCCTTTTACAAATATATCAATGACAAGAGAAAACCCAAGGATAATCTCTGTCCTTTAATTGATGCGGCAGGGAATGTGACCACAGATGACAAGGAGAAGGCTGAGGTCCTCAACGCCTTCTTTACATCTGCCCTTAATAGTCAGACCAGCTATCTTCAGGGCACTTTGTGCCCTGATCTGGATATCTGGGCTGACATGCAGCATATCTCCCCGGAGATCGAGGTGGAGACAGTTAGAGAGCTCCTCCTCCATCTGGACAGTCACAAGTCCATGGGACCGGATGGGCTTCATCCTAGGGTGCTGAGGGAGTTGGCAGGGGTGATCGCTAAGCCGCTCTCGGCTATCTACCAGCGCTCCTGGTTGACTGGAGAGATTCCAGAGGATTGGAGGCTTGCTGATGTGACTCCCATCTACAAGAAGGGCCGTAAGGAGGATCCGGGGAACTACAGGCCTGTCAGCCTGACATCAGTGCCAGGGAAGGTCATGGAACAAATCCTCCTGGGAGAGATCACACAGCTTGTCCACGGGATCAGGCCCAGCCAGCATGGGTTCATGAAAGGCAGGTCGTGTTTGACCAACCTCATCTCCTTCTACGACTGGGTGACCAAACTGGTAGATGAGGGAAAGGCAGTTGATGTAGTCTACCTAGACTTCAGCAAAGCCTTTGACATGGTCTCACACAGTATCCTTCTGCGGAAACTGGCTGCCCATGGCTTGGACAGTTTACCCTCCGTTGGATAAGGAACTGGCTGGAGGGCCGTGCTCAACGGGTGGTGGTCAATGGAGTAAAGTCTAGCTGGAGACCTGTTACAAGTGGTGTCCCCCAGGGGTCGGTACTGGGGCCCATCCTGTTTAATATCTTCATTGATGACTTAGATGAAGGGATTGAGTGTACCCTGAGTAAGTTTGCAGATGACACCAAGTTGGGAGGTTGTGTTGATCTGCCTGAGGGCAGGGAGGCCCTGCAGAGGGATCTAGGTAAGCTGGATCGCTGGGCTGAGATGAATGGGATGAGGTTTAACAAGGCCAAGTGTCGGGTTCTGCACTTTGGCCACAACAACCCTAGGCAGCGTTACAGGCTTGGGGATGAGTGGTTGGATGATTGTGAAGAGGAAAGGGACCTTGGGGTGTTGGTTGATGCTCGGCTGAACATGAGCCGACAGTGTGCCCAAGTGGCCAAGAGGGCCAACGGCATCCTGGCCTGCATTAGAAATAGTGTGGCCAGCAGGAGCAGGGAGGTGATCATCCCTCTGTACTCAGCACTGGTGAGGCCGCACCTCGAGTATTGTGTTCAGTTTTGGGCCCCTCACTACAAGAAAGACATTGTGGCCCTGGAGCGTGTCCAGAGAAGGGCAACGAAACTGGTGAGGGGTCTGGAGCACAAGTCTTATGAGGAGAGGCTGAAGGAGCTGGGATTGTTCAGTCTGGAGAAGAGGAGGCTCAGGGGAGACCTCATTGCACTCTACAACTTCCTGAAGGGAGGTTGTTGTGCAAAAGGGTCTGGCCTCTTCTCCCAGGCAAATAGTAGGACCCGAGGAAATGGCAAGAAGTTATACCAGAGGAGGTTTAGGTTGGATATTAGGAGAAACTTTTTCTCTCAGAGTGTGGTCAGGCACTGGAATGGCTGCCCAGGGAGGTGGTGGAGTTGCCATCCCTGGCAGTGTTCAAGAGGCGCCTGGATGAGGAGCTACGAGAGATGGTTTAGTAGCTTGTGGCACTGATAGGAATGGGAGGGTGGTTGGACTGGATGATCTTGCAGGTCGTTTCCAACCTTGTGATTCTGTGATTCTTTGATTCTGTGATTTTAATGTGATGCTTCACACAATGTAAAAAAAAAAAAAAAAAAAAAAAAAAGTTTATAACTAGATCCTCCCTTGCAGAATGAAACTATAGGAAGGAAATAAGTTTCAGCAGTATGTAGGTGTTATTACAGTTCAGATGTATGTATTTCTGGCACTAAGATCTCTAATTCTTCCCAGTCGGTACAGTGTCAGAGGGCTTACTGTCTGTTATAATCTTCCCATAGCTTTTAGATCCACTATCCTCTCTATTTTACAGTTTGAAAATTCTCACATATAGCACTACAGTGGGAAAGTTTGTTGTACTTTTTAATTAGTCTTGCATCTCTTGTTTTTTCATTAACCATTTGGGAAAATGTACTGAAGACAAAAAAGAAAAAGAACTTCAGACTATATGAAATTTAAATAATGCTAGAATTTTGAAGAGATGGTTTGAATCATAAGGATAACACTGCTGAATGCATGCTTACATTGTGTTTTCTAAGGAGATTGATGCATGGTCATATCTACATTATGTGTTCATACAGTAAATAATCTTAAATTCCATCTGTTTCCAATGCTTATAATAAATTAAGATGGGTCACAACGTAGTAGGATATTTCATATAAATACATTGTATTGAATATTGTAGTTTAAAACCTACAGGTAGCCAAGCATTGCACAGCCACTGTCACTTCCCCTCCTGAACAGAACATGGAGAGAAAATATGATGAAAACACTCATACATAGAAATTGTGACTGGGAGATCATTAACCAGTTACTGTCACTTGCAAAACAGACTCAACTTGAGAGTATTAATATATTTTACTGCCTTTTGATATCAGACTGGAAGAGTGAGATCTAAAAGCAAATTTAAACCATTTTCTTCCCATCGACCCTCTTCTACCTCCTTCCCCTTAGCAAAGTAGGGGAGTGGGGAATGCAAGTTGTGGTCAGTCCATATTACTTAATTTTCTGCCACTCCTTCATCTTTACTCTCTTCCCCTGCTCTCCTGGGAGGCCATCCTTCATGAATTGATCCTGCATGGGCTTCCTACAGGCTGCAGCTCTTAAAGAACTGCTCCAACATGAGTCTGTAGCACAGGGTTCATCCTTCAGGAGTGAACTGTTTAACCACAGATGACTACTTGTACCAGATCGTCTGATCCAGAATGGTCTCCCCTCCACAAGCTGCACTTGAAAATCTGATCTGCATGGTATCCCATAGGCTGCAGCAGCACGACCTGCTTCACTATGGGCCTCTTCTGAACTATAGGGAGCCTCTGCTCTGTGCCTGAAGCACCTCCTGCCCTCATTCTGACCTGTGTGAATGTAGAGTTGTTTCTCTCTACATTTTCTTACTCTTCTCTCTCTGTTGCCATTGCACAGCATTTTTTCCTTTTCCTAAATCTGCTCTCCCAGAGGCACCTGTAGTGTCATCACTCATGCTCTGGTAGGAGCGGGTCCCTTCTGGAGCAGCTGGAGCTGGATCTGACCTGATGTGCGGCAGCTGCAACCCCCCACTACCAAATGCTTGCCATGTAAACTCAGTACACTAAATGACATTTTTGACCATATCCATTTTACTTTTTCAAAGCCTTTTTAATTTTAAATACTATTATGTGCTTTCCTGAATAACAGAACACATTATAGTACACTTCAATTTTATAAACCTACTAACCTACAGAAGTATTACGTTCATCATGTTTTGAACACTGTTCTTTTTTCAAGCTATTTATCTAAATATGTTTTCAATGTAAATTTTTACATTGTAGTGGCATTTAAAATTTGGGAGTAACTGCATAAACAGTTGAATACTCACTTTGTATTCAATAACATATTCTGCCATTATTACAGGCGCAGATAAGATCAATGGCAGTGAGTAGTTTCTTAGTACTATGGGGAATTATGTTACAGTATGCAAAGTGCTAATTTCCTAACATTGTAATTAAAGTTTCTGAGTGACAAACTTTCAAAATTAGATGCAAGTCTCCAGTGTTTAAGAATGTCTGAATCATTTGCCACCATGCTTGAGTACCTTTTGTCCTCAAAGTATTCACAAAACTGACTTGGGGTAGAGTGGGGAAATTGTTTATATTAGTTTATTTGTTTTGGTGACTTAAAGATAAATGCATCATATGTCACAAAGGCAGAAAATTGACTGCTGTGTCATGCAAATACTATTGAAAGTACAACATCTAGATATGTGTTAATTACAGGAGGTACTAGTCTGGATAAAAATGAGAGTAGGAGGGGTTTCGACACTTTTTCTCTGAATGTTTTTATGAAAGTCCTGCTACATTATTCCTAAGAATTTTTAAACTTTGAGCTTTTTAAAGCTTTTTTTACTGGGTAGTGGTGGCTATTTTTATTTAATAGTGGTGACTATTAAAAAGGAGGAAGCTTCTACAGCTGAACCTCCATATGAGTCTGGCCAGGGCCCTGCTCCTTATGAGGTTATGTCATCTCTTTTAGAAAACCCCAGCAAACTTGAAACTCCTTCATCTTTTAGAGTGCTTCAGGCTTCATTATATAAAATATATGTAGAAGTAAAATACTCTTAGGGAACTAATTATGAAAAAAAACTTTATTTGTGCTTCATTAACTAGTAACCCAGAAATGTTACAGGATTCAGACTAACTTCTCTGTAAACAGAAACTGTAATTTTGTTTTCCTAAATAATGTTTTATATTAGTTACTTTGTGTTAGAAACAGAGACTAAGTGCTTATTTTCTCTTCCATTCTTTTTTATGACTGTTGTGTGAAGGAAAGAATTGAAAATACTAAATGATATGCATTCTTACATGAGAAATTTTGATTACCATTCTAAAAATAAGGTATATCTAATCAGATGGTCATTCATCTAATTTTAAAATAAGTCACTGTATAGCCACCCAGAAGTGCTTATGAAAGGCATCAAAGTAAGTAAATCCCTAACCTAGGGCAGATGAACTTCACCATGTATTCAAGAAATAAATATTTGAATACATTCCATCTAGCTCAGCTAATTTCTCTCAGTCTGCTTCCTAATTTATCACTTAGCTTCAAATACTAGCCACACTTTGTTTGGTTTCGACTTAGAACAGTTTTCCTTAAATTATATTAATGATGAAGTGCTATGTTTCTGAAATTTTTATTTGTCAAATATTCTGAAGAAGCCTTTGTGTACCTGTTCTTATACATTTGCTATTCTAAAAACAGTCACTGTCCCTACAAAACTTTTCTTCATCTGATTCAATTAAAAATGTGGAAGGAACATAAAAAATATAAGAAAGATCCTGTTAAAGCAAAGAATCTACCTATTTAGCCTAGTGTCTTTTTATTAGCAGAACTCAAAACAACAAGGGAAGAGAAACTAAGTGTATTAAAACTTAAAATATCCCTCTCTCTTTGAGGTATAAAACCTGCACATATCCAGTCTCCCATTTTAGCCACTTTAGATTTTGTCAGAAAGTGAAGCCCAAATATTTTAAGAGTTAACTAATACACTGAGTTCAGTGACATGAAAATAATTTGCATTTTCTTTCCTTTTTTTAGGTCACCCATGTGCAAAATTTAGATTTGAGGCATTGCAAATTTGGGAATATTTGAATTAAGTTGCCAAATTGAAATTTCAGGAAAATCTAGGGGAAATAAATGTAGCTCTAGAGCAGACCCTTAAACCTTTCTTAATCTTTCAGATCTCCTGTTAAGGTTTTTAGAATAGCAATCCACTTGTTAGACAAATTTGGCTGAATGCTTTACCTGAAAACAGTTGTCTAAGCTCATCTAACATTTTTGATAATTGTTTCATAAATTAAATTTCTTGATGGGCTTTTACCTGATGTGAACTGATTCTGCAAGACCTTCATTGTGAATATTAGTTCAAGAGAAAAAAAGAAGTCAAATATTTTCTTACCATACTAAGTTACATGAGGTTGAAATTTTTCTTTGTAGTTCTTTGTTATGTGTCATATGACTAAATTACATCAAGGGAGAAAGTTTTTTTGGTTTGGTTTGGTTTTTTTTTTTTTTTTTTGTTTGTTTGTTTGTTTTTTTTTTGGTCTGTTCGTTCTGTTCGTAAGTGATTTGTAATGATGCAAAAATCTGAATTTTGAAATAAGCACAGGCTATCTTATGAGATACCTAAAAGAGAAAAATACTGCTCATTTTACTTAGGCAGGTGTATTGAATATAATATTTCCATCTTTATTAGTGCTTGTATCTATACCTATATACGTATACGTATACCTATATACGTATGTACATGCACACAAAAAGCATATGCCAAATAAATGTTTTGGGCTACACTTTTAAGCAATGAAAATTAGAATCAAAGCAAAGTTTACACTGAATAATAAAAGGTAAATAAGGAATAAAATAATTAATTTAAAAGAGCATACATTGCAATTAAAGAATGAACATAAAAATTACATTTTCAATAATTTTTTCTATAATCTTTTCCACATCTACTATCATTTTCAGATGTTCTGATTTCAGGACTTGTCTTGACTCTTCAGTATATTCTATAGACAGCTTTCTTTCTTTCTTGAAGAAAAACAACCCTAAAGGAGAAAAAAAGAAAAAAAAAAAACAAAAAAAAAAACTATCAAACTTGCCCATGTGTGGAAAAAAAACTAAATTTGCTCAATTTTTAATGTATTGTCAAAGCATTTTTAGTTATTTTTATGGTGAATCACATCTAAAATGTTAAACAAAAAGTGTACTGCGTTCTTGCTTTGCTCAATGTCTTGCTGCAGCAGCAGCTGCACTTCAGAGACAAATTTTTGAAATTTTCAGTTAGACACAATCATGTGAGATGTTTATTTATAGCTACTTAACATATAACTAGATGTGAAGAAATGGGTGAAACTCACCTTTTTTTTATAGGACTGATGTATAAACTAGGAACAGAAGAGAAAAGATCCTACAATTCAATACAGGTTATGTAAGAGAATATAGTTTAGTCATACATAAATATTTAAAGTTAGGTGAAAAGAATTCTATTCTTGCTTCTTCAGTGGAAGGGCCTGCATAAAATAAATGGTGCCTGAAATGAATAATTTGGATTTGGTTACTTCAGATTGCATAGTTTCCTGAACAAATTGGTGCAGATAGTTTGAAGGAGTGTAACAGATTTTAAACTTTTTTTTTTTTTTTTTTTTTTTTTTCCTAGAGTTCTAATTTGTTTGCTTTCTACTCTGTATCCAATGAACACATAAGTGGCATTTACAGTACCTCATGACTGAATGTAGGACTAAGCCTATAAAAAAAAGTGTGAAATAGCAAGTTACATTGAAAGACAAGTTATTTGCATTGGGAAGAGAAGATCAATGACACACCCTATTGAAGAGAACAGTGATAAAGATAAATCATATGTGATGCTATTTAACATTTTTTCAACAAAATATTTTTCACACAATCTTATAAACACTTTTTCCTCTTTTTGAGTTTGTAACTGAGCACTTTGTAAAGTCATGAATGCTGTTGGCACAGATTCTCTGTATTTCTCCTGGGTTTTTCCTAGTTTTTTTTTTTTTATTACCTTGCTACTAAAGCACTCAAACTAAATGCTGAATATATAACTTCTTTCTAATTAGATAACCACTGTTTGCAAAATCTGTAACCAAAAAAAAAACAAAAACAAACAAACAAACAAAAAAAAAAACAAAAAAAAACAAACCAAAACAAAACAAATAAACAACAAAAAAAACCATGTGCTTTTCTAAATTTAATCTGGATAAAGGCAACTCATTATGAATAGATTGTAATATGTCAAAAGGTTCTATCAAACAAAAGGAGGTGTTTTCATGCATTCCCCTGGAGCCCTGCTATCCTGATGGTAATTTTAAATTTGAAATATATTATCATTTAAAGAGCCTGGAAGACGTAAAGAATTAATTCTCTCTACTAAAGTCAACAAATAATTATGAGTGCAGGATTAGATTGATAGATTAGTGGCATGGTAAATTAAAGTAAAACAGGAAGGGGTATATTAAATCAATCTAGCTACTTTGAAATTCTTTATTAATTCTCTATTTGGGGATTTTAAAAGGCTAATATTGATGACACAACCTTGGTGTCTGTAGGGATCCAGCTTTAAGAGATTTAAAAATATAGCCATATATAATTTTTTGATTTGAATACTTTCTAACCTCATGGACACTATGGCATTAAGCTCACTAGGTTTTTAGTATTGAACAGGACTACCCTTTCTAATCCAAAACTTACAATTACTGCTCTGGTTCAAACCAAAATGTTGCTTTCTTTTTGGATAAAAGTGGAACCAGGAGATTTGTCTTCTAGATAGGAACCTAACATGATACAAACACAAATGGATATTAATTCTTCCAGACCATACTAGAGTTAACCGGAAGTAAAATCTCTTAAGATATGCATGGCATGGATTCCAAGTCCTCAGCATAGGCTGTTTTGTTCAGAGATATATTTCTATTGAGATTCCTATTGAGGTAGCTAATTAAACAGAGTGTATGTTCCTGGAACAACTAGAGACCTCAGGGAAGGAAGGATGAATCCAGGTCTTAACAGTACTTCAGCCAAGGTCATTTTCTGCACATCTTATTTTAGCATTTAAGCATTCTATAGCTTACTAGAGAGAAAGAAACAAAAAAAAAGCTATATGGAACTATGACTGGCATAGCTGATCAGGATTTCATACACATTCACTAACCTCTAGCTGTCTTTGCATATTTTTGCACTGAACTTGCCTTTCTTCGTCTTTGCTTTTTTACCAAAGCAACGAATGAAAAAGAGAAACCAAACATCCTGATTTTGTCCCCATGTTTCTTGTGATATTTATGAGTTATGAACCTGTAGAAGAATCAAAACTAAATCCATTGTTCTGATATTTGGATATATTTTAAAAATACATTTTATAGTATGAGTAAGCTGTAGAATTGATGGAGCGATGTCTCATTTTACTCAGTCAATTGGAAGCTTCATTCATTCCTGTGATGTGCTGTTGGCAGCTGCTAAAAGAGACATTATTACTTTGCTCTTTTAGAAGTTTGAGACAAACTAGAGTTGGGTATAGTGTGGATTAGCAAAATTTGTGGGATAAAATACAGCACTGCTCAACAAAGGCCTTTCTTTTAAACTCTTGGAAGCTAGAAAAAGACTGTGACAAAGAGAGGGTGCGTCTGAAAGGGCTGCTGAACGCTTGAGTGGCAGCTCTCTGTATGACGAGTCTTGAGGGATTGGATACTTAAATCTTAATTACAAAAAACAATCATCATCAGGTATTAAAACCCCATAGGGAAATTGAAAGGCTCAGAGAAGAAAATCCCAGTAGTGGAGATCTGCTCTACACAAATTTAATTGATTCATATTATACAAATAAACCTGATTTTTTTTTTTTTTTTTTAAAGTCTCTATGAGAAATTGTTGAGTGATTCTCTTTAGAGCAGATGCTGTGAAAAAGGCAGGGGGGTAGGGTTTTAAACCTGAAGATATTCAGTGACTACATAATGAAGAGCCAAATGCCACAGCTGACCAACTTTTTAGGACTATCTGTAAAGTAACTGAAAACAGGAAATCTTTTCACCACTAAATGCAAAGTAATTGCAAAACATACAATGATAAAATAATATATATTTTAGTTTTTAAAATGTTTTATTGATATAAGCATGTCATAAAAAATAATTAGAGAAACCACATTGGTGGACATTAGAGTTTCTTTAAACATACAAGAAATGCATCATTTCAGAAGTGTTATAAAAAGAATAGATTATATTGTCATTCTTGGAACTGAAGCAGATTGTCAACTATGTATTTTCTGGTAGTTGTGTGCAGAAATGTAAACTAGGAATCAATTTGGATTTTCTAGTAAAAGAATGGCCAATTCTAGATCTTTCATAAACAATGAAATAGTTCTGTCACACTCAGAAGTCTAATTAACAATCACATTTCCTATTCCTTTATACATATTAGCCATTTCTGTTATTGCATATGACTGATCTGGTAGGAAAAATAAAGTTCATATACTAATGGATCAAAACTTCTTCTTAGTAAATACTACATTTGTTCTCTACTTTATGAACCCTATCCACATCACCAATAGTCAGTCATTTTTTTCTCAAGTGTGACAGCTGCAAGACAAAGGAAGAACAACTAACATCATCTATCTGGACTTAAGCAAAAAGTTTGACGCTGTCCCACAGCATACCCTGGTCACCAAGCTGGAGAAAATGGATTTGACGGATAGACCACTTGCTGGATAAGGAATTGGGTGGATGCTTGCACTCACAGAGCTGTGGTCAATGGCTCAATGTCCAAGTAGAGATGGGTGACAAGGCATTCCTCAGGGATCGGTGTTGGGATCAGTGTTATTTTATATCTTTGTAGGTAATATGGACAGTGGGATCACGTACACGCTCAGTAAGTTTGCAGATGACACCAAGTTGACATGCTAGAGGGAGGAATTTGGGCAGCCTTCAGAGATGAGCCCATGCCAATCTCATGAAGATCAAGAAGTCCAAGTACAAGTCCTGTACCTGGGTCTGAGCAGTCAGAAATAGAGCTTGGATGGAGAATGGCTTGAGAGCAGCTCCGAGGAGAAGGATTTGGAGGTATCAGTTGTTGGAAGACTCAACATGAGTTGGCAAGTGCACCTGCAGCCCAGAAGGCCGACCATATCCTGGGCCACATCAAGAGAAGTCTGACCAGAGGTTGAGGGAGGTGATTCCTCCATTCTACTCTGCTCTCATGAGACCCCACCTGGAGTACTGTGTCCAGTTCTGGAGCCCCCAACACAAGAAAGACATGGAGTTGTTGGAGTAAATACAGAGGAAGGCCATGAAGACGATCAGAGGGCTGGAGCACATCCCCTATGAGGACGGGCGGAGAGAGCTGGAGAAGAGAAGGCTCTGAGGAGACCTTACAGTAGCATTCCAGTGCCTGAAGTGTTCATAGAGGAAAACTGAGGAGGAACTTTTTACAAGGGCAGGTAGTGACAGGATGAGGGGAAATGGTTTGCAACTGAAAAGGGTAGATATAGACTGAATATTAGGAAGACATTCTTTACTGTGAGAGTGATAAGACACTGGAACAAGCTGGCCAGAGAAGTTGTGAAATGCCCCCTCCCTGGAAGCATCCAAGACCAGGCTAAAAGGGGCTTAGAGAAACCTCTGGGAGCAGATACAGCTGGAACTGTTGGCCCAGACTGAATCAGATTATCCAAAGGGATATTGTATGCTTTACAGTCATACTCAGCAATAAATATGGGGAGGAGATTTTGGAAAAAGTCTGTTGCTCTGAGACTGGTTGGACATCAGTTTGCTGGTGGATGGTTCTGAGTGACTGTGCTTGTGTCACTGGTTATCTCTTACCTTCACTTATCAAACTGTTTTTATCTTGGTACAAGAGTTTTTGTTTGTTTGCTTGTTTGTTTGTTTTTATGGCATTTGCTCATCCAGTTTTTTTCCCCTGTCCTCTTGTGTGGTGCAGAGTGAGTGAGCTGCTGGTGGGTGCTCAGCTGCTACCAAAAGACAACCCACCAGAATCACCCACACCTCACCTCTTCCCTTTCTACTGACATCAGCCTGCTTCATATTTATCTAGTTATATTTCAATTCCACAAATCATGAAAAAGGCACTATAAGTCCCCAGGCTTCATGGACTGTCCCAGCAATTTGACCATAATTCACAGCTTCATCTGTGATAAACTGCCTAAGCATGATGCAAACTCTACTAGGAATGCTTAAAGTTTAAAAAAAAAAAAAAAAAAAAAAAAAAAGCAAACATTCCCTAAATGTTCTCTAATATTAAGTGATGTGAAAGCAAGAAGTGTTGGCATGTGACATTAATAACCTCATAGTTCAGCTTTGAAATTAGAAAAATAATATACTATTGTACTACACTCTTGGTCTTTGCTAATATATTAGCTTTTCTAAAGTCATTTTAGAATGGGGGAAATCTGTCTCTGGAGATACTTTTTTCCTCTTTCCCCAAACAGAAGAAATTTAAATGAGAAGTTTAGATTACATGGCTAATATTTGGACATCTAGAGGCTGGAGAGATGGATGACTAATGCATGAACTTTGAAATACTCTGTGTTTAATGTGTGCCACATTTCCTTTAAGATATTGGCTGCGCTTGTCTTCCTTCTCTTTTATGTAGATAACAGGCTTCAGGAATGTTTGACTTCAGCTGTAGACTCTTTAAGTGTAGAATTACTTTTAAAATCAGTGGGAATTCAGATTTTAAAATCTGTCAAATCAAATCCTCTCTTTTCCGGTAATGGATAAGAAAAAGGCACGACTGAATATGGGATAAAGTACTGTATTGTCAGTCCTAATAGATTTCTGTTCTTGTCTCTAACATTTACCTTCTTTAAAATGGCTCTGGCACTCATAAGTTCTATAATAATGTGAAAAATAAAAAACACCTTTTGTCTAAAGAAAATAAATATTTTTATTCAACAGATATTGTGTAATCTTTTATAAAGTACTGTAGGTCAAAGCTTTTAAGCAGTGGAAGAAGTTTTGAAGAAAAAACAAAGAAACAAAGTCCCAGTCCTTTTTCTTTGGTGCACTTTGAACTCTTTTTAAAAGAAGCAGCAGTAATTCTTATATAGCTTTAATTACTCCACATTTGTTTCATAGTATGAGGTTCACTTAGCAAAAGAACATTAAGTTCTTAGAAACATCTAATAGATTTGTGTTAAAAAATAATTTTATTTTTTACTTATCAAATTAATAGGGACGGGTAGTGGCTTTAGATATAGATAGATCAGTTAATTATTTTCTGCAAAACTCATCAACTTGTAACAATAAACATATACATGTTTTAGCTGTTATGTTTGTTCTCCACCGAAGAATAGAGAACTGTGATATTATCAGATGAAACATAAATGTGCATCTGTGATATTTCTTCAGAAATATCTCTAGAAATTTCTGTAGAATTCCTTAATCTGATAAATATTGCCCTGATAAATACTTATGCAAGTTTGCAGTAAGTTGGCAGGTGACACCAAGTTTGGAGAAGGTGTTGATCTGCCTGAGGGTAGGAAGGCCCAATAGAGGGACCTGGATGGAATGGCTGGAAGACTGTGTGACGGAAATATGGAGACGCTGGTCAGTACTTGGCCGAATGTGATCCAGCAGTGTATCCAAGTAGCCAAGAAGGCCACTGGCATCCTGGCTTGTAAAATAATGCTGCTAGCAGGAGCAGGAAAGTGATCGACCTTCTATACCCAGCTCTGTTGAGGCTGCATGTGCAGTACTGTGCTCAGTTTTGGGACCCCTCACTAAAAGGAAGACACTGAGGTCCTGGAGCGTGTCTAGAGAAGGGTAGCAAAGCTGGTGAGGGGTCTGGAACACAGGTCTTATGGGAGCTGCTGAGGGAGCTGGGATTATTTAGAGGGGGAAGTTCAGTGGAGACCTTATCATTCTCTACAGCTGCCTGAAAGGAGGTTGTGGTAAGATGTGGGTTGGCCTCTTCTCCTAGGCAACTAGGACAAAAGAGAATGACCTCAAGTTGCACCAGGGAAAGTTCAGATTGGGTAAACAGGAAAAATTTCTTTTCTGAAAGAGTGGTAAAAAAAAAGGTATTGGAACAGGCTGCCCAGGGAGATGGTTGAGTCACTCTCCCTACAGGTTAAAGAAACATATAGATGTGATGCTAAGGAACATGGCTTAGTGGGATAATATTGGTGGTAGGTGGATGGTTGGACTAGATAATCTTGGAGGTCTTTTCCAACCATTATGATTCTATGATATTATATTCTCATTGTCTTTTCAAATCAATGTCACTATTTCATCCACAGTGTGGATGAAAGCACAAGGAATTCATTGATTGAAAATTATCTCATTTAGGGGAATTTTTTGCTATTATGATTCATATAAGAAATGCAAAAATCAATAATTCAATCTTACTGAATTGGAAGAGTATTAAAGTTGCCCAGAATACAGCATGCTAGAAAAGAAAATCTAAGACATCCTACAGCTAACTTCTGCAGAATACAAAAGAGGAATTTGAGTAAGAATAGTTCACAGCCCTTTCTCATTGTTAGCCAACTAATATTTGACACCTCCAATCTAATAATAAAAGGTTCTTGTTGTGGTTTGGTGATGTTTTGTTGTCATATTCCATATCAGAACACCATGTAGACCAGTGGGAGTTAACAAGTTAAAGTTCTGGTTCCGTTTACTGCCTTTTATGGGCACTTGGAGTATCCTCATGCCAGGCGAGGCATTCCCCGAGGATTTGGCGGGAAGAGGAAGTGGGGCAGAGCTCTGGACAGGACCTGAGCATCTGCCTCCCTCCCTCTGGCCCCGGCTCAGCCATCTCATCTCGCCGCGGAGAAAAGCACGTGCTTTCCCTCGCACCATTGTGGTTTGACTCTCATTTTTTTGATACTCTTCTCTCTCTCATTTTGTTTGATTTGGTTAAATTCAGTTAATTACCGTTCCTCCTCAGATCGTTGCCATTGTGTTTTCTCTCTGTTAAAACTGTCTGCTAGCTCTTTGCCCTTCCCCCCTCTCCTGGAACGCACTCGGCCCAGGGGCGGCTGGGTCGTGGCAAACCGTTAGTACCCTTTCCTTTCCCTTTTTTCTTTTCTTTTTTTTTTTTTTTTCTTTTTTCCCGGGGCCTGTGCCCCCCTGTCACGGCCTTAAATCTAAGGATAACCCCGTGACAGTTCTGCTAAGTGCTTGATTAACCACACGGTGCTTCCTCTTCACTGGTTGTGCTTTCTTAAGAGGAGCCAAACAATTCACATGGAGTCATCAGTATAGAGGATTTTTTGCAAAGCCCAATCAGTGCTTCATTTTTACAGTTCCATTTTTATTTATTTCATAATCCTGAGTATGTTTGAAATTATGTTCCTAAAATGTCATACTGATTTTACAGTATTAAAGCAGTTATATAACTGCATAAATTAAAATGATATGGAAAATAAAAATTGACTCACACAAAAATCTGCTCAGAAAAAAAATCACCTGAATTGGAAGAAGAATCTTCTGGTGTTGAAATTTTGCATAGAATAGTAATTTTTTTTTAATTATTTTTGCTGGTCTTGATCACACCAGAATACTGAAAAAATTCTTCTCAAATGCATTCTAGCCTAATTGAGAAGCTTTCAACAAAAACCTTTACCACTGTTCTACAATTTAGTATATTCAATATTTAGTGCAATTCAACAGAAGAAGGTAGGTTTGCAAAGAACATTACAATATGCAAAAATGAGGCATACTGAAAAGTCTGGAAAAAATGTAGATGGTAATACTGATACATGAAACAGGAATATTAAGTGAAATAATTTAACAAGAATTTGCAAACCTTGATTTCCTTTATATTTGGAATGAATACCATGACTGGTTGATACCGTACCAGCTCAGAATTTACCCTGAAGGAAGAAAGGCATTTACTGAATCACCATGAGTGCAGTCTATGGCTCACTCTAAATCAAACATGATTTTCAGCTTCAAAATGAACTGATAAAATTCTCCAAAGTGACTTTGAGAGAAAAACAGGGAATTATTTTTTTGTCACTGGATTTCCTCCTTTAACAACGAGAGCAATCAAGGTAGGGGTTTGTTCAGTGAAATTTTATTATTATTATTTTTGTTACCTCTCTAGAACTACTTTTATTCTTTTTTTCAGGCATAGGGGGTGGGGGAACTTGTTTAAAAAACTGTTTGTGGTCATAATAAATAATAATAATAAAAAAAGTTAAATGTTAAATCTGTTGTCAATTAATTTAACAGATTTTAAAAGTTGATGGGCACCTGGTATGGAAGCATTTTGCCTACAGCTGAATTGGATACAAGAGCAATTTATTTTAATAATGAATGATGGAGAAAAAAAATGAGCAGCAATTCTATGCAGGAAAGCCTTCAAAGATTAAAATAAACATTCACAGTGGTTGATGCTAATGTTTTTGATAGTGGACTGAGATATCTCAAACTATTTAATATTAGTTTATTTAACTATTTAATATTTAGTTTAGCAGCAGGAGTTTCAAAGCAATATGTTTTAGAGTAAAAGGGATCATCTTCCTTGAAACTATCTGAATCAAACTTATCATTGAAGTGGAGAATGGGAGCTGAGGCAAAGTCAATTGGGCAGTAAAATACTATTTAATATGGAAAAATAACCTACCTGGCACATGATGTTTTATGATTATGCAAATTCTAAAGTGAATATAATTCATTTGTCTTGAGACTATATGGCAATATTCAAGTTAGTTCTTCCAATCTCTGCATTTTTTACAAGTGATTTAAGATAGTTTTGAATATCTAGTGCCTCATATTTCAAATAAGAGTGACCAAAATATTATTAGAGATGTTTTTATTTGAAGATTAACTATAAGTAACTTATTTCTACAGATTGTCTCAAATTTCTGCTAAATGTTGAATTAATGTACATTGGATCTTTTTTCTACTTCACTGAGTAACCTTTTTGTATCCAGTGCACTGCCATATTTTTTCCTCACAGGGAAAAAACTAGTTGGAAAAAAAGGAAAGCATTCAGTGTTGCACTACTATGTAAAGCTAGTATTTTCATAGAATCATAGGATGTTTTCATTAGGAAGTGACCTTAAAGATCATCTACTCATATCCTCCCTTTCCATGGGCAGGGACACATTCCACTAGACCAGGTTTCTCAAAGCCCCGTCCAGCCTGGCCTTCAGAGCACTTCCAGGGATGGGGCATCCACAACTTACCTGGACTGCCTGTTCCAGTGCTTCACCAGCCCTGATAGTAAATAAATTATTTCTAGTATCTAATATACACCTACTCTCTTTTAGCTTAAAACCATTGTTCCCTGTTTTGTCACTACACTCCCTGACAAAGACTCTCTCTCCTCTTAGGTGCTGGAAGACCTGCTATAAGGTCTCCCTGGAGCCTTCAATGTTCCTGACTGAACAACCCAAACTACCTCAATCTATCTAAACTTGTGTTTACAAACATGTCCTTTACAAAGAAGAAGTGGTCCATTTCTATGGCCTTCCTCTGGGCATTTGTTAACAGATCTTTGTCTTCCTTATTTTGGGAACACCAGAGGTGAAAAAAGTACTCTGGGTGGGATATCATGAGAGTGGTGTAGAGGGGGATAATCACAGAATCACAGAATCACAGAATCACCCGGGTTGGAAGGGACCCCAAGGATCATGTAGTTCCAACCCCCCTGCCTAGCAGGGCCACCAAACATACACATTCAGATCAGGTTGCCCAGGACCCCGTCCAACCTGGCCTTAAACACGTCCAAGGACGGGGCATCCACAACCTCCCTGGGCAGCCCGTTCCAGGGCCTAACCACTCTCCTAGTAAAGAACTTCCCCCTAACATCTAACCTAAATCTTCCCTCCTTCAACTTAAAACCGTTTCCCCTAGTCCTGCTGTTGTCAGCCCTTTTGAAGAGTTTACTCCCCTCCTGGGTGTAGGTTCCCTTCAGGTATTGATAGGCTGCAATGAGGTCACCCCGCAGCCTTCTCTTCTCCAGGCTGAACAAGCCCAATTCCCTCAGCCTGTCCTCATAGGGGAGGTGCTCCAGCCCCCTGATCATCTTAGTCGCCCTCCTCTGGACCCTTTCCAAAATCTCAATGTCTTTCTTGTACTGAGGGCTCCACACCTGGACACAGTACTCCAGGTGGGGCCTCACAAGAGCCGAGTAGAGAGGGACAATCACCTCCCTGTCCCTGCTGGCCACCCCTCTCCTGATGGAGCCCAGGATCCCATTTGCCTTTCGAGCTGCCAGAGCACACTGCTGGCTCATATTCAGTCTCTCGTCCATCAGGACCCCCAGGTCCTTCTCTGCTGAGCTGCTCTCAAGGACCACTCCTCCCAGCCTGTACAGGTGCCTGGGGTTCTTCCGGCCCAAATGCAAAACCTTGCACTTTGCCGTGTTGAACCTCATCAGGTTCACCCGAGCCCAGCCCTCCAGCCTGTCGAGGTCCCTCTGAATGGCATCCCTTCCTTCCACCGTATCAACCGCACCACTCAGCTTGGTCTCGTCAGCAAACTTGCTGAGGGTGCACTCAATTCCCTCATCGATGTCATTAATAAAGATGTTAAAGAGCACCGGTCCCAAGACAGACCCTTGGGGGACACCACTTGTTACCGGCCTCCACCTGGACATAGAGCCATTGACCACCACCCTCTGTCTGCGGCCTTTCAACCAATTGCTTATCCATTGGGTCGTCCACCCATCAAATCCACTTCCCTCCAATTTGGAGATGAGGATGTGGTGGGGGACCATGTCAAAGGCCTTGCTCAGGTCCAGGTAAATGACATCAGTCGCCTTCCCTTCATCCACCAATGCCGTCACTCCATCATAGAAGGCCACAAGATTAGTTAGGCATGACCTTCCTTTGGTGAAGCCGTGCTGGCTGTCTCGGATCACATGCTCATTCTTTATGTGACCGAGCATGTTGTCCAGGAGGATCTGTTCCATGATCTTCCCAGGCACGGAGGTGAGACTCACCGGCCTGTAGTTCCCCGGGTCCTCCCTGCTCCCCTTCTTGTATATGGGAGTGACGTGACCCTTCCTCCAGTCGTCCGGGACCTCACCTGACAGCCACAACTTCTCAAATATGATGGAGAGCGGCTCGGCAACCACCTCGGCCAGCTCCTTCAGGACCCTGGGATGCACACCATCTGGCCCCATAGACTTGTATTCATTCAGTCTAAGGAGGCACTCTCGGACTTGCTCTGCCCTTACAGTGGGGAGGGATTTACCTCCTTGGTCCCCACATAGAGGTTTGGGGATGCAGGGTTCAGGGACGTGAAAAAGACTAGAATCCTGGCCACCAGTGAAGACCGAGGTGAAGAACTCATTCAGCACCTCAGCTTTCTCTTCATCTGTTGAAGCCAGTTCTCCTTTTAAATTTACCAAAGTAGGTACGCCCGTTTTGGCCTGTCTCTTCTGGGCAATGTACCTGTAGAAGGTTTTCTTATTGTTTTTCACGTCCCTTGCCAAGTTCAGTTCTGCCTGCGCCTTGGCTTCCCTGATCCCACGTCTGCAAGTCCGGACGGCATTCCTGTACTCTTCCCAGGTGACACAGCCTTGTTTCCAGAGCTTGTACACCCCTTTCTTCGCCCTCAGTTCTCTCAGCAGGTCCTTGCTGAGCCATGCCGGTTTCCTACCTCGCCTGCCCACTTTCTTATTCAGCGGAATGGAGACCTCTTGTGCTTCCAGGAGGGCATCTTTGAAGAGCCGCCAGCTCTCCTCAACATCCATGTCTTTGAGGGCAGCGCGCCAGGGGATCTTGGCCAGCAATCCATTGAGTAGCTTGAAGTCTGGTCTTCTGAAGTTCAGTGTCCTGGTCCTGCTCTTTGCCAGGCCCACATCGCTTGAGATCACAAACTCAACCAGGGCATGGTCGCTGGAGCCCAGGCAGCCTCCAACCTTGACGCCTTTGATGATCTCCTTGGCGTTGGTGAGCAGCAGGTCCAGCAACGCTTCACCTCTGGTCGGTCTGTCCAATACCTGAACCAGAAAGCTATCATCAATGGATTCCAAGAGCCTTCTGGAGCTCTTGCAGCTCGCCGTGTGGTTTTCCCAGCAGATGTCCGGATGGTTGAAGTCCCCCACCAGGACAAGAGCCCGTGAGCCAGACATCTCACGCATCTGGAGCAAGAAAGCCTCGTCGACAGCCTCCCCTTGATCAGGTGGTCTGTAGTATACCCCTAACACCAGCTGACCTATATTTGTCCCATCTCTAATCCTAACCCACAGGCTCTCAACCTGTTCCTGACTGCTTCTCGTAGGGAGCTCCTCACAGTTTATCCAATCTCTGACATAGAGAGCAACTCCCCCACCCCTCCTACCTCGCCTATCTCTCCTAAAGAGTCTATAGCCGTCGATGGCAGTATCCCAATTGTGGGAGTCATCCCACCATGTTTCTGTGATAGCAACAAGGTCATAACTTCCCGAGTGCATCACAGTTTCCAGTTCCTCCTGCTTGTTACTCAGGCTGCGTGCGTTGGTATAAAGGCACTTCAGCCGGGCTATCTGTCTCGCCACTTTTCCTTTTATAAGGGATCTAGGATACCCTAGAACAGCAGCATCCCCAGCATCCCCCTGCCCTAGTCCTTCCCTATGCACTCTGCCGTCATTGCCCATGGAGTTTGGTATAAGCCCTCAAATGACCCGTTCAATTCCAGTAGCCCTTATTGTGTCCCCTTCCCCCTTCATTCCTAGTTTAAAGACCTGTCAATGAGTCCCGCTAATTCTTCAGCTAAGATCCTCTTACCCCTCAGGGACAGGCTGCATGCATCAGCAGCCATCATGCCAGGTGCAGTGTAAATTGCCCCATGGTCAAAAAAGCCGAAATTCTTGCGCCTGCACCAGCTCTTAAGCCATCTATTGAAGAGCTGGGTATTTTGGATCCTCCCTGTACCTTTCCCTGACACCACGGGCATAGAAGAAAAGACCACCTGCACCCCAGCTCCTTCAAGTATTCGCCCCATTCCCCTGAAGTCTTTCTTGATAGACCTCAGGCTTTCCTTATCAACTTCCTCGCCGCCAGCCTGAATTATTAAGAGCGGGTAATAATCTGAAGGCCGAATCAACCCAGGAATTTTCTTTGAAATGTCCCTGACCCGTGCTCCAGGAAGGCAGCACACCTCTCTGCGGGTAGGGTCGGGCCGGCATATAGGGCCTTCTGTTCCTTGCAGAAGGGAGTCGCCTATGACAATCACCCTCCTGTCCTTACGGGTAGAAGCAGTCTTGAGGGTTGGGGGCGACCGCTTCGCCTGAGGCAACCTCACGGGTGAACCCGTCTCCGCACTCTCACTCGTCCCCCCCTCAACTTCCAGGGCCTCAAACCTGTTACGCAGAGGCACCTGGGGAGCCGGGGATGGTCGGGATGGGGGATGCCCCCTCCGCCGAGCAGGTACCCGTTTCCACTCCTCCTCCCTTCTCAAATTGCTGTTAGGGGGAAGAGAGGACAGGGGGCTCGCTGAAACGCTGTCAGCTGGCTGGTTCCCCTTTACCAGGTGTTTGTAAGGTGGCAGGGGCTGACGTGCTCTGTGAGGAGCCTCGTCTGTGTGCCGAGAACCTGAGGTTGAGAGGGACTGACACCACCAGTCAATCTCCCTCTCACACTCTTTTATAGTCCTCAGCCTCTCCACTTCCTCCTTCAGGCTAATCACAAGGCTGAGCAAGTCATTCAATTGCTCGCACCTTGTACAAGTGCTGCCTGCTTCCTGTGGCACTGCAAAGGCCAGGCTGTGGCACTCCTCACAGCCAGTGACCTGCACACTAGCATCTCGTGATGTTATCTCTGTCTGAGTCGCCACACACTTCATACCCTTGTTCTCCTCTCTATGCATGCACCAGACCTCAGTCTGGCTCTGGACCGTCTTCTTGGTTACTGTCTTTCTGGTGCGCGTACTCGGGACCTCTGCATGGCTCCTCACAGTTTTTGTGTTTGAAGCCTTCTGCCGGGGTGCACCCATGGCTACCAGCAGGCTCACTAACTCAACAAGAAAGTCCTATAGGGGTGCAAGTGATCAGCCCTGCCCTGCTGCCCAGTACCCTCACACTATTGCCGGGTTTGCTTAGTGCCCTGGCACTTACCACCAATAGCAAAAACAGGACTCCTTGCAGGGGAGTGCAAACAGGGGTACCTTACAAAAGCACCACGTTCAGACAGCCTGGGAGAGAGCTGTACTACCTCCTCCGCTGTGTCTCAGGTGCTCAGAGACATGTCGCTGCCCTCTCGAGGGCTTTTTTTAACGGCGATCAAGGGCCGCTTCCGGTTTGCGCCCGTTTAAATCTCCCGCCGCTGCCTAGGCAACGCCCGCGCTGCGTCAGCTGCTCTCGCGAGACTAGCCCGACTGAGAGCGGTGTCCGCGCGGTTGCCGCGGGAATCCTCGATGAGGAAAGCGATTAATCCCCCCATACCTCGCTAAAAGTCGCGGCGGTTCTGCCAGAGACAGCTCCGAGCCGTGGACCTCGGCGATCAAGGCCGATAATCACCTCCCTTGGCCTTCCAGCCATGCTTCCTTCTATGAAGCTCAGGATATGGTTGACTTTCTGGGGCGCACGTTGCCAGCTCATCCATCAGTATTTACAAGTCCTTCTCAACAAAAAAAACTTAATCCACTTACTGTCCAGCCTGTATTTGTGCTTGGGATTTCCCCAACTCAGGTGCAGGACCTTGCATTTGGACTTGCTGAAATCATGAATGGGCCCACCTTTCAAGCCTGACTAGGTCCCTCTGGGTGGCATCCCTTCCCTGCAGGTTGTCAACGTCAATACTTACCTTAGTGTCATTCTCAAACTTTCTGGGAGAGCATGCAACCCCACTGTTCAAGTCAGAAGAAAAGATGTTAAATAATGATCTGGTAAATGCTACAGATATTTAATAACAAGTTTTTCCCAGATATTATAAAAGAGTAAGCTTGAATAAAAAGAAAACATAGAACAGTGCCGTACAACGATATAGGCACTGTATTTCTCTGGTCCATTTATCTGACAGAAAAGTACCTGTGTTTTCAAATGTGTGGTTTCTGCTTTAGTCAGTTACATCATAATATATGATAAACATGGATTATTATGTTCTCAGGAAGATATTTAAGAAAACGTTGTGCATTCAGTACTTTTGAAATGTGTTAGTTCGTTAAGTACTTTCTGTTGTTAATGTATTAGGGAGACTTCAACAGAGACTTCTCATTGTTCATGGTGAATTTGATGGTAATACAAAAATAAAAGCATGTTTAAGCAACAACTATTTAAAAAAATGCAGTGTATGTTTTATATATATGGGGTATTGCCTTACGTTTTCTATGTGAACCAACTTTCTGGGTTTTGGAAACAGAAACAGAAGGACTTGATTGTATAAACAATGACTTTTTACAATTTTTTTCTTTTCGGTTATTTGATACATTCATCCTGACCAAAATCCATTGAGGCTTTCTGATTCCACAGCTGTAATCATCTTTGTACTGTATCCAAAGCTGCAATATTTTTAACAATAAAAAGAAACAAATACATTTTTAAGAAATTGAATGAAATTACTAATATAAGTCCTTCTTCAATAAAAATATGTATATAAATATACAAGTCATACAAATACAAATATTACAAATATAAGTCCTTCTTCAGCCTGGAGAAGAGAAGGCTGCGGGGTGACCTCATTGCAGCCTATCAATACCTGAAGGGAACCTACACCCAGGAGGGGAGTAAACTCTTCAAAAGGGCTGACAACAGCAGGACTAGGGGAAATGGTTTTAAGTTGAAGGAGGGAAGATTTAGGTTAGATGTTAGGGGGAAGTTCTTTACTAGGAGAGTGGTTAGGCCCTGGAACGGGCTGCCCAGGGAGGTTGTGGATGCCCCGTCCTTGGACGTGTTTAAGGCCAGGTTGGACGGGGTCCTGGGCAACCTGATCTGAATATGTATGTTGGTGGCCCTGCTAGGCAGGGGGGTTGGAACTACATGATCCTTGGGGTCCCTTCCAACCCGGGTGATTCTGTGATTCTGTGAAAAAAGCAACATTTTTCAATCTTTTAACAAAACCAAATAGGCCCATTGTGAAAAGTAGTTTAGCCAAACTATAACTAAGTGTAATGATGCAAAATGCTCTGATGGAAAGGAGCATTACCAGGCCAAATGGATTGGTTTAAACAATTTCGACACATGCCACAAGTTCACATAATCAGCCTGAGGCAGCAGGAAACTTAAAAGCAAGTCTGGTAGTGTTTCCTACAAATATTCTTTGAATTTTATTACTTGTCTCCCACATGAAGCATAATAGTTTCAATGTTCTAATTAGTACTTGTGTATATTGCTATTACTTTGTCTCTTTAATCACATTATTAAGTCTGTTATGGAGATTCCTTATAGAATCACACTTTATAATAGTGTTTCTAATTTGAATATGTCCTTTTTTATGTTGTCTGAATCTGAAACATCATAAACTCTTTTTTATGGGTCCTTTGATAGTAGTCACTTTCCTGTTTTATGCTTGATTAGAACATACAGTACTAAGTAATAAACAAGCTTCCTGAAGCCTTGGAGTTTTAGTACCAGAAGACACTCCAGCTTCATCAGATTTTCCTTTCCTCTGTGACATTATGTCAAACAAATATATTCCTTTATCCATTTTAAAGTATTGGTCAGGAAATATGTAAAAAATTGTTTGTGATGAATCATAATGGATTTTATACACTACTACAGACTATTTTTCAGCCTGTTTTCAACAAGATAGATGATAAGAAACTGTACAGAAATGTTAAGGAATTATGATAATTTTCATGAATTGAAAATACAGTTAAAAGTTTGATTTAATGTGAGCAAATACATTTAAATGCCCAGGAGAAATAGGAAGTAATACACATCTCTCACTCTGTTTCTCTTTCTCTTTCCTTTTCTGAAGGGGCATGCCATTAAAGCGAAGGAAATTAGTTCATTTTAAAGTGATTTCATTTCATCTTTTCTTAGACCAATAATTAATTTGACACAACAGGAAGTTAAGTTTTGTAAAAGTATGACATTACTGCAATTGTACAAATCAGAAATTACAAAAGATGTGCACAAATAACAGAAGCATTCAAACTAGATAAAAGACTTCTTAAGAGCTAAGTATGGTTGAAATATAGTACTTGCTTACTTAACAACAAATAACAGAGAATGAGCAATAATCCCATTAGGTGTCTTCATTGAAAGCCTCTGAAACTGTAGTGAAGCTGTTTCTTTCTGCAGAGAAGTTTGGATCAGAAACTAATTGTCAGCAGTCTTCACAGAGGCGTTACCATAATTCCTACGAGTTTTCTTTAGCTGGAGAGTGGGAAGAAATTTGTGGAATAAAACATTTATTTTTTGAACAAGTGATGAGGGAATGGCTTTCGGATCAAGAATAGCCATGCAGAAAAATAATCGTTTTTTCCCGTGTAGCTACATACAGTTATTCTTGGCAAATATTTATATGCAAAATTTAAATGTCCAGGAGTAATTTCATGTCAAAATTATGAATCTTGAATTTCCATGCTTTAGAATTTCTAATGGAACATCATAATTAAAATTTTGCTGTCTAGTAACATTTGTCAGACAGTATATATATATATTATTTATCACTGTGTTGGTTCTTCTTCTCTGGCACTAACATTAACAATACAATAAAACTGTCAAGTGTCAGCAATTACTTTCTTCCAATGTTCAAACTTTGCATAAGTCTCTCTATTTCCACCTCATCCTTTCACAATGTAATATTTGACCCCAACAGGAAAAAAGGGAAAGGATAATCTATCTTTAACTGTGCTTAGGAAATGGTGGCATTTTCAAGTGTTCTTTTGGGATTTTCTCAGCTTTTTCTAAAACAGAAAAGTTTGTAAAACAAAAGAGGTAAAAAGAGGAAGAACTGTTGTGAGATTTTCCTGCTCTTCCTGTCGGCTTTTTGTATGTTTTGTGAGGAAAACTTAGGAATTAAGGTGAGACAGCACTGTTCTGGGATTCTTTCTGTTTTCTCAGTTTATTGGAGGCCTGCTGTTCTCACTAGATTATTTCAGGTCAGTAGGGTTGGTTTTTTTTTCGTTCTCTCTGGATTATTTCAGATCAGTAGGGTTGTTTTTTTTATGGTACTTGTACCATAAGTTTCTCTCTAGAATATGGTACAAAAATATTTTCCTTTTATTCTAGTTTCAGAAATTTTAGCAACATCAGTAAGTATGTAAGGGTGAAAGAAGAACATCTTGAGATATCACATACCAGGACTAAAAATTTGAAGCTAATTTTTACAGGTTGTCTAAGGTGTACTTGTTAGAAATATGTCTGTTGACACCATATGTGAAACATGAAATTTATTCACACATTTTGTTTTTTAAGTTGTTATGAGCAGTGACTAAATATTTTAACTTGCAAGTTTCAAGACATATGAGAGTTGAAACATTTGAATTATTTAAAGTATTTATATGAAATCTTTTTACTTGCTCTATCAAGTTATTTATGTGTATATTAATCCAGGTGAGATCAAGACTGTCACTGCTATTTGATGGCCACTAAGTATGAATAATCTGAACACAACTTCATAAAACATAAACTACATTATGACAGTTGTTGGTATTTGTCAGCTTTTTTTGTAATATCAGGAGAGAGAAGAATTGAATAAACTGAGATTTTATGATTTAACTTCTCTGCTCAGGTAATGTTTAAAACAATCCCTGCCTGTTATATAGATTTAAAGTAATTTCTAGGCTTATAAATCCAGAGATTCACCTTATGAAAATCAGTAATGTTTAGAAAGATCAAAAATTGGGGTTTTCTTGGACTTCTGTGTAAGTTTGAGTAATCAAAGGTTAGACTTAACAGAATTACACAGATAAGCTGTATGTACATCTGTCTGTCTCTAACAAATCTGTTATAATTGTGAAGTTTTTATTGTCATTGCATGTGGAATTATTTCATTTGCATGTATAACCACAGTAATTGTTTGAGAAAATATATAATTCTGCAAGGTTCTTTCACTTTGCTACATGGATAAGACATTTTATGAAGTTACTTAGAAAAACGTAATGCAAATGGGGCAGAACTTTTGACTTTAAAAAGCTTCTGTTACTCTGCACGGTTCATGTTGAATAAAAATATACTTTGAAGTTTCACATAGCTTTAGCATTTTTCAAACATAATACTGCATTTATAGAAGATTGAAAATAATGGCCTGATAAATCATGAGGCCAATAACATCTATGTAGGTCACTCTGAAAGTGATGCCTCCTATTTATTTCCAAGGAAACTACAACAGAAACAAAGAGTGCAATCATATTATTTGATAGAGAGAATTCTCAGCTACAAAACACTATTTTTTCAATATAATCACCACCACTAGTGATACATTTTTGCCAGAGATGATGAAGAATTTTCATGCCATGCTCCTAAAAACCTCTGAGTGAAGAAATGACCCATTGTTGCTGTTACCACTGCTGAAATGCACGACCCACTGCCTCACTATGTTCGTCTCCACTGTTTGGTCTCCATAAATGTTCAGCTTCAGTGAATGTCAGTGGGTGCCATTTTTTTCCACACATTCAGTGATGTATTTTTGTTTCATACACACTTTGATGCCAGATGCCATTTTGTGAGATTGGCCCTCCCCTGCCATCTCTTACATGGCAACAAAATGTAATGGAATACTGTTGGGAAGGTATACCATACCACCATCACCTGCCTCTGACATCACAGGCCAACAAAATAGGAGGCATTACTTTTGAAGAATCCCTCATAATACAATAGCAGAAGTGGAAAGTTTAACATATGCATAATAATCTGAATCAAGCGTACTACACATAATAAGAAAATGAAATATTTTTCAGTCTATTCAGAGAGGGAAAAAAAAAGGGATTGGGAAGAATACTTAATATGTTTTCTTTAACATGTGGCAGCTAAAAGAAAGCTTCTTCCTAGACAAACTGAGAGTTGTGTGAAAAAAGTTTAACAGTAATGAAAAAGAAAACATTAAAATAAGGCATTGTATTTTGCTGTATTTAAACCCCGTCTGCTTTCACACTACAAATTACAATTAACTCCATTATCTCCAGAACTGCAATGAAAGAAAATTCATAATCAGAATTACATACTGTAAAAGATAAAACAAAGATCAAAAGAGAATGTTTTCAACAACTGCACATATCCTGGCTTCAGTAATTGGTAAGTTAAAACAAATGTGGAAAGACAAGGCTATGTGAATAACTATTGGGATTAAAATTTAAGAATAAATTCAAGCCATGAATTTAGGTAGCAACAAGTGAGGTAGGTGTCTATGTTCCCGTGATAGAAAGTAAAGATCTCATATTTAGTTCACAGATGTAAACACAGACATCCAATGACTACTGAGATGTCCAAGATATCTCACAACAGACAGTATATTTGAATTTATATTTATAATTTATATATAGCCAATGCTATACCCATCTACAAAAAGGGTGTGAGAGAAGAGACAGGAAGCTACAGACCCATTAGTATAACTTAAATCTCTGGAAAAATGATGGAATAGAGTGTCTGGGAGGGACATTTAAAGACATTTAAAGAACAAATCTGTTATCAAGAGTAATCAGCATGGGTTCATGATGGGAAAGTCCTGTCTTAGTCTCCTTCTATGATAAGGTCACCCATTTGGTATATGAAGGGTGAAAATGGCCTTGCTGGATTTTACTTAGGCCTTTGATGCTATCCCTCGGGGCACTCTTCTGGACAAATTGTCTAACTGTGAGATGAACAGATTAATGCTATTTGAATGATGAAATGATACAGAGGTTGTAGTGAATAGAGTTACATCTTGCTGGTGAACATTCACTTGTGTTCCCTAGGGCTCAATCCTATGGCCAGTTGTCAGCGGTTTATGGGCTGGTTCGGCCCAATTCCGTGACTAGCAAGGTGGAGGGATTTCACCATATCTGTGCCTCCGGAAAAGGGAAACAGGGGACCCCAAAATAATTAAAAACAGCGGCAATGATCTGAGGAGAAACAAACTAATTTACTAAATGTAGTACTGGAATGCATGATAACACACTATAATTGAATATATTTAGAATTAAGGCTAATAAATATAATGAGAGTGTCTGAAAGGTGGATAGGTGTCACCATAACACTGAGGTGAGATGCACAGTTCGGTTGAACAACAGGGAGGAGAGTAGATGAAAAAGCGCATCAGGTGACCTTGACAGGGGTTGCAAAGCCCCCTCGGGTATGTAGTTCTCTTCTGGACAGTTGCCTGGAACTGGAGCATTAACAGTTAAACTCCCAGTGCACTACATGATGTTATTATGTGGAATACCGATAAACAAAAATCATAGAACTATGACATTCTACCCCTTATTCTACATCTCTGCCATTAGTGATAGGACCAGAGGGAATGGTTTCAAGCTACAGCAGGGGAGATTCAGGCTGGACATTAGGAAGTATTACTTTTCAGAAAGGGTGTTCAGGCACTGGAATGGACTGCCAAGGGAGGTGGTGGAGTCACCGACCCTGGGGGTGTTCAAGGAAAGGCTGGATGTTGTGTTGAGGGACATGGTTTAGTGGGAGCTATTGGGAATAGGTGAACGGTTGGACTGGATGATCTTTTAGGTCTTCTCCAACCTTAGTGATTCTATGATTCTATGATTACTGTATCATGCTTAATATATAGAAACAAAACATAATTACCAGACATTAAACATGCGCACACACAAACCTATATATATAAATATACAGGGAATTACTGACTTCACTCCTCCAACATCAAATTCCCTTGTGGTACGCACAGAACATTCCCATTTTTCTGCATCACCCACCAAGTGGACCCAGGTCCCTGAGCAAAAACAGATCCACAAGAGATTTCCTAGAACCTGGAAAAACCGCTTTTCCTTGCATGTTCTTTACATGTACTACAGGGACCTTATCTCCCTTGACAGTATGTAGGGAGCTGGCAGGATCATCGCAATTGATAGATCCTCAAGTATTGACCAACCAGGTGGCTTCTGCCAAATGCTTCTCCCAATGCTTAAATGTTCCGCCACCCATTACTTTCAACATGATTTTTAACAACCCATTGTAACATTCAATTTTACCAGAAGCTGATGCATGATAAGGGATATGATAAATCAGTCAATGCCATGATCTTTTGCCCAAGTGTTTACAAGAGAATTTTTGAAATGAGTCCCATTATCTGACTCAATCCTTTCTGGGGTGCCATGTCGCCACAGGACTTGTTTCTCAAGACCTAATATGGTGTTTCGGGCGGTAGCATGGGGTACTGCATATGTTTCAAGCCACCCAGTGGTTGCCTCTACCATAGTAAGCACGTAATGCTTACCATTGCGAGATCGTGGCAAGGTGATATAATTAACATGCCACACTTCCCCAAACTTATACTTTTGCCATCACCCTTCCCCCCACAGAGGGGAAAGGTTTCATCTGATTGGAAAGCCGATAATCAAAAATCATAAAACCATGACACCAGTCCTGTTCAACATTTTTTGAATGGTCTGGATACAGGAGTGGAATGCAAGTTTGCATTCCACTAGAGTACACAGGACTAATTCAGGCTACCAAATATGTATGTACAATGTAAATAAATAAATAAACATAAATAAATAGAATGATTTAATGATTAACTTTATTGTATATTTTGATGGATAATGGAAAGAGATTAATTCAACTGTACTTCAAAATTTATCTCTCAGCTAATCAGATTAATAGCAGTAGCAGGTAATCAGATAAATGGGTAACACTTTTAAAGCCTGTGAGCAAAAATAGTTGTTACCAATAATTGTTAACATAGATAGTCAAAACAGTAACACAAGTTGTATTCTAGAGGTGCCTCTGGATTTTGTATGAGCACAGGATTAGCTCCCTGAAAAACTTATTCCACTTAGAATTCCACCATTTTACAAATTCAATTTTACTTAAATATTTCTTCCTCCATAATTTATTAGACATAACAGCAATTTGTAAAACTGCCTCCGAAATACCTCTTTTCATTCCCTGTATGCAAATAGTATTTCAGTACTGTGCTGAGCATATATTGCAACCAAATGTCTGAAAATGTTTGACATTAGCACTGAATTAAAAATACAAATAATGAAAAGTGTGCAATGCTTCTCACATAACCAGTGTTAACTATAAATTTCGTGCCACCTTATCTATCATGGTTATCACGATAATTTATTTTCAAGTCCCAGATTCATCATGACGAGGGAATAGATCTGTTGCCTTATATCTTATAGATTAAATATATTTAATTTTAATCAATTAAGCAAAAGCTAAACAATTATTATAGACCTTTAGCAGCAGAGGAGGAGTGAAAAGATAGCTCAGAAGAGTGGCTATAGGATAGCACATTTCATGGAAATTTGCACAGTCTGGAATGAATTCAGTTGTTACTCCTCTGCTGACTGCAGAAACAGCATTCAGCATTGGTAATCCTGTTGTTAATCACAGCGGAGCTCTGTCTCCTGTGTACCTCTTATTCCCTCTGGCAAATGAGATATCTGAGAAAAACCCAGTGGAGGGAGGGGTCAGTTGAAGGGATGAAGATTTAGTTTCTGTATACTGTTCAGATACACTGCATTCCAAATAAATTTAAAAGAAATCTTGAAATTGTGACATTTGCATCTCCTAGTGTGAATGTTGACATCACTGCTGTAGAATAACTGATATAAGCCTCATTTAGCACTTAAGGTTTATGCAATTACGTGAGTTATATAAAGTTAAGGCTTTACATTGGCTCTTTGACTATGCATAAATCACTCCAAGTGCAAAGTTACAGCTGACCAATGAATGGGCCAGATCTTTGGAGATTCTAGAAGCAGCAGATCTTTTACAAGTATTTCTTCCTTACAGCAACCATGATTTGGCAATGAGGATTTATTCATATAGCTCTTGTTTGTATGTTCACTTTATTGAACATGTAAAATGTTGGATTAATCCATAACAGGGCTAAATTATTAGAACATGAGCTAGCCACAGAGGTTAATGAAAATATAATTAGTACTGCTTGTGCTACATGCAGTTGAAAAGAGGGTCATAAATCCTATTAATCCTTCTCAGTTCAGGAATTATTGACCTGAAAGACCATAATGGATATGGTCTATAGTGTCAGTGAAGTTGAAGTTGAAGTGGATGATATGTTATGTCTTCATTTGATTCATTTTGAATATGGAAAATACTTTTGAATATGGAAAATACTTTTGAATATGAAGTAGTTTTGCATCACCATGATGAAGAATAAGCATAGGAAATGGTAAACAACAGATGTTTAGTATTCATTGTCATATATGTGATTCATATACAGATAGGACTGTAACTAAATGTTACACATATTACTCAGACAGGTACATAGTTAAGACTTTTTATATAGTTACACAGTGTAATGTGAAGATAGTAATGCTATCACAAAAACTTACCCCACCCAAGAGAAAAACAACACAACACCATTTCCTGCTGTGAGAAAAAAGTATGCTAGATACATATGAATGTGTTTGTCATAAAAAGTTATTGAAATGAAGTGAAAAAAATAATACTTATCTAAAATAAATTACATGTTAAAAGGGAAAGTAAATGAAAAACAACCAAGTAAACAAACAAAAGAAACAACACAGGTCTGTCTATAATTAAAGTGCGTATGAAATAACACTATATTAGTGAATTTTATGAATTGATTCATAATTTTAAGAATTCATATTATATTAGTGCTTGCAGGTTTCCTGCATGCCTAATTCACAGCAGAATAGTACTAAGGCTTTTCTTTCTTTAGACTTCTGCTGACTACTTGCACTTACTTTTGTTCTTGATTATTCCAGAATTGTCTCCTGTAGAGTTCTTTACCAGTTAATCTGAGAAAGCTAATACATGGGACAGTTAATCTAAACTTTTTACTAGTATTTGTTAGAGATAATTTTGAAAACAAGAAATGCAATTTGTAGGTTTTTTGGAGCTCACGTTCTTTTTACAAATGTGTTACTTACTCAGAAGTGGCAATGATATTCTTCAGTTCATTCCCATACATAAGAAAAATACTGCTGATACAAAGCAATGTCTCACTCTGGAGTTTCATGTATATTTTAGAAGCTGTCAGATTTTCTTGTGTAAAGAGTTCTAGCAATTTTATTCACCTTGTGAAACTTTTCATCATTCCTAGAAATAACGGATTCTCATATAGCTCCCAAAAAGCACATGCTAAATTTTTAAAAAAGATATCAGAAATCAATAAGTTATGGGACTTATGTTAAGAAATGTGTTATACAACGCATACAACTAACACACAAAATCTTAGCATAGATTGGATTTGTGCTTTTAAATGTGTTTGTTTGTTGTGGTCAACCCCAGGGAGGAGTAAATAGTTACTGAATAAAATCATCCCTATGAAATGTAATAAAGGTTAAATACATCCCCAGATAGTAGTAAAGTGCTAAGTTAAAAGTTAATGCCTTGTTATATTACACTCCTCAGCAGGACAAGAGCAGTATTATGACAATACAAATCACAGCAAGATAGAATACTGCTTGCATTAGGAACAATTTCCTTTTCCAGACCCATTTTCTTCAATGCTTTGCCATCAGAAGTGGCAAATTTGGTTAAATCTTATCTTTCATGCAGATTTTTCTGAAAGTGATATGATGATTAAGCCAAATATATCCATTCTTTCTCACACCTTCAGTCCTATTATCATTGATAATTATCAAGAGCACACATTCTACTAAGTAAAAGAAATTTGGCAATGTAATTTGCTACCAAATATAAGATGTCTGTCATTATGAAGTATATGTTCTGTCTTGTAACAGTAAGAAACAAGTAAGGTTTGATTCTAGCAAGTGTTCTGCAAACACAGAATGTTTGATTGAAATTGGAACAATAATGTTCTACAGTCAGTCAGAGGAATGGAAATCATTTCTACTGTCTGAATTTGCAAAAATTATTAGCGAACATTTATATTCTTGACTCAATAAAAATGATGATCAATAATATTTAAAAACTGAGTTTTCAGCCAAAAATTGCAATCTGATACTGGTCATTAAAAAGAATTTTAAAAGTTAGCATGTCTTTCAAGTTACTAAAAGTAAACAAATTAATCAAGTAGGAACATTAAAAAATAGGGTAAGGACAAGTATAAAGTATTCAATAATGACTTCAGAGAAAACAGCCCACTATCTTGCACCTTTGTATGAACTCCATTCATCCCAGCAGAATTCTAAGGGAGCAGAAGACTTGCATGTGTGAGTGTGGCCACAAGACTTGAGCCTTTCTGCTAGGATATTGATCCTCATTCATGCTGTGGTGCAGTACAATCCAAACATGTTTAAGGAAAGTGACACTGGTAAGAAAGAAAATAGAAAGCTTAGAACCCGACAGAACCTGGCATGCTGCTTTTCAACCACAAAACTTAATTTATGCTTAGTTTGAAATCAAAGTGTAAGCTTAAAAACACTATAGTGCAAGTGAAATAAACTTCTGCTTTGCTTTGTTATTTTTCATTCTGGTTTTAGTAGAATTAATCATTTCTAATTCCTCTAATTTTTCCCCTAATTTTCATTATCATTCTAATATCAAATGTGTGAAAATGGCCTTCTGAGAGGGAACTGAATATCTACTATCTGTTATTAGTCTAAAAAAATGTAATGATAATTTTATATTTTATATAATGATATTTTATATTTATTATAAAATTATGCTTTTATTAATGCCTGAATAATTTGAAAGAAGATGAAAAAATATTTCATTTTCATGAATTTGGTGCCTGAATGTACTTCTGAAATTTCAGAGAGAACTTTAATGGTCCTGTTAAATGATCTCAGTCAAAGAAATAGACTGTGGGTAAGTTCACAATATTTCACTTATCAGAGTGAATTTTCAGTAAATAATGAAATGTAATTAATTCTTTTAACAAAAAAAAAAGTTATGCTAAGATCTGCTTTATAAGTAGTTGAACTTATATGAAAAAAAAAAATAGTTCACAGAGTAGAACATACTCATAGTTCTGACTTCTGGCCAGGCTTAAGAATTTGAATGTCAAACTTTCTTTTTTCTTTTTCCTTTTTTCTTTTTTCTTTTTTCTTTTTTCTTCTTTCTTTTTTCTTCTTTCTTCTTTTTTTTTTTTCTATTTTTTTTTCCTCTTATGATACTGATCTCTTCATCTTGTTTTAACAAGTTTTCTTTGAAGTCTTGAAAAACACAGTCATCTGCATATTCTGTGGTTCTGTGGAATCAAAGAGAGTTTCAAAGTCCTACTAGCTATTCTAATTCACAAAATTTCACAGAAACACGGAATGATTGAGGTTGGAAGAAAGATCTGGAGGCCATCATCTAGCAAAACCCCTCTACCCAAATAGGGCTATCTAGAGCCAGTTGTCCATTTCTTTTCATTTATCTAGTACATACCAGAAATGATTCCTGATGGACAACAGCACAGTTTCAACAATCACTAATTTTTATTCTTTTATTATGATTATTGCGTCTTGCAGATATCACAAATCTACGTGTTTTTATAGATATATTTGTTTTAATGGTGTTCAGAATGTCATTTATAGGAACTTATAAACAGGAGGTCGATTTCTCACACTGAAATACAGAAACACAAAATTGTATGGTTTGGAAGGAATCTCTGGAGATTGTTTAGTTCCAATCTCCCTGCTAAAGCAGGTTCCCTACAGTAGCTTACACAGGAAAGCAGGAAGGTTCTGAATAATTCCGGAAGAGGAGACTCCACAAACACTCTAGAGCACAACTGTTCCCATGCCCTGTCACCCTCAAAGTAACAAGTTTTTCCTCATGTTTATATGGAACTTGCTGTGTTCCAGTTTCTGCCTATTGCTCCTTGTCCTCTTTCTGGACACCCCTGAAAACAGCAAAGCCCCATTCTCTTAACCCCCACTCTTTAGATACTTATAAGCATCAATAAGATCCTCTCTCAGCCTTCTTTTCTCCAGGCTGAAAAGTCCCAGACCTCTCAGCCTTTCCTTGTATGGGAGGTATTCCAGGCCCTTAAGCATCTCTGTGCCTTTCAGCTGGACTCTCTCTAAAAATTTCCTGTCTTTCTTGAACTGAGGAGACCAGAACTAGATGCAGTACTCTAGATATGGTCTCAAAAAAGCAAGTAGAGGGCAGGATCACCTCCTTCAACCTACTGTCCACACTGTTTTTAATACACCCCAAGATACTGTTGGTCTTCTTGGCCATGAAGGTACACTGTTGCCAAATGGTCAACCTGTGATCCATCAGGACACCCAGGTCCTTCACTGCAGAGCCCCTTTCCAGCAAGCCAGTCCCTAACCTGCATTGATGCATGCAGTCATTCCTCCCCAGGTACAGCACTTCATTTGGTGAATCCATGTTGAACACTCGTGATAAATTTATTTTCTTCCACTCGTAGATGACAGCCAGAATAATCTTTTCAGTCATCTTTCCAGAGATGAAGTTGGCTGGCCTGTGTTTTCCCAAGTCTTCCTTCCTGTCCTTTTTGAATACTAGAGTGACAGTGGCTTTCCTCCAGAACTGAAGCATTTCTCCTGTTCTCCATGACCTTTCAAAGATAGAGTGGCTTGGTAGTCACATTTGATAGCTCCCTCAGCACTCATGGGTGCATCCCTTTGGATCCCATGGATCTGTGTGCACTGAGTTTGTATCGATGGTCTCTGACCAGATCCTTCTTGACCAAGGGGAAATCATCCTTTCCCTAGACATAGCATCATACCAGACACTATGAAGAAAATAACTGTCCCAGCTGAAACTCTGACAAAGCAAAGAAGTTGCTGAAGCAACTTTTGAAGCAAAGTCTGAAGCAAAGAAGTTATTTGGTAACATTACCTTCACAGACTGGAAGGAGCAGTCCTTGAGAGCAGCCCTACAGAGGAGGACCTGGGGGTCTGATGGATGAAAAACTTAACATGAACTAGCAGCGTGCTCTTGCAGCTAGGAAAACAAATGGTATTCTGGGCTCCATCAGAAGAGGAGTGGCCATCAGGGACGGGAAGGTGATTGTCCCTCTCTACTCTGTTCTTGTGAGTATTGCATCCAGGTCTGGAACCCCAGTACAAGAAAGACAGAGAGCTGTTGGAGAGGGTTCAGAGGAGAGCCACAAAGATGATCAGGAGCACCTCCCCTACAAAGACAGGCTGAGGAAGCTGGGCTTGTCCAGCCTGGACAAGAGAAGGCTGTGGGGTGACCTCATTGCAGCCTTTCAGCCCCTTGAGGGAGCCTATAAACAGGAGGGGAGTCAACTCTTTGAAAGGGCAGATAACAGCAAGACAAGGGGAAATGTTTTTAAGTTGAGGGAGGAAAGATTTAGGTTGGATGTCACAGGGAAGTTCTTTACAAAGAGAGTGGTGAGGTGCTGGAACAGGTTGCCCAGAGAGGCTGTGGATGCCCTGTCCCTGGAAGTGTTCAAGGCCAGGTTGAATGGGGCTCTGGGCAGCCTAGTCTAGTATTAAATGGGGAGGTTGGTACCTGTGGCAGGGGGGCTGGAGCTTGATAATCCTAAAGGTCCCTTCCAACCCAAGCCATTCTGTGATTCTGTGATTCACATTGTCCTTCATTACCAAGGCATCCACCTCATTCAGCAGCAGATCCACACTTTCCCTTGTCTTCCTTTCCTTAGAAGGAAGAATGTCCTTACTTCTTGTAGAATGTCCAGCCTTTCTTGTTGTCCTTGACCTCTCTCATTAGATTTCATTCCAAATGGGCCTTAGACTTTCCTGTGGCAACCCTGCAATCCCTGATAACAGTTCTATATTCTTCTGATGTGGCCAGACACCTTTTCCACATTTTGTAGACTTAGGTCTTTCACTTGAGTTTTTCTGTGAGCTCATTGCACATTCATGTAGACCTGCTGCCACGTTTATCTGATTTCTTAGTCTTAGGAATGCACAGTCTGATACTGATAGGACAAAGGAAGATGGTTTAAAACTAAAATAAGGGAGATTTAGATAAGGAGGACATTTTTTACTCAGAGGATGGTGAGGTACTGTAACAGGTTTCTCATAGAAGCTGTGGATGACCCATCCTTGAAAGTGTTCAAGGCCAGTTTGGATGGGGCCTTGGCAGTTAGATATAGTGACTGACAACCCTGCCTACAGCAGAGGGGTTCGAACTAGATGATCTTTGAAGTATCTTCCAGCCTAATCATACTATGACTGTATGATTCTATGTCAGGATTTCTTGTCTGATATCCATCACTAAAAGGGCATATCTTCAAGGTTATTCTTACAAGCATTTAAATAAATTGACAGTCTGGATTGCAATTACAATTCTGAAACCACATATTCAAGCACTATTCAAGAGTAGTCTAACATGATGGTAATGTTCTCCTCGCTTTACAAAAGAGGTGGGATTCAGGTCAAGATTCATATACCTAGATATAAAAATAACTCACATTTCTACAAGATTTAATTTGAAGGGCTTCATTTAGTTGTATATACATATTTAAGATGATCCAGGCCACCAGTATGGGACTGGCACATATGGAAGAACTAGAAGAGATTCATGCACCTCTGTGAGTGTTATTTGATGTCAGAGAGACACCTTTACTTTCTAAAGGCAAAAAAACCAACCTCCATCAGGTTTCAGTAGATTAGGCATTTAGTTCACATATCAAAATATGCATGTGGACGTGGAGAATGGCTTCCAGATATCGAACAATGATACTTTATACTATGGGAGAGACATTTAGGTGGAAGATATATTCTGACAGGGTTGACATATGACACATTCTATGAGAAGCGTTTCCTTCTGAGATGCAGTTGGATCGTAGGCCAAATGTATTGTAGCATCTTAAGAGGCACTAGACAGTATGTTTAGTGAGCTAAATTCTCATTTAACACTCATAAACACTCACCTGAAGTGGATGCTTAGATATCAGTCTCATATATAAACAGCTACATGCATAGAACTCAGCCTAATGCCTGCACTACTGAGATGGCTGAATTCCTTGAAATGATAATTCTGTGCTGTAGGATGCAGCTTGTCTCCAGATGTTATTCAGAAGTTTGTATGGAACACCCCTTGATATCATATCATACATGCTAGCTCCTCACATATAAATGGCATTATGCAGACATTTTTAGGTAGACTCAAGTTGTATTTTAGTTTTAGAGGATTTTTGTATTCTAAAAATCTGGACACAACTTTTTCTCCTGAAATGTGTACAATAGTCTGAAAGCTCTGAGGTGAAATTACAATCACTTGCTATCTCCATTGCTAACCCCACCCCATAAGTTGGATTTTCTGTCTTTACTTCTGGAACTCAGTCCAAATGCTCTGAATTATCATAAAAAGATCAACAGTAGTTTCTTCCTTTAGTCATAACATGCAAGAAGCAATTGTGTACATGGGGACAAACACTGCAGTGTATGGAAACTGGCATATTCAAGCCCAAAACTGCTAGATACAAAATTCTGTAATATCTCTATACTCATCCTAGGAACTTTCAGCATTTTGAGCGGAGCAGAAGGTGAAGAAAGAGCTAGTAATTATTTTTTGTTTTCTCATGCTATTATTTCCAGTGGGTTTTGTTTGCTTTTTTTTCTCCTTATTTTATGTCAAATGAATTGTAAACTAAGTGTTCTTAGAGAAATCTTGTAGGTGATCTATGCTGCAGTTATATATAAATACATGTAGAGATACACGTATATGTGCAATATATTTAGGAATATGTAAAATAAATTCATGGGTAACTAGATAAGATATGTGTAATATGTTAAAATGGACTAGTTGCTTATTAAGATGTGTGTAATATGTTAAAATGGACTAGTTGCTTATTGATAATAGACTCACTCATGGGGTTATTTTGTTATACTTTGTATCATGATATTTATACAATCCATTGTATAAAGACATACCGTTAGTGAGAGCTACGGGGAAGTATTAATCTTCCTTGGTTAAACTTAAGGTTTATGTGACTGCTAAATAGTATTACAAGTTATGATCTAAACAGATTTGGTTATTAGTCTGTACTAAATGCCTAAGCATGCAATGCTGTGTGCATATGCTTTCTCAGTAATGTTAAAGTTTACTCAACCTACATGGAATCCTCAAAAGACTTATCAGCAGATTCTGCAGTCACTTCTTTTTCCAATACATTTTGCAAACATTTTGGAAAGGAGATTAGTTTCTTCCCAAACAACAGTAAGATATTTTTTCATTAAAATTAGTTAATTACTGAAGCAGCATTTTGCAGGGAAAGTTTGAAAAGACTTTTCATGCTTTTAGTCATTAGACCAACATCTAACTTAGATTTTCAGTTGTGAAATAGAGACTATCCTCATCTCTTTCACAATCCATTGAAATAATAAAACTAACTCATAGAATATCAGTTAATGTTACTGACTAAATGGAAATGTTTTCAGAAATTGGAAATCATTACATAAACTAAAAGACTGAGCCCTAAACATACTGAAGTTTTCAGTTTAAACTCCTAGCAATACTCAAAATACAGGCCCAAGTTCAGTTTACACCATTCAGAATAGGAACATAGTATTTGCATTCACCCATTCTTAAAATATTCAATTAAACTATGCTTATTTATCTATTCATTATTTATTTGTTTGTTTGTTTGTTTATATTGTGTTTTTATTTAGCTATTGGAATGATTCTACCCATTGTTACTGGAAGTATAATTGGTGTTCAGAACTTTCAAATGAAATCTTTAAAACCAAAAATGTTCCATAAGCTGATGTTTAAGTCTGATTGAACCCAAGGTTGCAATGAATGAAAGAAAGAGGTAGTACAGTGTCCTTACTGATTCTCATAATCTTCAGCTAGTTTAATACATCAATTTTTGAGCTCTCCAGAGCAAATGGATTGTAATATTTTGGTACGAGGAACAGATTTAGCATGGGCTACATGTTGTAGAAGACTGAGGAACCAGCAGGTTGTTTTTAATTTTTAGAAATTGCATTCTAATTTTTGTTAATGCAAAATGTTTGTGCTTGTCCTAGTGTCTTGTTAATTCCACACAACTAAATTTTTGGCTGTCCACTAGTAAATAATCACAAACTGCTTTTATCTTCTAACTTCAAAGATAAGAAAGAATGCCTATTCGCTACTAATTGTAAGAAAACTTTCATCCTTTCTGTAATCATCAATTAGAAAGTAACATAATCATGCACTACCAGAAACAAGGTATCACATTAAATAAAATCACAACAAATAAATCAGACAGACAAAAAGTAGTTTCCATGCAACTAGAATCTATAATAATTTTGATTCTGTTTTGATAAAAGTAATATAGCAAGCACTTGCAGTTAGCAATTTACCTGGAAAGTATTTGGAGAAAAATAACAGCTTTCAACTAACACTTTCATTAGATGGAGGGAAGTGTCTCTATACTCTAAGTTTTTTGTGGTGTGAAATATTCTTATTTCTTTTTATTTAAATCACTGCCATAATCAGTTTGTTTGGCAATTAGAACCCAATTGCTGTATATTATTCATATAGTGAACATAAAATTTTTCTCTGTATCGTCATATACGATTATTAAAAAGAACTATGTGCTTAAAATTGTTAAATGCACTTGCAATGGTAAATTCTGTTAGAATTAAGTATCTTTCTTTAAAGTTAACTCTTAATTCATTTGGGATTTTAAGAGTGTTGTCAGAAGTTCCAAGGATGTTCAAAGGGCCAGGAATGGAAAAAAGTTTAGAGAAGATCACGGTGTGATTCAGTGTGCTGATGTCAAACTGTAATTTAGAGCAATTGCAAGGTCATTAAGGGTTATTTGTCAGTCTTCCCTAACAAGCTTCTTAGCCTTTTCAGCATTCCTGTATGTAGTTGCTCACATAGGTCTCTCAGATCATTGTTTGTCACAATTGGTAGTGGCACCTGACTTACAATTATTCAACCATGTGCACACATTTGTCAGTTTCATGGTTTCAACTTTGTACAGTTAGCATATGCTTATAGGAGTTTTTACTGTCTAACTTTTACTTTTCAAATTTCTTTCTTTATACATTACTATACTTAGTGCCTGTTCTGCCTTTTAGAGTCTTAAGTTCAGTAGCATCCAAATGGCTTCTTTAGAAACCCTCAAAAGCTGAGAAGGTATGAAAGTGAAATCCTGAAACAACTCAGCTCTGAACTCACTGAAAAGATGTATTTTTTCCCTCATTTAAATGTTAAAATGCTTATAATATTCAGTGAATTTTGATAGATATGTTTGCAGGTTCACATAATAGAGCTATTACTGAAAAAATCTGGAAAATTTAATGATTTATGAATATTCTTCAGCTGCATTTATTATATTCTTCAGCTGCAGATGCTCAAAGCTCAGAAAATTTACTCAAATAGGACAGCCTTTTGTGTTCTTTCAACCTCTCTTTTCTTCTGGAACATAATTCTGAGGTATGTGGTGTAGTTACTGTCTACTTACTGCATTCTTATATACCTGCTTTGTGGAAGTGGACCATCACAACAACTCTGAACAAAATTAATGTGAAAAAGAAACATGTAAAGTTTTAGCTAATATTTTGTTGGTGGGGAAAAGAATCAAGAGGTTCTTAGAAGTCATATATGTAAGAAAATAAGGAAAATCATCTATGTAGAACTGAAACTGAAAATAAAGAATCACACAAAAGGCAACAAAATAAACCCTGTGAGCGAAGGTAAGAGAAAGAGCAGGGAGAAGTCTATACAATAAGGAAGAGTTCAGAGGAACTGTTAGAACTCACCCTGTGAATTTGCCCTTTCTTTTCTTAAAGGGATATATGAAGGAAAACATTTTTAATCTGATCAGTGAAAACTGAACAGATTCTTTATTTCCAGTTGATGTACATTATCAATAATATATACAATATTGCCAAAATATTAATAAAGTGATGTTAATAAAATAATTACATAACAACAATAAAAAGCATAAATCCCAACTCTAGCTGTTAAATGTCTGCATAAAGAGAACCAGAAATATAGATATTTGTACATGATTCCACAACTGACTGCTGGTTTGATTGGTACGCATTCCTTTAACAGTATAACCCAAATGTATTTTACTTGATAAGTTTATATGCAGATCTTACAACACATTTTTCTACCACATGTTGGAACATTTGTGCAAGAAAAAAATCCCATCTTTATGTTTGAAATTTATGGGAACACAATTAAAATGAGAGGGGTCCAAAGGTATCAAGATAATTACATTTTTCTAATCTTACTAAACAAGATAAATTACCTGCAGGCCCTCTTATAAAAGATGAAATCTTCATAATAAGTGAATTAATCAAGCAGCAGCTTGCTACTGCACATGCATTTATAACAGGAATGATTCAAAGACTTATTTTATGGGGAAATTAATGGAAACAGGCTTTTCATTCTTCTGCACCAATTGAAAACCTCAGCAACCAGCTGCCCACTTGTCAAGAAAACAGAAAGAAGCTGGAAACAAAGATAAATAAAAACACCTTTTTCCTGGCACTTTTGAAGAGAAAAAGCAGCTCTCATTTACAGCAGCCATCTGTTTGTTATTTAATATGGGTGAATTACATGCTGTAATGAGTTTGTTTCTGCATCACTCAGTGCAATGGAACACAAGTTCACTCTCATAATGTGCAGCAGTTTTTAAAAGCTAATCATTTAATTGGACACAATAGTCAATGACAAATGGAGATGTAAAAACTCAGCCAGCTGTAGAGTGAATATATAATCATTGTGAAATCATATTATTTTACATGCATGAAGACACTTTAATAGTAGCTGATGTTGGTCAGCACTGCAGGCTCTAAAGAATGGAAGAAACATGACGAAAAGCAGCATTTCAAAATCATTCTTAATATAATTGGCCTATATTCAGGCATATGCTGTAGCTGACATTATATTTAGGCACTAAATCATTTCCAAATTGTTCAGTGGCCTCTCCCAAATTTTGTTTACATTTGCTTTCAACATTTATGGCTTGGTAGACATAATCTATAGTTTGTTGGGACTCATCTGATTAGTTTCTGTTCAGGCTGTCTCATAGTTCCCACTGATTTGCTGCTTGTTTTATTTACAAAGCTACATAAAAATAAAGGGATAGAAAACAGAAGGACTGAATCTCAGGGGAAAATAAAGAGATTCATTTTGTTTAGAAACTTATTTACCTTGTCGTGGGTAGTGTAGTCCTGTTTTCAGGACTTCTTAAAGCACAAAATATATTGTAATGTGTTTTTCTTGAGGCATTTTGCATATTTACATAGTTTATATGCTTTAGCCAATTTCAGTTAAAGGTAGATTTTTTCTCGTGTACTAATTCTAGGAATTCTTCCTTTGTGAAAACTAAGTATTCTTTACTTTGGCTTGAAAATAAAGCCAGAAAAGCAAGGTCAATGTTTGTATCATACATCTGTGGATAAGGTAGAACAAGTCTCTCTTTTGGGTAACTATTGAAAGCAGCCAACTTGAACTAGGACACAATTATGTTATAAGATTGAAAGGCCTTGAGATTAGATGGAGCACATCAGATTTTCTGATAGCATGTTTAAATGTGTATTTACATTCTGTTCCTCATTGTTATTTAATGGCCTCTGTACTGGGAAGTAATACAGGCAGTCATTTCTAATAAATTTTAAAATACTTTTACATAGCATATTAACTTTAATAAAGAGGTAAAAAATGAGAAACAACATTAACAGGTAAAATTGAAACAAAGTTTATTTACTCCTCCAGAATTTTAAAAAATACCTAAGACAGGGGTTAAAAATAAATAAATAAATAATACAGAGCTCAACAGCTTTGGGAGAGTGTATTTAAAATACCATCAGGGCTTGAAGAAACTAGGAAAAAAAAAAAAAAAAAAAAAAAAAGGAGAAAGTGAAGCTATAAAGTATATTTTAGATATAAAGAAAAAATGTGGAAAATGATTTACTAATGCCAAAACTATCCACACAGGAGACAAAGAAAAAGCTCTGAAAATTGAAAAAGCTTTTCAAACGTCATAACAAAAAAAAATACGTAAGAAGAAAAAGTACGGTTTCTTATGGATGATCAACAACTAAAGTTTGGAGGAGCTGAACCATAGATCAAACTTTTTAAGAACTCATATCACATGGAAGACAAAATTTTGTATGGAGCAAACACCAGTTAAAATGGCAGTATTCAAAGGAAAGCTGAATCTGTTATGAGTTCCCATATGTCTGTTAAAGGCATCAATGTGAAGTTATCCAATTAGCGCAGAGAAGCTGAACAGATACACCACTTCTCCTTTACCTATTGTAACCTGTGAGAGAGCTACACTGCTTTTGCTGCCCCAAAGGCCCCATCCTTTCTTCTTCTATAATCCTATTGTCCCCACTAGCAACAGTAACAAGACACTAAGGTGAACATTTTTACTGCTAGGTGGATAGAGGACAAAAACCATTTTATTTGTATTAAAGGAACACAGAATTCAGTGAAATTTAATCACTGAAGGAGAAAGAAGAAAAGTAACACTAGTAAGAGGGGGAGAAGGAAAGGCTGAATTTTTCACATAGTGCAGCCTGCAAGATCACAGAATCACTAAGGTTGGAAAACACCTACAAGATCATCCAGTCCAACCATCCACCAATCACCAATAGTACTCACTAAAACGTATCCCTCAACACAATGTCCAAACGTTCCATGAACATCTCCAGGGTCGGTGACTCTACCACCTCCCTGGGCAGCCCTTCCACTGCCTGACCACTCCTTCAGAGAAGTAGCATTTCCTAACATCCAGCCTGAATTTGCCCGGCACAGCTTGAAGCCATTCCCTCTTGTTCTATCACTAGTTACACGAGAGAAGAGGTGGACGCCCAGCTCACTACAGCCTCCCTTCAGGTAGTTATAGAGAGCAATAAGGTCTCCCCTGAGCCTCTTCTTCTCCAGACTGAACAATCTCAGCTCCTTCAGCTGCTTCTCATAAGACCTGTGCTCCAGACCTCTCACCAGCTCTGTCGCCTTTCTCTGAACCTGCTCCAGGGCCTCAGTGTCTTTCTTGCAGTGAAGGGCCCAAAACTGGACAAAGTACTCAAGGTGCGGCTTCGCCAGTGCTGAGTACAAAGGGACAATGTTTCTGATGCAAGCCAGGATGCCATTGGCCTTCTTGGCCACCTGGGCACACTGCTGGCTCATGTTCAGCCGAGCATCAATCGATACCCTCAGGTCCATTTCCTCCATGCGGACTTCCAGCCACCAGCATTTGGTCTTGTTGAATCTCATGCCATTGGCTTCAGCCCAGCTCTCCAGCCTGTCCAGATCTGTCTGTAGGGTCTCACTACCCCAGGCAGATCCACACTTCCAGCCAACTTGGTGTCATCTGCAAACTTATGAAGGGCGCACTCAATGCACTCATCCAGAACATCAGTAAAGATATTGAAGAGGACAGGCCCCAGCATCTACCCCTGGGGAACACCACTCATGACAGGTCGCCAGCTGGCTTTAGTTCCATTCACTACCACTCTCTAGGCCCAGCCTTCCAGCCAGTTCCTTATCCATCTAAGAGTGTACCTGTCCAAGCCATGGGCTGCCAGCTTCTGCTGTAGAATACTGAAGAAGACAGTGTTAAAGGCTTTGCTGAAGTCTAGGTAGAGTACATCAACAGCCCTTTCCTTGTCTACCAGACGGGTCAGTAGATCATAGAAGGAGATCAGGTTGGTCAAGCAGGACTTGCCCTTCATAAACCCATGCTGGCTAGGCCCAGTTAAAATGCACATGCCACGTGATCTCCCTCAAGACAATCTGCTCCATAACCTTCCCTGGCACCGAGGTCAGGCTAACAGGCCTGTAGTTCCCCAGATCTCCTTACAGCCCTTCTTGCAGATGGGGGTGACATTGGCAAGCCTCCAGTCTTCTGGGACCTCACCAGTCAACAAGGAGCACTGATAGATAATGATGAACGGCTTGGCTATCACCTCTGCCAGTTCCGTCAGCACTCTCGGGTGAATCTCATCTGGCCCCATGGACTTGTGGCAGTCCAGTTGGAGTAGTAGGTCTCTGACTGTGCCCTCCTGAATCCCGGGGGGGGGGGGGGGGGGGGGGGGGGGAGGGGAGGTTTAGTCTGCTCCCCAGCCGAAACTAACAAGTCAAAGAGTGGAGTATTCTGAGGATAATTGGTGTGACCTTTAAAGACAGACATAAAGAAGGCATTCAGAACCTCTGCCTTATCCTAGATGGTCACAGCCTCATTCAGTAAACAATGGAGATTCTCTTTGGTCTTTGTCTTACTCTTGATGTATTTGTAAGAGTTTCTTGTTCTTTTTTACCCCAGCATCCAGGTTGAGTTCAAGCTGAGCTTTCACCTTTCTGATTTTCTCTCTGCACATCTTAACAACTTCTTTGTATTCTTTCTGAGTTGCCCATCCCTTCTTCCACAGGAGATAGATTCTCTTTTTCTCTCGATGCCTCAAGAATAGCTCCCTATTCATCCATGCCGATCTTCTTCCTCACCATCTCATTTTGTGGCTCCAGGGGACAGCCTGCTCCTGGACCTTTAGGACTTCCTTGAAAAGCAACCACCCATCTTGTACACCTTCATTCTCTAAGACTGAAGATGGTACAAATGATCAGATTTGAATCTGTCTCAAGCTGTTGTGCTTGGTCTACAGCTTGAGAAGGAAAGCATGAGTAGATATTCATACACATAAATAAAAGGAAAACTAATTTCAGAAAACCAAATTGAAATCTTTTTTTTTTTTGTGCTTATTATTGCTATTATTCAGAATCTTGAATTTTGAAGAAATATATTATGAAATAGACATAAATCCCCATGATTCTGCATATTTTTGTAATTATTTATTTATTTAATCTGCAAAAGGAGCGAAGTAGCATAGCAGCATATCATCTGACAACCTCATCTAGTCCACGAAGCCAAAGTCCATGTATTGCATCATACAGTTTTGACTGAAAGATGAAACAGACAAAATATATATATACATTCCATTAGTATTTCATTTAAAAACAAACAAAAACCAACACTAATCACAACAGTGTTCTTATTGAGGGTAGTATCAACTGTTCCATTTAAGGAATTGTAAGGAATGAGTATGCATCAAATGTGAAAATAAACTATTACTAGCTGGTTATCTGTGCATGATGAATAAGTGGCAGATACCACCTAATCATATCTTGTATTGACATAACTTGAAGTCAACTGAAAGTACACAATTTTCAAATGCAACTGACATTTGAAACTGTATAACTCTTAGGATATAAAAAAGCAATTTGTATCTTCATATTCTTACTTTCTTATCTTGCTCAGATACTCATGTAAGACTTTTAGAATAATGACATTTGTCAAAGGACAGATTAGTTCAGCAGATTAAAATAGTGGTTATCAGAATAATTTAATCTTTGAACTTTTTCACTAGAGCCAATATCCTATGAAAATATTATGAATTCAGTATATTGAGATTCTCATTTCTTTTTAAATTATTTTAAAATCAAAACACATAATTCAGACAATTGAGCTTTTCTCTTTTTCATGCCCTCATTTCTCCTTTTTGCCCTCTCTTTATTCTGTCACTTTCAGTATGTAAAAAGAGTCAGTAATAAATTGTTTTACTCCCACATGCTTCCTATTTGCTACTAGAAACTATTATATTTTAAATCAAAGAATGCAAAAATGAAGGTAATCTCCTTTGATGCCTCATTATACCAAGATGTAACAACTTCATGTAAAATTGAGAGAGCTGAACACTAGTGATACTCAAATACTTCAACACTCTCCACATAAATAAGATCTAAATATGATTTCCTGGGGCAATATAGGACATTGAGATTCCCTTTAAAATTCTTACGGAATTTCATCACATTAGCAATACAGATTCTTTCACTGTTTGATCATACTCCTACTGAAATAAGTGATAAAACTTCCACTGGGTTCACTTCTGAAGAGAGAGTTGTTTTTAATCAATCACTTTGTTTAGAACAAGACTGTCAATAACTTTCTGAAGTTACTTGGAGATAGTACAGCACACATGCATGCAGCCAAAAGCTGTATATAGATACTTGTGAGAATCTGCCCCCAATGAATTTGACTTACATCTTCCAATATCTACTTAAAGAAGATTTAACTTCTGCCTCGGTTACCCAGCCTCAGCACAGGTGCATGAGGGGAATGAAAATGCTATTAAAAAGCTCAGATTACCACTTCCTTTTAATTTAATACCTAATAGTCTGACCTAACTAATTGGTCTATAAAAAGATTTTTAGAATTGGTTTCTTACATAAGCTTTATATTACACATTTAGTTCACAGAATTACAGTATTTTTTTAATAATGGTTAACTGTATTGATTGGGTAATACTTTTAGTCAAGTTCTTCTAAGATATTACTTAAAAAAAAAAAAAAAAAAAAAAAAACCACTCAACAATAACAACAAAAAATGTTCTGTTTCCATGGATGGGGGTTTTAGTTCTTATTTATGGACTAAACTGTCGCGTGATTTTTTTCTTCTGAAAATAAAATGGCTTTCAACATAATCTTCAAATATTTGCCTAACCAATACCAAACATGTCATTTGAAATTCAAAATAAATCTGACTAGAATGTCACCAGTATCCTTCCTTACATTGGAGCATCTCAGGTCATAAAGAAGTAACTACAGATGAGCTCATACAATTCATTCCTTGTAAGCAGAGTGGTTGTTTATTTGCTTTACTTACATTTCATTACCTCATAGAAATAACAAATTGAATAGGAGCAATTTATCAAAATAAGAGAAACACACAAGTTGATTTCTGCAGAAGAGAAAGACAAAACTAAAACCAAGATGTGATTCAGAAAAGATGGAACATTTATTACTAGAATATGGAAATCTTTTCTCCAGGCATTTTTACTACACATCCAAGTACTAGAAATAATCGGTTACATTGTTTTTAAGAATTTCTGAAATATGGTCATTGCAGACAAGGACATCACAACTAGTTTCTTTTACAGTTAGAGTGATTACTGTTTGTCATTGCTACTTGCTTTTGAAGAACCTTGAAGATCTGCACAAATACTAAAAATAAAGCATTTTTTTCAGTGAGTCTGAGTTTGGGACTGAAACCAAAAGCTTCAGCAGATATTTCTGAAAATGGGCGCTGGCTCATTCTCCTCCAAGATATATTGAGATTGGTTTCATCCAACAAAAAGTGGGAGTTTAACTTCTAGGTACTAACAACCAGTTATGTGTTTTTTTTGTTTGTTTTGTTTTGTTGTTTTTTTTTTGTTTTTTTTTTTTTTTGTAGTCAGTGAAGAGGAACGCAAGCTGCTAAGGAGTGATTTATCTTGAACTAATCCAAGAATCTAAGATGTCTCAGAAGAATTGACCCAAGAAGTGTCTGTCTCTCTTACCTTTCTATAAAAGCAGTTTAGACTGGCTTAGAGGTACATGTGTCCCCTGTAGATGTCAAAAGTTGCACAATTTCATACCACAGAAATGATGTTCCTTAGCTTTCAGCGTTATGGCAGTGATACAAGCATGGAAGAAAAAGTGACAAACGAGCTCAGTTATTTGTCTCATCACTGTGGATTCATGTTCAAATCTAAAATCTCCAAAGACAGTATGTTGGCTTCCAGGATAGAAGCAAAGGTTAAAAATTAAATGCAAGGAATATTCACTGCTTGCTCTTCACGAGCTATGTAGCTGTAAATATTCACTCTGCCAGGGGCTAGGAATTAGAACAAGCAAACTTCCTAGCTTGGTGAGGAGAACACTCATGGTAGAATAATCAGAAATCAAAATCTTAATCGGCAGATCCTATTGCAGTTCTGATATTGTTTACATACTTAGTAATATCTGGAATGCAAAATACATAACCAGTCACTTAGTGAACTGGGGCCTGCAGTCAAAAACAGAGAAAGATGTGACAGACACAACTCAATACAAAGTGGATGAAGGCTAAGATGACAGTTATAGGAATTTGAGCTCTTGTAGCCTCTGTGGGTTTATCGATGTTGCATTTTCTTGGATAAGAAAAACTGAGGGACTGATAAAATAATAACAGGACACTTGTCTAGAAACACCATTGCCTCCTAAGAATTGTTTGAGCAAAATCCTCAAAAAATGAATCATGTTCATGTTATAGTTGATCTTACTGTGTATTATGAATCTGTAAAAAATAAAGCAAGGATGTTCTAGATAAGTCAGCAGTAATGTTTTATGGTATTTGAAATGACATTTTGCAGGCACCAGAGATTCAATTAGATTAGCTATTTCAGTGTCTGTTGAAAATTGTAAACATTTCCCAAAAATGGGCTCCATATTTTGTACTTTATGTGACATAATGTTATGTTATGAAGTCTGATAAAATGCTGAACAAAAATGAAATTTTGTTTAGGCACCAGTGTGTGCTGCCTATAAACTTTCATGCCACCTGAATAAATCTGAGAGCAGAATTTGTAATGACATAGACACTGTCTAATCTAAGGTAAATCTTTTACTCCCTTCTAGTGGGATCTTTATCAGCAGTGACCCAGAATGACAGCCAGTCATTGAAACAAAAAGCTCATGCACAGAGACTGAAATGTTCAGCAAGCCTGTCCTCCTCCCACTTGATGGGTATGTCTCTGTTTTCAGAATGTTTCCAGCTGAATGTTTGGACATATAATGCTTAGATCTTACACAGATGAAGAGAAAAGGGAGGCACTGTTTTTTCCATTTTCTGTGCCTCTATCTTTCACTCCTCAAAATTACATGGACAGATTCCTAGCTGATGTGAATCTCTGCAACTCTATGAAGACTACATGTCTCCCACTGTTATCTGCTCAGTGAAGTTCCTATGACTGAGAGTTTTTCTCATCCTAGTTATTCTTTAACAGTAGAACTCACATTTTTTTTTCTTTTTTTTCCTTTTTTTCATAAAACAGACTGTCACAGATATACATCTAGTTATATTCTTGACAAAACATCTTTTATAAAACACTTTCAGTTCTCTAGCAGGAAATTGTCATGAGATTACTCCACAGTATTTTATTTCAACATTGTTTATAGCTCTGATCTTTGCCTCCAAATAGTGCTCATCTATTATAAATCTGTTTTAGGATCTTTATCTCTTAGTGTGTTGAGAAAATGTCTTGAATTACATTGTAATGATTTGTCTTCTGTCTTGCAATTGTATGTTACAGGTAAAACTGTGACTGACCTCATGTAAAGTTTCAGGAATGAGTGTACAACTGAAGACCAGCTGTCTTTATGTGCTAGTACAATGAATCTCATAGCAAGGAGAACCAGGAGTAGTAAATATTTTCCCCTGGAGTGGGCAGTTCTAGAGGGAAATGAAAAGATATTCATGAGGTTTATGTGGAACCCTAAGTCTGCCTTCTGTAATATGCCAAACAGAACAATTCACAAGAGGCAAGATAAGCCATGTATTAAAAAAGGATGCAGCAAAATGATTTCTCCCTACTGCAAAGGGAAAAAAAAAAAAAAAAGAAAAAAAAAGAAAAAAAATTGTAAATGTGTGTCTTTGGTTCCCTTTTAGTGAAGAACTAAATGTAAAAGCTCTGTATCACACCATGTAAGTAGAGTTTTAATATGTTTTGCCTTTGGACTGCTTTAATAAATTTTGCTGTTAAAAACAGGAAGTCCAAGATTCTGTATGAATAATGTGATCACTGTTTACAGTGGAGAAAGTTTATCTTAATAATTGTTTATATAACTACAAATGAAGAGAAGCAAATAAAGCAAAACAATAAAAATATGTAACAGAAAGACAAGTTAAAGAAAAACAAAAGAAGCAAATGAAAATATATTAAAAAAAAAGGAAAAGAAGTTAAATCAATAGATGTGCTGATCTATTCAGTTTTATGATGGGAGTTCAAGATTTTTGGGCTGAATTCATCTCTTTCATATGTCTCTTGGTATAATGGAGAGATGAGAGCTGATATAGACTCTACTAGCTTACAGGGTCTATCTCAAACTAGTGAGAGCTCCACATCTTATTAGTACTAGAAGTCTTAATGACCTATGTCACACTTCTCTTTCATAGCCTCCAAAGCTTGTAAAATACTACAAGCTATAAGACTTATCATTAATTCAGCACTTTTTTTTCAATATTACTGATTTGTATCCCAATTTTGCACTTTTTTTGCCGCTTCCCTAGTGATAAATGAAAACTAGAACTGAATAAAATAATGCAAGGCTAATAAAAATCACAGACTCATATAACAGGTAAGGTTGGAAGGTTGAAGGAACCTTAAAGATCATCTAGTTCCAAACCACTTGCCGTAATCAGGGTTGCCAACCAATAGATCAAACTGCCTAGAGCCCCATACAACCCGGCCTTGAAAGCCTCCAGGGATGGGGCCGACAGAGCTTGTCTGGGCAACCTGTTCCAGCCCCTAAACACCCTATGAGTAAATTATTTCTTCCTAACATCTAACCTAAGTCTCCCCTCTTTTAGTTTAAAGTCACTCCCCCTTATTCTATCACTATCAGATGGTGTAAAAAGTCAGTCTCCTTCCTGCTTGTAAAGCTCCCTTCAAGTACTGGAAGACCACAGCGAGGTCTCCTTGGAGCCTTCTCTTCTCCAAGTAAAACAAGCCCAGTTCCCTCAACCTTTCTTCATAGGAGAGGTGCTCCAGCCCTTTGATCATCTTAGTGGCCCTCCTCTGGACTTCCTCAATCACTCCACATACTTTCTGCACTGGGGGCCCCAGACCTTCACACAGTACTCTAGATGGGGCCTTACAAGGGCAGAGTAGAGGGTGACAATCACCTGTGTTATCCTGCTGGCCTCCCCTCTTTTGATGCCACCTTGGACACAGTTGGCCTTCTGAGCATCAAGTGCACGTTTATGTCCAGCTTTCTGTCCATCAGGACCCCAAGTCTTTCTTTGCAAGTCTGTTCCCATCCTGTATTTATATCTGGGATTGCCTTGACCTAAGTGAAACACCTTGCACTTGGCCTTGTTAAACCTCATTAGGTTCTTTATCTTTCCCTTCATAGTCAGGAAATTATTTCTGTTTGTCTTCAATTTAGTTTCATCACAGAGTGAGAAACTCCAGAATTTGCAAGGCCTATTCTTACAACCATAACATTTTCAATATTCAATGTATCTACTGGTTCTCAGTGGCTTTTGAAAGCCCTGAATAGTGGTCTGAAACTAAGAAACTGTCTTGATTCTGTAAATAAAATTACTTTTCTTTTACTTTTACTTCTTACTCAACTAAAGCACTTTGAAGACAACAGTTGAAGATAATGAAAAAGAGTGGTATACTATGAAAAGGCAGGTCGTGTTTGACCAACCTCATCTCTTTCTATGTCTGGGTGACCAGACTGGTAGATGAGGGATAGGCTGTTGATGTAGTCTACCTAGACTTCAGCAAAGCCTTTGACATGGTCTCTCACGGTATCCTTCTGCGGAAACTGGCTGCATGTGGCTTGGACAGTTATACCCTCCGTTGGATAAGGAACTGGCTGGAGGGCCAGGTGGTCCTCCAGCCAGGCTGGAGGTGGTGGTCAATGGAGTTAAGTCTAGCTGGAGACCTGTTTCAAGTGGTGTCCCCCAGGGGTCAGTGCTGGGGCCCATCCTGTTTAATATCTTCATTGATGACTTAGATGAAGGGATTGAATGTACCCTCAGTAAGTTTGCAGATGACACCAAGTTGGGAGGTTGTGTCGATCTGCCTGAGGGCAGGGAGGTCCTGCAGAGGGATGTAGATAAGCTGGATCGCTGGGCCAAGGTGAATGGGATGAGGTTTAACAAGGCCAAGTGTCGAGTCCTGCACTTTGGCCACAACAACCTCATGCAGTGCTACAGGCCTGGGGATGAGTGGTTGGATGACTGTGAAGAGGAAGGGGACCTGGGGATGTTGGTTGATGCTTGGCTGAACATGAGCCGACAGTGTGCCCAGGTGGCCAAGAGGGCCAATGGCATCCTGGCCTGCATTAGAAATAGTGTGGCCAGCAGGAGCAGGGAGGTGATCATCCCCCTGTACTCAGCACTGGTGAGGCCGCACCTCGAGTATTGTGTTCAGTTTTGGGCTCCTCACTACAAGAAAGACATTGAGGCCCTGGAGCATGTCCAGAGAAGGGCAACGAAACTGGTGAGGGGTCTGGAGCACAAGTCTTATGAGGGGTGGCTGAGGGAGCTGGGATTGTTTAGTCTGGAGAAGAAGAGGCTCAGGGGAGACCTCATTGCACTCTACAACTTCCTGAAGGGAGGTTGTGGTGTAAAAGGGTCTGGCCCCTTCTCCCAGGCAAATAGTAGGACCCGAGGAAATGGCCAGAAGTTGTACCAGAGGAGGTTTAGGATGGATGTTAGGAGAAACTTTTTCTCACAGAGGGTGGTCAGGCACTGGAATGGCCTGCCCAGGGAGGTGGTGGAGTCGCTGTCCCTGGCAATGTTCAAGAGGTGCCTGGATGAGGAGCTACGAGATATGGTTTAGTAGGTTGTGGTACTAATAGGAATGGTGGTTGGACTAGATGATCTCGCAGGTCGTTTCCAACCTTGCGATTATGTGATTCTGTGAAAATTACCATCTAAAGATGACATTGTAACTTTAATTATTGGGAAATCTGATACACTGACTGCCATTGTATGTCTTTACCTACATCACCTAATAGTGAATAACCTCAAAAATAGAGTGGAATCATGACTTCTAATTTCAGCTTTTCCAGTATCCTATATAATTAAACCAGCATTTCTTCTCATACTACATTCATTTTTGTGTTCTGAGTGATGAGCAATGCTGGTTGTGCCTTTGGGAGAGCAAATTTAAGAAAGGGAAGAGATATTGCATGGCAGCAGCTAGGAGAGAAGAATGAGAAAAAGTAGAGAGAAATAACCCTGCAGCCACTCAGATCAGTGCAGAAGGGGGGCAGGTGGTGCTCAAGCACAGAGCAGAAGCTCCCCGCAGCCCAGGAGAGGCCCATGGAGGAGCGGGGTGTTCCCCTGCAGCCCATGGGCACTGCACAGAGTAGATCTCCATGTGCAGCTGTGAAGCCCATAGGGCAGCAGTGGATGAGGCCTGAAGGAGACACAGACCATGAACACACTAGCAGGAGCAGCCCTGGGCCAGAGCTACAGCCTGTGGAAAGCAGCCCATGGTGGAGCAGGAGGGCTGGAGGACCTGCCGCCCATGGGGACTCGTGCAGAGCATTGTCTGAGGGATAGGTCCTGTGGCACAGAGCCATGCTGGAGCAGTGCCTGGAGAGTTGCAGTTTGTGGGAAGGCAATGCAGGATCAGGTCAGGAAGGACAGCATCCCATGAGAGGATGTTTCGACAAGCAGAAGCAGGGACAAAGAAAACCAGGAAGGAGCAGCAGAGACAAAGCATTATGGACTGACTACAACCCCCATTCCTATTTCTCCTGCACTACTCAGGGGAAGAAGGGAGAAGAGGGTAGATGGAATAAGGGTGTTTTTGGTTTGCTTTTAGTTTCTTACTTCTCTAAACTGTTAATAATAGTCAATAATTATATTAATTTCCCTATTCTGAGTCTGTTTTGCCCATGTTGGTAATTGGTAGAGGATATCTCTGTTCTAATCTCAAACTGAGAGTTTTTATTTTTTATTTTTAATAATTTTCTCCCCTTGTACCTTTGAGGAGGACGACTGTGAGAGTAGCATGGTGGAACTGAGCTATAGTTCAGTGTGAAATCACCACACTGCAACAAAAGTTCCACATTCATCTGCACTCCTTAGGGGGAGGAAGAAGTAAGCTGGGGAGAAGGTGTTCTTAGTTTGTTTTTAGCTTCTCACTGCTCTTATCTTGTAGTAGTTAGCAATAAATAAAGCTTCTCTCTAAGCTGAATCTGATTTGCCCGTGTGGTTTATTGGTGAGTGACTTCCCTGTCCTAATCTCTATTCCTTGAGGTCTTGCTTTTTTCACCGTATTTTCTCCCCCTGTTCAGTTGAGGAAGGGAAGTGAGAGTGGTGTGGTGGAGGAGTTTAGCTAGCCATCAGCATGAAATCATCACATTATCACATTTCAAAGGATTTTCATTTACATGTAAGTAAGGTAAACTATGGAAAGGTGTGTGAAAAAACCTTGTCATAGGCGCCAGTGACAGAATCATAGAATCACTCAGGTTGGAAAAGATCTAAAACATCATCGAGTCCAACCACAACCTAACCATACTACCATAACTCTAACAACCCTCTGCTAAAACCCTGAGCACCACATTCAAATGGTTTTTAAACACATTCAGGAATGGTGACTCAACCACTTCCCTGGGGAGCCTATTGCAGTGCTTAACAACCCTTTCTGCAAAGTTTTCCCCGATATCCAACCTAAACTTAGCCTGGCACAACTTGAGGCCATTTCCCCTTGTCCTGTCACCAGTGAGAAGAGACCAACCCCACTCTCGCTGTACGCACCTTTCAGGTATTTGAAGAGAGCAATAAGGTCTCCCCTCAGCCTCCTTTTCCCAGACTTAACAGCTCCAGTTCCTTCAGTTGTGCCTCGTAGAGCATATTCTCCAAGTCATTCACCAGCCTTGTTGTCCTTTTTTGGACCTGCTCCAGCACCTCAATGTCCTTTCTGTACTGAGGTGCCCAAAACTGAACACACTACTCAAGTTGAGGACTTACCAGTGCTGGGTATAGAAGCAGGATTACTTCCCTAGTCCTGCTCACCACACCATTCCTGACACAAGTCAGGATGCCACCTGTGCACACTGCTTGCTCATATTTAGCTAACTGCCCTCCAGTACACCAAGGTTCCTTTCCATCAGGCAGCTTTCCAGCCACTCCTCCCCAAGCCTGTAGGGTTGCCTGGGGTTGTTGTGACCAAAATGCAGGACCCAACTTGGCCCTACTGAAACTCATACAGTTAATCTTGGCCCATCGATACAGTCTATCCAAGTCCCTCTGTAGTGCCCTTCTCTCCTCTGGCAGATCAACACTCCCTTTCTGTATGACACCAACTTGGTGTCATCTGCAAACTTACTGAGGGTGCACTTGAAAGGTGAGACAGGCCCCATAAGTGAAAGTACAAAGGCAAGAAGGCTTCACAGTGACTGAGAGTAAGGGGGGTGAAGGGGAATAGTTAGAGATGTAGAGTTTATAGAAGCAAGAATGTAGAGCTTGTTAGGAAATAAGAAATGGCAGACACTGGATCTGGGATAGTGAGGGGAATGAAGGCCATAAAGATAAGGGCTTGAAAGCAGTCCTAGGAAATTTGGCAGGGAGGTGATCAGATGTCCACAGGGCAAGAAGAAATCGGTTTGGTGGGACACCCCCCCAAAAAGGTCAGAAGTTTACAGCGAGAAAGGTCAGAAGCCTTCGTGAGGAAAACAACAAATCTTCATCCCACGACCCACTACGCATGCACAAGAGGGGAGGGTCTGCATGCTAATGAACTCTTGGGGCTGTAATGAATATGTATCCGAATTCCGGGAAAACTATTCATTATGTATTAGTTCAGCCTATATCTGTAGCACGATTTTTCCAAACGGTGTGCAAGTTAGGCAGATCTATCCCCTCTGCACCCAGTGTCTGCACAGCACTGAATAAACCATACTTGCTTTGTAATCTTACTTGGGTTACAGAGTTTGATTCCAACATCACACTCAATCCCTTCATCAAGATTGTTAATAAAGATGTTAAATAGAAGCGGTCCCAATACCGAGCTCTGGGGAACACTGCTCGTGACCAGCCGCCAACTGGATTTAACTCCATTGACCAAAACTCTTTGGGCCTGGCCATCCAGCCAATGTTTCACCTAGCAGAGCATACGCCCATTCAAGCAGTGGGCAGCCAGCTTCTCCATGAAGATGTTGTGGGGGACAGAGTCAAAGGTTTTACTGAAGTCCAGGTAGACCGCATCGACAGCCTTACCTTCATCCACTAAGCGGGTCACCTTGTCATAGAATTAAATCAGGTTTGTCAGACAGGATCTATCATTCATAAACCCATGCTGACTGGGCCTGATCCCCTGGTAGACCTTTAACTGGTCCATGATGGCTCCCAAAATTATCCGTTCCATAATGTTCCCCGGCACCAAGGTGAGACTCATAGGTCTGTAGCTACCAGGATCATCTTTCCGGCCTTTTCTGGAGATGGGCATCACATTTGCCAGTCTCCAGTCCACCGGCACATTTTTGGTTAGCCAGGACTGCTGAAGAATGATGGAGAGTGGCCTGGCAAGCATATCTGCCAACTCCCTCAGCACTCTAGGGTGCAATCCTTCCAGCCCCATGGACTTGTGAGCATCCAGCTTTCAGAGCTGGTCCAAAACCATCTCCTTGTGGATTGTGCAGAGCCTATTCTGTTCCCCATCCCTATCTACCAGTGCATGGGGCTGTGTTCCCAGGGAATAACAAGTCTTACTACTAAATACTGAGGCAAAGAAGGCATTAAGTACCTCAGCCTTATCCTGATCCTTGGTCACCAAGTTGCCCTTGGTGTCCAAAAAGGGATAGAGATTCTCTCTAGCCCTCCTCTTGCTGTTGATATATTTATAGAAATATTTATTTTCCTTTACCTTAGTGGCCAAGTTCAGTTCTAGCTAGGCTTTGGCTTTTCTAATGTTCTCCCTTCACAGCTTCGCTATATACCTGTAATCATCATAAGCAGCTTGCCCACTCTTCCAGAGACCATAAACTTTCCTCTTGAGTTCCAAGCCAAAGATCTCTGCTCAGCTAGTCTGGCCTCCTTGGCTGTCCATTTGTGTTCCGTGATTTGGGGATGTTCAGCTCCTGCACCTTTAAAATTACTTCCTTAAAGTATTCCAGCCTTCCTGGGCTTCTTATGCTCTCCAAAACTACCTCCCAAGGGACCCTTCTCAACTATGGTCCTAAAGAGGTTAAAGTCTGCCCTCCCGAAGTCCAGGGTATTAGTTCTGCTGACTCCCCTCCGTGGTTCAACAAGGATTGAGAAATCTAGCATCTCATGATCACTACGCCCCAGACAGCCTCCAACCTTCACATCCCCCACAAAACCTTCTCTGTTAACAAACAGCAGACCCAGGATTTTGCTTCCCCTCATTGGCTCCTTCACCAGCTTTGTCAGGAAAGTTGTCTCCCACAGACTCTAGGGATCTCCAGGACTGTTCCCTACCTGCTGTGTTGTAAATCCAGCAGATGTCCAGGAAGTTGAAGTCCCCCACAAGAACAACCTTGTTGCTGGGAGAGACCTTGAGACCTCACCCAACTGTCCATAAAGTGTCTTGTTCACCTCTTCATCCTGGTTGGGTGGCCTATAGCAGACTCCCACAATAATATCAGTCTTATTGGCCTTTGCTTTTATTCTAATCCACAAGCTCTCAACCCTATCATCACCATAATTGATTTCCATGCATTCACAGTCTTCCTTAACATAAAAGACAACACCACCACCTTTTCTGCCTCGCCCATCTCTTTTCAAAAGTTGGTAGCCATCCATCACAGCACTCCAGCTGTGCTAGTCATTCCACCATGTTTCTGTGATGGCAACTATATCATAGCTTTCTGACCACAAATGGCCTCCAGCTCCTCCTGTTTATTACCCAAAAGCACCTGAGCTGGGCCTCCTTTTGAGTGGCAGGAGTGCTAAATGAACATACTCAGGTGTTTCACATCAACCCTTGTGTTCTTCCAACAAAAGAGTGAATCGTCCTTCTCCCTCACCAAGACACAAGACTGTGGGATCTTACTAGCACATCCCTCTTCTACAAGCATTGGCACATTACATATAGGCTCCATTCTAATGACCCCAGTTACACCCCCATCCCCCTTCATACCTAGTGGAAAGCTCTGTCATGGTTTTATGATTTTTGGTTATCGATATTCCACATCATAACATCATGTAGTGCACTGGGAGTTAAAGTGCTAATGCTCCAGTTCCAGGTACCTATCCAGAAGAGAAAAATAACTACATTCCCTAGGGGGCTTTGCAGTCACAGAGGAGATATAAACCCCTAGCAAGGTCACCTGATGTGCTCTTCATCTGTTCTTCGTTTTCCTGCTGCTCAACCAGACTGCGCATCTCACCTCAGTGTTATGGCAACGCCTATCCACCTTTCAGACACACTCTCTCTCTCATATTTGATTTATTAGCTTTAATTCTAATTACATTGTATTATGGTGTGTTATCTTGCATTCCGATACTATATTTAGTAAATTAGTTTGTTTCTCCTCAGATCGTTGCTGCTTTTTTAAATTATTTTGGGGTCCCCTGTTTTCCGTTTCCAGAGGTGCGGATTTTGTGAAATCCCTCTGCCCCGCTGGTCACAGAACCAGGCCAAACCAGCCCATAAACCATTGATAAATTCTATCTATGAACTTTCCCTACTCCTGTTGTAGGACCCCTTTCCATCTGTGGGAGAAGCTACTCCTATTGGTTGCCAGCAGGCCTGGTCTTGTGCAAACAGAGCAGAGGTCAAAAAACCCAAAACCCTGCCAGGCACACCTGGCTTGGAACCAGGTATTAATCTGTTGGCCCATCATATTTAGTCCCTCATCATCCCCTATAACTGGAGGGATAGAGGAGAACACAACTTGTGCTCCCGAACCCTTTACCTGTCACCACAAAGCTCTGAAGTCCTTTTTCACAGTCCTTAGGGAACTTCTTCCTATATCATCGCTGCCTACCTGAAACAATAGGGGATAGTAATCTGTGGGCCAAACTAGGAAAGGAAGTTTCTTCCTTATGTCTTTAACCTGGGCTCCCGGAAAGCAACAGACCTCCCTGTGTAGATGGTCTGGCCTACATATTGGCCCTTCTGCTTCCTTCAGCAGAGTCACCAATGACAATGACCCATCATTTTTTCTTTGCCAATGAGGTTTTAATGTTAAGTGAGGTCTGGTTCAGCTTTGGTGACACCACCAACTGGAGAGAACCATCATCATCACCATTGTCCAATTGTCCCTGCAGAGCACCTGTTCCGCAGGGACAGCTGGGGGGGGGGGGCGGCAGAGGAATCTCTGGGAGAGTGTGCCTACATCATCAAGCAGAGAACTTCCCCACTGCCCCATACCCCCTAATTCTTCACCATTTTTGCTAGGAGGAGGAGATGATAGGGGGTTCACTGTAGCAGGAACACCATCTGCCTGCTGATTCCCCTCTGTCACCTGTTTGCAGGGTGGCAGGGGTTGATGAGCTCCATGTGGAGCCTCAGCTGGCTGCCAAGATCTTGGGGCTCATAGAATCATAGAATCACAAGGTTGGAAACGACCTATAAGATCATCCAGTCCAACCGTCTCCTCATCACCATTGCCACCACAAGCACTAAACCACATCACGCAGCACGTCATCCAGACGCCTCTTGAACACTGCCAGGGACGGCGACTCCACCACCTCCCTGGGCAGGCCATTCCAGTGCCTGACCACTCTCTGAGAGAAGAAGTTCTTCCTTATATCCAACCTAAACCTCCTCTGATACAACTTGCGGCCATTGCCCCGTGTCCTGCTCGTTGCCTGGGAGAAGAGGCCAAATCCCTCTTCACCACAACCTCCCTTCAGGAAGTTGTAAAGTGCAGTGAGGTCTCCCCTGAGCCTCCTCTTCTCCAGACTGAACAATCCCAGCTCCCTCAGCCGCTCGATAGGGTTTGGCACTCTGCTTCTCACATTCCTTTATGCTCCTCAGCCTCTCCACCTCCTCCTTCAGGTCAGCCACAAGTTAGAGTAAGTTATTTAGGTGGTTACATCTTGCACAAGTGCTGTCTCCCTCACCTAGCACTGCAAAGGCCAGGCTCTGGTGCTCACTGTAGCCAGAGACCTGTAGACTAGTATCTTGTTGTGGGACCTCAGCCTGAATCTCCACATTTTTCTTAGCAGCAGCCTTCGTTTCATGTGTGCATGGGACCTCTGTGTGGGTCTCCACATTTTTCCTGGCAGTAGCCTTCCACTGGGGTGCAGCCATGACAAACCAGCAGACTCACCAGCACTATTCGGGTAGCCTTAATGGGGTGTGATTGATCAGCCCTGCCCTGCTGCTGGTAGTGCTGGCACTGCCCTCATCCCATTACCAGCCTGTTAACGGGGGCCCTCGCACTTATCGCTCTCTTCATAGTGATAACAATCCTCCTCACTGTGTAGTCCTGTGAATGGGTGGCTTACAATTTCCCCTTGTTCAAATGGTCCACATGATTCACACATCCCAACTCCTCCTCTCTGCCCCTGCTCCCAGAGGCTTTTTCTAGGTAGAGGGCATGGATGCAGAGCCGTTGCCCTGGCAACGCCCACTTCACGTCAGCCGCTCTCCCTAGAGCTCCTCTGTTGTCTCAGGGTTCCCTGGATGAAGGAACCGACTGAAACCCTTCTGTACCTCGCGGTCAGTCGCGGTTCTGACCGGGACAGCTCCGAAGCAGCGAACCTCGGTGATCAAGGGCTTCTTCCGGGTTGTTGAGCAAGCAGTTTGAGCAGAATTACAACTCCTTTGTTTTGGAGTAAATATGAAACAAATATCTGACCCAGCAAGACCCAGCTTCCTTAGAATTTATACTTACATATTTTAAGTGTATTTAAAAAAAAATGATAAAGAGAAATATTTACATTTCTATGGTAAAAACATGATCATAAGTCAGTGTATTTCTACCACTTTTATTGTTGTTGACTGTTAATGATAACTGTTAAGATGTAATGCAATTGTTCTAGAGCTAAAAATCTGGGTTATCTTCCCGGATATGGCAATATGTATATATGTGTACAAAGCTTGCCAAACCTTTCAGCCATGCTGAAGGAGCTTAATTAAAGTTCATGGACAAATTAAAAGGGAGGAGAAAATAGAGCAGCAAGAAATGCATTAATTAAGAAAACCTGTATCTTAAAAAGAGCAGACCCAAGGGTATCAATACAGTAATAAGTAACAGCAGGGGTGACCATAAGGCAGAAGATAAAATAGAGTAATATGGGGTAGAGAGCAAGCTGTCCAGGTGTAAAAATGTTATAAAGTCCATTACAGTGTGGCTCAAGAGTGGCACTGAAGAACTCCAACTGAGCTGTTTGGGTAAGGATATCCTTCACCTATGTCAAGGAAAAGTCCCATGGAAGTACCTCATGTCTGATACCAGAATGATTTTTGTTGTCTTCCTCACAGTGATACTATAATTTTGTTCTTGCTTGTTTTTTCCCAGGCTTTCAGATCTATTTAATAAATTGAAGTCAAGGTGTATTCCTTAATTTGAAACAACTAGAGAGTATTTTGTTCAAATGAAGAGAACAGATTTTTTATATTTTTAATTACTTTAGCATTTTTATAAGACTGAATTTTCTAGAAGGCAATATGATTTCAGGATACTTTCAATCTCTAGGCTTAAAAAAAAAAAAAAAAAAGTGGCCTGATTTCTATTTCCCATATTATCTTCAGTTTCTTACAATTTATTTTTCAGTTTTTCTTCTATTCTTTCATCCTTGCTTTTCAGGTTTGTGATAGCGAGACCTGAATATTGGTCCATCATCGTGGGTAGGATGCAGTAATAGTCTAGCCAACTTTCCTTTAAAGAAGAAATAGACACTTCTTGAGGTTGTTTCATTTAATTTTTGTGTATATGTGTTTCTGTTTTAATATGTAGTTCATCAAAAACTTACATCTGAGACTCGTTGGGTAGAATCTCTAGCTGTCTCATGCTAATGTAAGAAAATTTGCTGTTTCAAACTACTGACAATTTTTTATTACAAATATAGTTACTCTGCTGTGGTAACATCAGCTGTAGCAAGGCTTTAGTAATGGCAAAATATGTAGTGGACCAGAGACCACTTTTATAGTCCCTATGAATTTCTTTCTTTGACAACTGCTTTGTTCATGCATAGAGATAGATAGGATTTAAGACATTGTCTATATTTTCAGAAACTACTTGAAACAGCTGTTATCAAATCAGGACAATAACTCAATTTTAATTATAATACTTTTAATAAGTTCGATCTTAAACAACTGTCCTTGTTTCCAGTTTAAAAAATGTAATGGGATAGTTAATGTAAAAATGTTCTTTTCTTCATCTTCTCCCATGAGAGACTTGGGATTGGGGAAGATAGCAAATGCCTGTCAATACCAGCAATGTTATGATCTGGGTCTTTTACTATTTACTAATTTTAATTTTTCTCTCCTTTCTCTGATCATCCTTTCACTGTTCTCCATTTCTAGGAATAACAGAGAGTATTATGAGAAAGAAATCAAAATGATGAAATAGGGACACTTTAAATAAATGAAAAAAAAAAAACCAGAAGAAAATTCTGATTTTTATTTTTACATATTTTGAATGTAAAACTCATTGTTATTGTCAATACAATCAGCAGTTGTCACATAAAACAGCTTTATATTCACAATCCTAAAGCAAGTGAAAATCCAGTTACTGTGATGATGTAAGTACAATGTTCCTGTCAGGTTTTCAGAATGCTGTGGAATTCATTTTCTCATGGGCAGGTTGCACAACAAGCATTCATTTTTTGACCATTATGTGATATTTCTACAAAGTTACCTAAGTGATTTATATTTAAAATTGTTTCTCAATATTTTCCTCACCTAACTTAAATTCAGTATTTGTTTCAACCTTGAGCTTCCTTAGACATGAAGTTGAAAGCTTCAAATGTTTTAGAACCTCATCCTTTTTAACTTTTACTCATTTGAATGCTAGTGTCTTAGAAGCTCAAACAATGTTGGTTGTTTATAATGCCTTAGATATTCAAATTGGCTTTATGTCTTCTTTTTGTTATGCAAATTTATAAACTTTATATATCATATGGTTTATCTACATTAATAGACATTTCACTAACAAGACTTATAGGAATAAACTCCAAAGATGCACATTTTTAGTGCCTTGAATTATCATAAAAACATAAAAATAATGTGTACTGCTTTGCTTTAATCAGATCCATTTTTATTGTGGTTGTTGAAAAGCCCTTTTACATTCCATTCTGTGTCTGGAGGTCTGTGTATAAAACTGATTCAGGAAAAAAAAAAAAAGTGAAGACACCTGCTGGCTTATAACACAAATAATAAAATATCTTAGAGCCTGCTGAAAGGAGAATTGGAACAATATGTCATTACTGAAGGCTCACTTGCAAGTTCTAATGTATTATAATGAAAACAGTATGACAAACCTAATGAGACAGTGAAGATTTGGGTAATTGTTCCTACAATGTATGGTAACTTTTTCAGCCGTTATTGGCAAACATAAAACCTAATGAGATTTTATTAATTTAAATGCAGTACATCTGCAAAACATTTCCTTAGTTGCAGTCTCCTCTGATAATCTTCCTTCCCATATGTACTTGAGCCTTTTAAGTTAATTGTTCTTCATAGTATACTTTCTAAACAAAATATACAAAACCCTTACTATAAATGTGCATTAATTCATTTTGCCAAGCTTACTTCTTGTGGGTATGGTATCCAGTGCTTGTTGGATAGACTACAGTTTTCTTGTCTCCGTTTGAAAATACACATAATACAACCTGTATTTTTACTTTGAATATGAATAAGGCAGTAGCTTCATTTAGATCCCATTTTTGCCACTGTTGCCATTCTTCTGAGCACCCTGCAGAAATGAATCAAACTTTGTAAGAGTAATGTTTACTGTAGCTGAATAATGTGAGTACAGCCATGGTTTAGAACTTAAATTTATCTCTGTGCAAGCTTGCCAATAATTATGCTCGTATTATCTGCCTTTTTCTTTTCTCAGCTTAATAAAGCAAAAATATTTTGAGGAAGATTTCATAAATGATCTACCATGTGATATAAATTTTCATTGTTTAACATCTCTTACTCTAACCAAGCATGATAACCAAGTTATTGTAGCATCATTTTTTTTTACCTAACTAGTGATTAAACTTCACTATTACACTGTGATATTCATCAGGGCTTTCACAGAGCTTTTGATTCTGGATCGCTCTATAAGTTCTGTTTTTGAATTCATGAATCTTCTTACAGCTACCTAATCAACAGCTCAGGTTCAGTGTGTCTGAAACAGAGGTCTTTTTAATTCCTTTCATATCACTATTCTGCCCTATTTTAGCCACATAAATGTTTCAGGTCTGACTGAGTATAGTCTTTGGTCTGAACCTCCTTCCAGATTCTCATATTTGGTTTATCTGTATATTTTCTGCATACTGGTTCCAAGATTAGACCTTTTTAATGCAGCCACATCTGAATTCATTTGTTAAATATTCAGATAAAATTTCTAAATACTTGAACTGATACTTTTGCCAGGACAACACAAGTCACGAATGAAACAACAACTGAGATGCTATTCTTTCATGTTTTTGCCAATTTATTATTATTATTTTTAATTAGTAATCTTTTATCTAATTTAGAGGTCTCCATTTCTTTGGTGTAGAAGATGTTCTGCTTGTGTTAAGGGTGTACTGAAGGGATACAAGTAGATTCATTTGTGATAAATAAGCAAGATATGGATCTACAAATTGAAACTAGTTATGCTATATACTCAGAGGAAAGATGTAGGCATCTCAGAAGAGAAACGTCTAGGAAAGATCACATAAATTGCCTTCTGAAAGCACTATTTCTCTCCACTATCTATAAAAGAAGAAAATGGTAGCTAGCTTAGACCTTGATGTTACATTTCATATATACATATATTTCAGGTATGATGAATTCCAAAAATAACATTGCAAAAACTTTACTCCCTTCTCTTCATAATTTTACACCTTCCTCTCTAGTCTGGGAGATCTCTCAAATTGTTCTGTTCAATTTTTAATATACAATTAAAAAAAAAAAAAAAGTAAAATACAGTTATAATTATTTTCATGAAAATAGACATATACAGAATGATGCCCTTGCCACAGTGATGAATCTGTTACTCGGCTGCTCAGAATTAAATGTACTTCTGATAGTGCTGATTTCTGGTTTGTTCTCTCCATCCATTGTATTTAGTGTTGTATCTTTTTCAAGTTACAATGTCATAAAAGTATGACAAGAAAAGTCTTGACTTTGCAGTCTTGGATGAAAGAGCATTTCTGGATGAAGGTACTCATAATACACTGCCAAATCATGGCACAAAAAGCAATAGAGCTGTCATGAAGTTCAAAAATTATATTGTCTCTGTTAGAATAACTCTGAAGAGATCATATTCACTTTTCCCTTGAGTTTTGCAGGTCATTTCGGATTTATAGCATAGCTTTTTATTACAGTTTGTAAAACTTCAGGGAATGCAGTCATCCTTATCAAGTATTCTTGTACTTGTTCAGGTAGTTCTGCAGCACAATAACACAAGTGTGCTGAAATTAATTGAATGATTTCTGTTAATTGCATGTCATATTTTGCATTTCATACACATGTTCTGAGAGACAGGACACAGGCCTCAAATTCAAAGTGAGTTGCATGCTTAGAAAGCACACAGCAACTGTGTCTACAGGAGGCACTATTAACAAGAACCAGTGCTCTTCCAGCTTAATTTTTATTGGAACTACACTTGGCAACAGTAATACTGTGATCTTAATCTTTCCCTCATTTAGTGAAATGATGGAATGTGAACTCTGAGTACTTGAAACTTACTCCTAGTGTATATGAAAACTGAATTTTCTACAAAATTTTGAGTTTCTTATGAAAGAATTCTACACATCTGCAGTTTGCATAGGGAATGTTTGGTGATATGACAAAGGTGAAATAGGAAAGTGTCTCTCTTCCTAAACTAGTCTAATTCACAACTGCTGGGAAATTATACAGACTAGAAATTTACTGCAGACATTAACTTCCTAATAGAGGTGAGAGCAGTTGAAGGCAGATATAGCATTCTATGAATGCTCCTAACCGGTTTCTAATAGCGGATGAATGTTACCTTTCTTGTAATCTCTGCAATTTAGATACTAATACTTAATTTTTTTCCATTCCCATATCTGAATGTTGAAATATTAAATATTTTTAAAAGCATTAGAATAATGCTGTTTGGTAATAATAATTCTTAATTCTAGTAACACTCAGTATATCTGAAAAGACAGAAAAAACAGCTTTAGATTAAAGCTTGAGTATAACCTCTTATGCAAATCTTACCAGCAAAGTACTTTGGATTCTTCAGTTTCTGATTTTGCACCATTTGTATGGCTGCACACATCCAAAATAGGATGAAAGGACTGTCTGCATTTATCAGGCCCCTGTGGGCTAATTGTAGAGTAAATTATATTAAATAACCAGTCAGGAAGAAGAATTAAAAATGGAGGCTAGTCTGCCAGCCAGCAAAGCAGCCAAGGGAAACTTTAATAAGCAACTGTCAGCCTCCTTTTTACCCCAATGACTGCATAAAATAAAAACGATCTTGGAGGCCTGCCAGGGAAAGGAAGCTCTAAGGTTAGTAGATGTATGACAGCTTTTTCTTTTCTTTTCTTTTCTTTTCTTTTCTTTTCTTTTCTTTTCTTTTCTTTTCTTTTCTTTTCTTTTCTTTTCTTTTCTTTTCTTTTCTTTTCTTTTCTTTTCTTTTCTTTTCTTTTCTTTTCCTTTTCCTTTTCCTTTTCCTTTTCCTTTTCCTTTTCCTTTTTCCTTTTCCTTTTCCTTTTCCTTTTCCTTTTCCTTTTCCTTTTCCTTTTCCTTTTCCTTTTCCTTTTCCTTTTCCTTTTCCTTTTCCTTTTCCTTTTCCTTTTCCTTTTCCTTTTCCTTTTCCTTTTCCTTTTCCTTTTCCTTTTCCTTTTTTTCTTTTTTCTTAAAAAACAATAGTTTCACAAAATTCCCTCATATATTACACTACATTTAAGGTTTTGTTTGTTTGTTTGTTTGTTTGTTTTTCCTCAATATAGAAGGGAAGTAGAGCTAAGTGACACCTAAAATTTTTTGTTCCCCAAACCTGTGAAAAGTGAAATTTTGCAGGCATATATCTATGGAAAATATTTTTAGTCATTAATTCTATACTGTTATTAGGCCATTGTAAGTTGATTGAGACCTCTGGGGGTCTCCAAAACTAGATAAAGTTCATTTTTAGGTCAGACTGCTCAAGACCCTTATCCCTGATCTTATTTCTATTCTTGTTTTTAAGTGAAACTCCCATAGATTCCTTCACCTGAGCAATGAATCTTACTTTCTTAACCTGTTGTGCCTCAGATGAACTCTTTGTTGTATAATACTTACTATTTTAATAACAGTATATGCATTATGCATTTGCATTACTAAGACATTTGTTTAACTTTGGACTTAGCTTTCATACAAACACTGTCACACACTCCTGAAAAAATCTAGGCCCTCATCCTCACTTGTTTGGCAAGTTTGGGTCCTCTGTCCTGGTTCTATCCTGTCCCAGCTGTTGCTGCGTGACAGATGGCAGCAGTGGGGCAGTGTGACAAAATGGTGTCTGAACTGGAAGTGTGCATGAAGCAGAAGCGTGTGTCACTGAATTCCTACATTATCAATGCTTGCTGAACGTTTATGGAGACCATATAGTGGATGTAAGCACAGTGAAGTGGTAGGTAGTGAATTACAGCTCTAGCAACAGTGACAGTGGGTTGAGTGTGGCTTGCAGGCTCTTGTTCATTGCTTGTGAAAATGCACAGCTAATGGTAATGACTGTTGAAAAACAGCATTTGGTAGATGAGAATTTGCACTATCAAATAGTGTTATTGTGCTCTTTGTCATAGTTTCCATGGAAATAAACAGGAGGCAATACTTTCAGAGTGATCTGTGTTTATGTGCCTTTCTGCAGGTATCCCCATTTGATCTTTATCTGATTAAAGTTGTGTGTTTTACTGTGGGCTGTAATGTCACCCAAACCTGGTATACTTTTCCACACAAAATCTCCATTAGCAAAACCTGTAAAATGCAACCTCAACTCTACACATCTTAAATTCTTGTTTTCTTAACAGGTGATATTTTGCAGCTCTTATTACTTAAAAATCTGACCTTTATTAGAAAGTAATACTGCCTTGTGCTTAACAGGAATAACCTACCAAATCAAGAGCAGATGATCCCATGCTATGACTAAGACTTAAAAGGGAAAGTAAGTTTCCGTCCATTTTCTCTGAAACACATAATATCTAATTCACGTGCTATAAAAATAGTAGTTGAAAATTGTGCAGTAAATTCATTGATTAAACGCTATTCCAAAATAAGCAGTGAAAATTGACAGCTGATGGATTCCATATATATACATACATATATATATATATATATATATGAGAGAATTTACTTGTAATTTAACTGATTTTAATATTCTTTAAATGGTGATTTGAAATTCATATGTTACTCATATGTTTAAAGGAATCTTATTTACAGAGCAAGTGTATTTTTTAATGAAAACGCATGCCTTATTTTGACTGTTAGTATCTCTCCTTTATTTGAAACTAACAATTTGAAATTGACAGTTTACTGCACAGTGAGGATACTACTGCAATTACAGCACTTATCAAGAGGTTTCGGTTTTAAAAATTTTGAAACCTTTTCCTGTTGACTATAACTTTTTAACTTCAGTTAAGTGAAATATTTCTTCTGAATGAGCTAGTGAATGCCTGGTAGATGATGAAGAAAAAATAGGTGAAAGTCTCCCACGAGTCTTATGAATGTCAAACTTAGGTACTATAACTAGCAAGAAAACAGATGGCTCCATAGCACAGAAGCATTTTAAAATAAACATTAATACAAGTTGGGATAAAATTCTTATTAAAAATGCAGTTTTAATCATGTTAACTGTTGTTGACATTGGTACTTAAAACTGTTTCATAGATCCTCATGAAACAAAAAAAATCTAATTAATGCAAGATATGATGAATGTATGCCATTAACTGTATTATTTACAGTAAATAGTCATCTCCTGAAAAAATGAGTATTATTTTGGTTTCATGAAACATAGTCTATAAATATTTTTAATTGCTTTTGTGATATTTTCAGTCTGCTTTTTACTAATGTCTAGTCATTTGCTTGTTCTGAAATATGTTTGCTGATTTATATGTCATGCTAAACTTAGGTACCTTCTGTAAGGAATGATGTGATTCTTTGGCTCTGTAATCATAAGTGTTTAATTGACCATTAAAAAAGGCAGCCATTTCTTTATAGTCAACTTGACTAGACACAAGAAAATCAGAATTTGTTTTTATTATTACATTCTAATAGCTACGCTATGGCAGTAGAGTGCAATATCGTAAAGGATGTAATTGGCACACCACCTAGAAGGTCAGCTTTGAAATAAGATTTTTGCCTGAGGTTTTGCTGCTTCCTCTGAATGAGCAGTTTTGTCATGAATTCACATTCAGCAGAAGAAAAGTATTGATCAGCCTATTTTCGTAGACTACGAAACAGATGATGTTTTGGAAAATGCATTTCTTGCATTTTTTGTACTTCAGTACAAAGACTTACTTTTTTGTACTTCATTTTAGACACATCCAATAGAACAACAGCAAATAAAAAATGCCTAGTTTCACATGTTTAATAAATAAAATACATAGGAACTCATCAGCTTGAATGTGCAGGACTGTACAATAAGAACATTTCATCTTCCCCATGGAAGACATAGGTTTAATTCATGTGCTTTTGTTGGATGAAATGGCATATTCTTGAATTCAGTGAACAGCCATGAAGTTAACAAGAATAGCACTGATTTCTGTCAACGGTGAGCTTCAGCACCCAGAGCTTTAGACCAATCCTTCTAATATATTGCCATCCTGAGAGGAAGGTGACTCAAGTGATATTTCAATGTGCCTTACTCCAGTGTAACTGCATAGTTAGGTTGGAAAGTTTAATTGTCATCTCAAATACGAATCTGGAATTGCAAGGTAGTAAATTGAGAATCTAGCCTGGGGTTTTGACACACCAGAAAACTTGGAAGCCAGTGTACCAAACACAAAGAGTGAATAAGATATTTCAATTTTAGAAAATCACTCATTTTGCCTGTAAATTCCTTCAGTTATGCTGATACAAATCCTACTCATCTCAGTAATTCTGTCTACAATACAGATATCCAAATTCAGGAAACAGTAGAATCATTAATTGCTTAGGTTGAAGGAACCTTAAAGATCATCTAGTTCCAAACCACTTGCCGTAATCAGGGTTGCCAACCAATAGATCAAACTGCCTAGAGCTCCATACAACCCGGCCTTGAAAGCCTCCAGGGATGGGACCGACAGAGCTTGTCTGGGCAACCTGTTCCAGCCCCTAAACACCCTATGAGTAAATTATTTCTTCCTAACATCTAACCTAAGTCTCCCCTCTTTTAGTTTAAAGTCACTCCCCCTTATTCTATCACTATCAGATGGTGTAAAAAGTCAGTCTCCTTCCTGCTTGTAAAGCTCCCTTCAAGTACTGGAAGACCACAGTGAGGTCTCCTTGGAGCCTTCTCTTCTCCAAGTAAAACAAGCCCAGTTCCCTCAACCTTTCTTCATAGGAGAGGTGCTCCAGCCCTTTGATCATCTTAGTGACCCTCCTCTGGACTTCCTCAATCACTCCACATACTTTCTGCACTGGGGGCCCCAGACCTTCACACAGTACTCTAGATGGGGCCTTACAAGGGCAGAGTAGAGGGTGGCAATCACCTGTGTTATCCTGCTGGCCTCCCCTCTTTTGATGCCACCTTGGACACAGTTGGCCTTCTGAGCATCAAGTGCACGTTTATGTCCAGCTTTCTGTCCATCAGGACCCCAAGTCCTTCTCCTCAGGGCTGCTCTCAGTGAGTTCTTCTCCCAGTCTGTATTTATATCTGGGATTGCCTTGACCTAAGTGAAACACCTTGCACTTGGCCTTGTTCACAGAATCACAGAATGGCCAGGGTTGGAAGAGACCTCAAGGATCATCAAGCTCCAACCCCCCTGCCACATGCAGGGCCACCAATCTCCCCATTTAATACTAGACCAGGCTGCCCAGGGCCCCATCCAATCTGCCTTGAACACCTCTAGGGACGTTGCATCCACAACCTCTATGGGCAGCCTGTTCCAGTACCTCACCACTCTCTCTGTAAAGAACTTCCTCCTGACATCCAACTGCAATCTTCCCTCCCTCAACTTAAAAGCATTTCCCCTTGTCCTGCTGTTATCTACTCTTTCGAAGAGTTGATTCCCCTCCTGTTTATAGGCTCCCTTTAGGTACTGAAAGGCTGCAATGAGGTCATCCCATAGCTTTCTTTTCTCCAGGCTGAACAAGCCCATCTCCCTCAGCCTGTCTTTGTAGGGGAGGTGCTCCAGTCCCCTGATCATCTTTGTGGCCTCCTCTGGACCCTTGTTAAACTTCATTAATTCTCATGTGCTTACTTTCCAAGCATTTCCAGGTCCCTCTGGAAGTTCTTTCCTTCTATTGTGTCACCTGCGCCACTCACCTTGGTGACATCACCAAACTTGAGAGAGTACAACTGATCCCATTGTCTATGTTGTTTATAAAGACGTTGAAAAGCACCAGTCCCAAGAGAGTGGATACTGCTCATGACTGGCCTCTACCTGGACACAGAGCCACTGACAACAAGACTATGACAACAACCATCCAACTAATTCCTTATCCACTGAATAGTCCAGCCTTCAAATAAGCGGCTCCCCAATTTAGAGATAAGGATGTAGTGATGGGACATACCAAAGACCTTGCACAAGCCCATTTAAATAATATCAGTTGTCCTCCTTTTATCCACTGGTGCCGTCACTCCATCATAGAATCACAGAATCATAGAACCACTAAAGTTAGAAAACATCTCCAGGATCATGCACCTATAACCAGTATTTCCCACTAAACCATGCCTCTCAGTACAATATCTAAATGTTTCTTGAACACCTCCAGGAACGGTGATTCCACCACATCCATGGGTAGCCCATTCAGCACCTAAACAGTCTTTAATCTTTCATTCCCTTTAGTTCTATCGCTAGTTTGATGGGAGAAGAGACCAACCCACATCTCCCTTCAGGTAGCTGTAGAGAGCAGTAAGTTCTCCCCAGAAACTCCTCCAGACTAAATAAACCCAGTTCCTTCAGACACTCCTCATAAGACTTGCAGAAGGCCACCAGGCTGGTCAGACATGATCTGCCCTTGGTGAAGCCATGTTGGTTGTCTTGGATTACCTCCTTAATGTCTCTTCTAGGAGGATCCACTCCACAATCTTCCCAGGTACAGATACAAGGCTCACTGGCCTGTAGTTTTCCAGGTCTTCCTTTCTCTCTTTCTTAAAAATGGGAGTGATATTTCCCTTTATCTAGTCTCTAGATAACCATTATTTTTCAAGTAAGACAGAAAGTGGCTTGGCCACATCATAAAATCATAGAATCCTTAGAGTTGGAAGTGACTTCTGAGGGCCATCTAGTCCAGCACGTCTGCAATGATCCGGGACACAACAGCTAGATCCAGCCTTGGCTTGAAAGTCTGCAGGGACAGGGCATCAGCAACAGCAGTAACTTGTTCCAGTGCTTCACCACCCTCACTGTAAAAGATTTTTTTCCTTATATCTAACATAAATCTACCCTCCCTGAGCTTGAAGCTATTTCCCCTTGTTCTATTGCCACAGACCTTCATAAAGAGCCTGTCACCTTCTTTTCTGTAGCTCCCTTTTAGATACTGAAAGGCTGCTATCAGGTCACCTCACAACCTTCTTTTCTCCAGGCCAAAGAGCCCCATCTCTCTCAGCCTTTCCTTATAGGAGAGTTGTTCCATTCTCTGGATCATTTTTGTGGCCCTCCTTTGGATGCGCTGCAAAAGGTCTGTGTCTCTCCTCTAGTGAGGACTTTGTATCTGGATGCAGCACTCCAGGTGAGGTCTCACCAGTGCAGAGTAGAGGGGCAGGATCACTTCTCTTGATTTGCTGGTCATGCATCTTTTGATGCAGCTCAGGATATGGTTGGCTTTCTGGGTGGCAAGGCGTATTGCTGGCTCATGTCCATCTTGCCATCCACCAGCACCTCCAGGTCTTTTATGGTAGGGCTGCTCTCAATCCTTTCACTCCCAATTGGTATTGGTAATAGGGGTTGCCTTGACCCATGTGCAAGACTTGAGGTTCACTGCTCAAGCTTGTCTAGGTTCCTCCGGATGGCATTCCATCCCTCTGGTGTGTCAGCAACATCCCACAGCTTGGTGTCACCAGCAGACTTGCTGAGAGTGCACTCAACCCCACTGTTGATGCAACTGGTGAAGCTATTCAAGAGTATTGGTCCCAGCACTGTCTGCTAGGAGACACCACTCATCACCAGTCTCCATCTAGACACTGAGCCATTTACCACCACTCTCTGGAATCAGTCCTTCAGCCAGTTCTTCATCCATCGAACTGTCCACCCCTCAGATCCATATATTTTCAATTTGAACAGAAGGATGTGGGGTACCATGTCGCCTTACTGAACTCGAGATAGATGACATCAGTGGCTCTACCCTTGTCCATTGATGCAGTGACGCCATCATAAAAGCCACCAGGTTGGTCAAACAGTTGGTCAATCTTCAGCCAATTCCTTCAGAACCCTGAGATGCATATAATCTGGCTCTATAGTCTTGTACGTATTCAGCCTCATGACATGATATTGCACTTGTGCCACTCCTTCACTGAGAGTGATTTTGTTCCCCTGATATCCGCTTAGAAGTTCAGAGTCACAAGAGGCATGGGAAGCCTGACTGGCAACAAAGACTACAAATAACTTAATAAGTGCCTCAGCCTTCTCCATGTCTTAGGAAGCCATCTCTCCCTTTCCATTTAACATGGAGGGTACACTCTCCTTTGCCTGTCTCTTCTGCCCAATGTGTCTAAAAGAACCCCTTCTTGTTGCTTTTTGTGGGGGAAAAAAAAATCCTCCCCAAACTCAATTTCATTTTCACCTTGACTTTCCTGATCCCATCTCTGCACATCTGGACGGCATCCCTATACCTTTTCTAGGCCACCTTCCCTGCTTCCACTACTTACAGTTATCCTTCTTTTCCCTCAGTTTGACCAGCAGGTCCTTGCTTACGCATGCTGCTTTCCTGATTGGACTAGCTGATTTCTTATTCCAGGGATGGAGAGCTCTTGTGCTCTAAGAAAGGCATCCTTAAAGTGCTGCCAACTCTGTTCCTCTGTCCCTAAGGACAGTTTCCCAGGGTATCACATCCAGCAATTCCTTGCACAGTGTGGTTTGCTCTCCAGGTCAGGGTCCTTACTCCACTCTTTGTCAGGCCCACGCTCCAACTGGTATGGTCATTGCAGCCCAGGTTGCCTCCGATGTTAAAATCTATAATGATCTCCTCTTCATTGGTGACTATCATAATGCTATCATTTTAGATAACTATATTTTTAAAGACACCTTTAGGTTACAGTTTATCTCATCCAAGAGTAAACATATACATTCAATCAGAAATATTTAAATATTTATTTATTTCTATTAATTAGAAAGTGACACTGTCATGACTAGCTAAAATGTGAAATTCTATGTTGTTGTTCTACATGAGATGAATTTCTTATTAAGGATGAATTTTAGCTTCCTAATCATAGTGACATGTGAGATGTGTTATGTTTGTATGAGATACCACAAGCTATTGTCCAATATGAAATAAGATAACCTAAAAATAGTATTAAGTAACCTCCAAAGTTCTTAAATCAGCTAATAAAATCTGTAGATGAACTTACAGTCTGTTAAAAAAAACCAAACATTTAGACAGCTATTTTCTAATTGAATGACTTCTGAATGCCAAGGAAATAAAAGCAGTATTTTTTATCTGGTAAATGGCCTAACTTCTTTCAAAACAAAAGTTTTTAGGTTTTCCTAGTGTTATGTTTTGCTCTAGGAGAAAAGATGTCCTGTTATTTATCAACTGAAGTCATTTCAAAGTCTCAACATGTACAAACACTTATAGCAAAACTGCTTACAGATTTGTCTCAAATTTCATGTTGTAAAATATTTTAAGTGCACCTACATCCTGTAACTCAAGGCTTACAACTGATTTCTATCTTAGATTCTAGAAAGCATTTCAGGCAATTTACTCTACAGGATCACTTTAGCCCTCTTGTTGTAATTAAGCTAGATATCTTGCTAAGAAGCCAGTAGCAGAGGTAGTAGTAGTACCATTAGTTATAGAGAAATATTACTGAAGGGAGTTTAAATCTGGATTCCAGCTTGTTCTAAATTTGTAAATGAATCAACCATGTAAACAGGTATTCATCACTACACAGGACTACAGAGAGAGAACTTAAAAAATTTTCTGACATTAATATAATAGTAAGGGCACCCAGACCTGACTGGGAGACTCAATATTACACAGACAGGTTTTGTTTCTATCCTGAAGCATTAACTATGAATTCATTATATTCCAGCAAATGAGGAAACTTGTATGTCACTTCGGGTGAATCAAATATTGGTGAAACATTCTAGCCATCAAGGTGTCATGGAGAAGATCATGACTACCTAGGAAACAGTACTATGAAAAGAGCAAGGCAACTGAAGAGAGGAGGATGAACTAACCCAAAGTTTCTACCTTTCTGGGGAAGCAAATGAAATCAGTATGATTTCATTGTCATAGCCAGAATTTCAAACTCAAAGTGAGTTTACTCTTAACTGAAAAATAATACAGATAGATTTGTCTGTGTTAAAGGAACATCATTACATTTGCAAAGTTGAGCAGTAAAAGTTAAGGAAGTGTCATAACTAACATGCTGCCTAATGGCCCACAGCTGCCTTCTTACAGACATACTGAGCAATGCTTCTAACTATATGACAGTTTAAATGTAATGGCAGTTCATATTGACTTATTTTACTAGACTAAATAGCATAGATAAGATCTAGGACATGAATTTCCTGCTTACCTGATCACATTCTACCATTGCAGATTACCTGCAGAAACAGATAGATAATCTCATAGAAATGTATTGTTTCACTCATTCTACTGAAAATGTCCAAAAGGATAAAGGCAATTCCTTTATAACAATACCTTAGTTATTAATTATCACTAATTAAGTAATAACCTGTTTTGGAGTACTTGAATTCTGGAGTACTTGAATTCTGGAGCATAGGAAGTTCCGCACAAATGTGCGCAAGAACTTCTTTACAATGAGGGTGACGGAGCACTGGAACAGGCTGCCCACGGAGGTTGTGGAGTCTCTTTCTCTGGAGATGTTCAAGACCCTCCTGGACCCCCTACTTGTGCGATCTGGTTTAGGGAACCTGCTTTGGCAGGGGGGTTGGACTCGATGATCTCTGGAGGTTCCTTCCAACCCCTACGATTCTGTGATTCTGTGAACTGGGGCTTGTATTCTTTACAGATGTATAGACTATGAATTCTGACTGATTATATAGGAAATGCACTTTAAACATTTAATAACCAACACATTTAAAATCTGTCTTTTAAGAAGAGGAATACACAAAATATACCTTTTCCTCTTTTCTTCAGTTTGAAATCACACAGTGCCCTGAAGGCAAACATACCATTTTTTTGGAAATGCCATCTTTACAACATCACAGAAAAGCGTAATTGAAAACCTATAATATTGTCTTCAGAGCAAAATATGCAGTAAGTCCTAAGGCCTGAGACCACACCTAGAAATACTTAAAGAAACAAAATGTTGAGAGGACAGTAATGAATGAATGCCATCTGTTATCTGCAGTAAATGAGGGAAAACAAATTGAAAAAGCAGAAAAAAATCATACAGGTCTGTTTCAGATTACGTATATAAGAGAAAGATAAAAGATTAAAGAAATCACAGATAATTATTGTGAGATTCCTCAATTTTTAATAATTTAACTTCACAATGCTAATGTGATAATATTATCAGATCTCTAGGATATCTGTCTTTGATCTGAGGTAATGACTTGAATTAAAATGGGGGTATTGATTGATGCTTGAATGAACGTGAGCCAGCAGTGTGCCCAGGTGGCCAAGAAGGCCAATGGCATCTTGGCTTGCATCAGGAACAGTGTTGCCAGCAGGAACAGGGAAGTAATTGACCCCCTGTACTCAGCACTGTTGAGGCTGCACCTCGAGTTCTGTGTCCAGTTTCTCACTGAGAAAGACATTGAGGCCCTGGAGCAGGTTCAAAAATGGTCAACAAAGCTGGTGAGGGGTCTGGAGCACAGGCCTTATGAGGAGAGGCTGAAGATGCTGGGATTATTCAATCTGGAGAAGAGGAGGCTCAGGGGAGACCTTATTGCTCTCTATAATTACCTGAAGGGAGGTTGTAGTGAGCTGGGGGTTGGCCTCTTCTCTTATGTAACTGGTGATAGGACTAGAGGGAATGGCTTCAAGCTGCGTCAGAGGAGACTCAAGCTGGACGTTAGGAAACACTACTTCTCTGGATGAGTGGTCAGCAGTGGAATAGGCTGCCCAGGGAGATGGTGGAATCACTGACCCTGGAGGTGTTCAAGTATGTTATGTTGAGAGACATGGTTTAGTGAGAACTATTGGTGATGCGTGGATGGTTGGACTGGATGATCTTGAAGGTCTTTTCCAACCTTGGTGATTCTATGATTCTATGATTCTTAAAAGAATCATACTGAATATTCTATATATTCATTTGTTGTTATCTACTGTATTCCTTTTTAATGAGAAAAATATATTGTCAGCAAAAGTCATGCTCTGGTACAGATTTTTACGAGCTCAGCACTCAGGCTCTTGTTCATCACTGGTGAAAATGCATAGATAATGGTGACTGTTGAAATATACTTTTCTGTACCTGAGAGTTTTTTCTCTCAAATAGTGTGTTTGTGCTTTATGTATCTGTGATAGTTTCCCTACAAAAAATAGGAGACATTCTTGTTGGAATGATCTATATATTCTTCATATCTTATAACAATGTGGTGATTTCACACCAGTGCGTAGATCAGTTTCACCATGCTGCTCTCTCAATTCCTATTCTCAAAGGTATAAATGGAGAAAACACAATGAAAAAAATGCTCGGGGGGCTGAAATAAAGACAAGAAGATTACTCATCAATTACCAACATGGGCAGAACAGGCAAAGCATGGGACTGTTAAGTATAATTTACATCCTACTGATAACAAACTACAGCAGTGAGAAACTAAAAGCAACCCAAAATAGCTTCCACATATCTGCCCTCTTTTATTTCCTCCTCCTGAGTGGGAAAGAGGAAGGAGGAATGGAACAGCGGCCAGCCCATAACATTTCTTTGCTGACACTCCTTCATGGCTCTAGTTTGTAGTCCTCACGGTATGCTGTCCTCTCTGACCTAACCTCGCATGGTTTTCCCACAGGCTGCAGCTCTCCAGGCATCACTCCAATGTGGCTCTGTACACAGGGCCCACACCTCAGACACTGCTCCACAGTGGTCCCCATGGCCTGCAGCCCCAGTCTAGAGTTGCTCCTGCAGGGGTGTCCATAGGCTGTGCCTCCTTCAGGCCTCATCCGCTGCTCTCCCATGGACTCCTTCATGGCTGCATGTGGAGATCTGCTCTGTGTCTGGAGCATCTCCTATCCTCCTTCTGCACTGACCTTGATGTCTGCAGGGCTATTTCTCTCTATATTTTCTCATCTGTTTCTCCTAGCTGCTGCTATGCAGCATATTTTACTCTTTTTTATATATGCTCTTACAGAGGCTCAACCAGCAATACTGGTTAGCTTACATCTATCTGATCAGCAGTAGTTCCCTTTTGGAAACAATTGGAGCTATCTTTTGTCCAACCTGGAGCAGCATCTGGACTCTTCTCATAAAGGCAGCCCGGCAGTACTACTTGCTACCAACACCTTGACACATAAACTTAATGCACATAATGAATATATATTTACAATTTTTATATATAATCTTTTATAACATTGTCATATTTTTTAAATTTGAGTCACATATTGACAGTGTTGGTGATTATTGCCTTTTGGAACGAGAATTGGAGCTAATTGTAGAGAACAGTTCTTCAAATACTGAGTGTCTGTTTTGCATTAGTTTGAATGTAGATTTTTGCATTTAGATATCAATGTGTAAGTGTTTATAGTATGAAATCAAATCAACTGCTGAACAATACCGAATGAGTAGAGCAACTACACAGTTCTTATCTGGAGTTACCTTGAAAATAATAAGTGGTATATGAAAATCTTTTTTTTTTTTTTTTTTTGTCGTCTGCACATTCTCATACTGTAGTGTATTTTATAATATCTACAGTTGGACTACGTGATCTTGCAGGTCATTTGCAGTCTTGCAATTCTGTGATTCTATAAAACTGAACATAGTACTCCAAGTGCAGTCTCACCAGTGCCACATACAGATGAACAATCACTTCCTTAGTCCAACTGGACACACCATTTCTGATACAGACCAGGATGCCATTGGCCTTCTTTGTCTCCTGGGCATACTGTTGACTCATGTTAAGCTGGCTGTTTACCAATATTCCCACGCCCTTTTCTGCCAGGCAGCTTTCCAGCCACTATGCCCCAAAGCTATATTCCTGTATTGGATTGTTGTGACTCAGGAGTAGCATGAAGCATTTAGCTTTGCTGAGTAGAATACAATTGTATTTGGCCCATCAACCAAGCCTATCCAGATCCCTCTGCAGAGCCTTTTTACCCTCAAGGAGATTTACAGTCCTACCTAGCATGGTACCATCTGTAAATTTACGGAGGTCACACTTGATCGCCTCATCCAGATCACTGATGAAAGTGTTAAACAAAACTGGCCCTAAGAATGAGCGCTGTGTAATGATACTGATGACTGGCCACCAACTGGATTGAACTCCACTCATCATGCCACCCAACAGTTCTTCACCCAGCAAACCATACAACTGTCCAAGACACAAGCAGCCATTTTCTCCAAGTTACTGTGGGAGACCATGTCAAATGTTTTTTTGAGACTGAGGTAAACAACATCCACAGCCTTTCCCTTATGTACTAAGCATGTCATTTAGTCACTGAATATATCAGGCAGCAATGTTATCCCTTGAAATATTCTCTTCTGTTCTTCAGAAACAATGAGAAAAGAAAACCAGGAGGGAAAGTCAGGAAATACCATTCTTTGCTTCTCTGTACTTCCTCTTAGTTTTTCAATTGTTGATAATACCCTAAAAGTTGAAAACAGTGAAATCTCAGAAGAAAATGTTTAAGTATTCAGACATTTATTTTGATTCATTGTATGAATTATTTTCTTATGAGAAAATGATAAAATCTGAGCTTTCAACAATGCTGTCATTTATTGCAATATTGAGGAGTGCTATAGTTTCTCATAGATTTTTATTGAAAACACATCAAATAATACAGAATTATAATCAAAAGAACATGAAATATTTAATAAAACTAGTAGTTTTAGTAAAAATTGCATGATTTGCACTAGAGGTCATCTCAACAAGCGAATTCTTGTCTCATCATGAATGTACAGGAATTCTTCATGAAACAAGTTCCTTCTGTCAAATGCTTATGGAAGTGCTGCATATGTGGAAAAATTTTGGAGTATATGAAAACCAAATCTTCAGTTCGTATATATGCGATTCTTTGCATTGAGCATTAATTTATAAAAACATACATAGAATTTGGCTGCTATAGCTTTATTGTATCAGTATGTTTATGGTAGTCCTATGTACTTGAAAATGAACTGATTCATTCAGTTTAAAATGGTGAAAAATATTTTAAGTTACTTGCCAATGGAAGTAAGTACTCAGAAGTCATTCTGTAGGTTTTTCAATACAGTATAAAAGTTAGAACTATTCAACTGTAACATTGATTTGTCACTAGCAGCTTCTGTATATTTATAGTAGTTGTAATTAGAATATAATAGACAGGTCATGCAACACTTGTGATGCTTCATATTGAACATGAAATGAAGCTAGATAACAAATCTAGGCCATGAGAGTTAGAATAAAATATTTTCTGTCAATCAATTTCTTTGAAGAAAAAGATTAAGATTACAATTTTCCTGAAATATTGAAGGCTCTTTTAGTCAATTTTGTAGAGTGCAAAGTTAAAAATGAACTACTTTTTTTTTTTTTTTTTTTTTTTTTTTTTTTAAATTCTGTGTACCTCTCAGGATGACAGATGTGCTTATATTCTGCAGAAATGTGCTCCTGAGTGACAGAAGCCTTGAAATGTTGTTTATGTGTTTAGCTTCAAATATCAAGGACATGATTTAGTAGTAAGCCATCATGTTAACACCATTAATAGCATTTTCACCAACATTTATAATCCTATACTGTATAAAACTATTTAGTTCTAAAAAGACCGTACATTGTTTCCATATCCCAGTCACCACTTCTTTACATTTTCAGGAGGTAAAATTTTCCTATTAAAACAGTTGTTCTCTAGTAAAAATACACATTAATTGATGAGAGTTCTGCACTGTAAACATGAAGGAATATACTTTTTGTTGTTGTTGTCATTGCCAGAAATTCTGCTTGCATTTTCTATTATTAAAATGAACGTCAACACAGAGGAAAGTATGTTCCTGCTGTCATAGTGTGTATGCTTAGACTACATCTGAACATTGTTTTTCAGGGAAAAATGTTCAATGATTTGATCACCTGTCAGACGTGTCTCTGTGAAATGTCTTGCAGAGCTTTCATTCCTCTTTCTGTTACCATCTGTGAGGAAAAGAACAAAGCCCCTTTCTCTGTAAACTATGCTGGCATAGAAAAAAATACCACTGACATACATTTGGGACTTCTGTTGTCCAGGTGTTTTTTTCATCCAGGTTTGTTTTTTAGCTGCAGAAATGCACCAAAATAGTATTACAACTTTTTAATTTTTTTTTTAATTGATATCTAAAAATATCTTCTGATATAATCTACCACACAATCAGTACGACTATTTAGTTAGGGGATTTTTATTTTTTTTCTACCAAGGTTCTTTGCACAGATATGTCACTACAATAATATGTACTTTTCTGTAATGTAATGTTTTACTTTAAATCTCTAAGATTGGAACATTTTAATAATTCTTAAAAAATGTTATCAATAGAGATTCTTGAATTGCTCTTCCATAAGAGATTTTTGCATTTTAAAACTAACAATGACTATGATTCATTTTCATAATACACTACTGTTAGTCATCTTGACACTCCTTAAACCTGTATCACATCACAGCTTGTCCAATTTTTTGGCCAGGAGAAAACATTTTAACTGTAACTTCTTCTGGCTTACAAAGGTATCTCCTATTCTCTACAGCAGGAGAAAGGAAGCATAAACCTATGTTGTACCAACTCTGAAAATACTTTAAAGCTTCAAAATCATATGCTTGCTTTGAAATGACTAAAAGGTATGTCACTTTGTGTATATTAGTTCAGACTAGTAACAGATTTCAATAATTATTGTGCTTATTATTATGTTAATTGGCATGGTCTATTGAAATACCAAAGTGATTAGCACTAGCGCTGTGCAAGCAATCTTTATTCCTTTTTGTACCCTTTCAGACAAATACCTAGAAAACACACTATCTTCTGGCTAGAGGTTCTCTTTTCCTGACTCTGATAATATCTACATTTTATCTCAACGTGAAGAACCAGGAGAACAGCATTACTTCTTTTGGAAGGTAGTTAGTTCAGTCACTCTGCTTTTGGGAACACAATCAAAATCCAAAGTTGTATTTCAAATCAGACACAAAAGTATATAGATCTTTCCCAAGAAGTTATTCAAGTCATTGTGTAAAGGACAGCAATAAAACTTGGTGAACATATGTAGGTTGCTCCTAAAGTAATGTCTCCTATTGTCTCCTAATGTCTCCTTTCCATGGAAACTATAGCAGATAAAAAGAGCACAATAGCGCTGTTTAACAGATTAAATTATCAGCTACAAAACATAAAAACAAACAAACAAAAAAAATTTTCAGCATAGTCTCCACTCTTAGCTGTGCATTTTGCCAGCAATTAATAAGAGTCTGCATGCCACACTTGTGACTGTATAGCTATAGCAAAACTTTTATTTCAAGCTGCTGTTGCTACCGCTGGAATGAGCCACCCACTGTTTCATTGTGCTCACATCCACTGTTTGGTCTCTGTAAACATCCAGCAAGCATCGATGAATGTCAGTGGGTGAAATTTTTTCCACAGGGGGGAGTTCAGTGATGCACATTTGCTTTACATACACTTCCATGTCCAATGCCATTTTGTCAGACTGCTCCTCTGCTGCTATCTGTCACACAGCAACAAAATGTCATGCAATATTGGTGGGAAGATTCAACCTCTACTGCCATACCAACATCTACCTCTGACACCGTGGGCCAAAACAGTTTTTTTGGCTTCCTATTTTGAAGACTTGAGATAAGACCACTTGATCAGTAAGGTATTTTAAACAGAAGCTGACTGTTATTGGAATCTTGCCTAATCTGTACAAGGTAACTTGATGAGGTCAAATATAAGAAGGTAAATATGACTGGAAGAAGAGATAGATACATTGAACTGAATTGGGGTGGTAGCAGTGATGGTAAAGAATGCAACTGTGTGGAAGACTCCACTGTCTCCAGGAGGAGAGACAGCAGATTAAAGAGATTGTAGAGCAGTAGTCAAACCTACTACCCTTGCAGCATTAACCATAGACATGTAGATTTTTAAGTTACACTAGTTACATTTTAAAATGAAGACTACTCAAAAGGATGTTTGAGTTTTTAAGAGAAATTTATGTGAAATTTTCCCAGTTTTTTACAAGAGACGTTGCACTAAAAAACAAGCTTTATGCCTTCACTTTCTGAAAACAGATCTTCAAATGTAAAATCAGCATTCAGATAGTATTATTTTTATTTAAATAGACATATAAGAAATGTAAAGCAGATGGTTTCCATGAAATTAATAAATAATTAAGGCAAATCTGTATACTTGTCAAAAACTCTATATTAAGAGTTGAGAGAAAGTAGACAGCCTTCTGACAGATCCATCCCTTTTTTATAGCAAAGGTAAAGGGTTCTTTTTTGTGTGCTTTTTTTTTTTTAATGCTTAATATTCTTTTCAAGTTTACCTGATCAAAACAGAAACTAAAAAATGCTGCCAGGTAACTTACACTGGTAATAATCATAACCTTTAATCACAGATAAAAAGAATGATAGAATGCTGTTTAATTAAAATATGCAAGCTCGGTGTATGAGGGAATTTATTGTGTTTCAGGGAATTTCATACATTGATTTCATTTTGAAACAAAATAACAGATTGAACTTAGCAAACTGGTCACTAGCAGTGCATTGTCAGCAGACCTAGATAATAATCCCTAAGTACTGTAGTATTGCTATTGTTAATAACTGAACTAGTTAGTTAAGATCTGGCAGAAATTCAAGTATTTAAGAGGATTACTGCTATAAACAATATTAATTTAAAAATAAATAAAATCAGAGCTATATTCAGTAAGGGTTTTTGCAACAGAATAGCTACATCTGAATCTGATTATGTTTTGATAAATGACTAAGACCTTGACTGGGCAAAAGCTTATAGTGAGATCTTTGAAAGTATCACAGAACAACAGAATCACCAAGGTTGGAAAAGACCTACAAGATCATCCAGTCCCACCATCCACCCATCACCAATAGTTCTCACTAAACCATATCTCTCAACACAGAATCCAAATATTCCTTGAACACCTCCACGGTCAGTGACTCCACCACCTCCCTGGGCAGCCCATTCCACTTCTTGGCCACCCGGGCACACTGCTGGCTCATGTTCAGCCGAGCATCAATCAATACCCCCAGGTCCATTTCCTCTACACAGTCTTCCAGCCACTCTGCCCCAAGCCTGTCACGTTGCCTGGGGTTGTTCTGGTCAAAGTGCAGGACCCAGCATTTGGTCTTGTTGAAACTCATCCCATTGGCTTCAGCCCAGCTCTCCAGCCTGTCCAGATCTCTCTGTAGGGTCTTGCTACTCCAATCATATCGACACTTCCAGCCAACTTGGTGTCATCTGCAAAATTAGAGGATGCACTCAATGCTCTCATCCAGATCATCAGTAAAGATATTGAAGAGGACAGGCCCCACCGTTGACCCCTGGGGAGCACGACTCGTGACAGATTGCCAGCTGGCTTTAGCTCCATTCACCACCACTCTCTCTGGGCCCAGTTCCAGTCAGTTCCTTATCCAGCCAAGAGTGTACCCGTCCAAGCCATGGGCTGTCAGCTTCTGCAGGAGAATACTGTGGGAGGCAGTGTCAAAGACTTTGCTGAAGTCTAGGTGCACTACACCAACAGCCCTTCCCTCATTTACCAGGTGGGTCACTAGTTCATAGAAGGAGATCAGGTTGGTCAAGCAGAACCTGTGCTTTGTGAACCCATGCTGGCTAGGCCTGATCCCTTCTTTGTCCCACATATGCCGTGTGATCTCCCACAAGACAATCCGCTCCGTAACCTTCCCTGGCACCGAGGTCAGGCTAACAGGCCTGTAGTTCCCCGGATCTTCCTTACAATCCTTCTTCAAGCTTCCAGTCTTCTGGGACCTTACCAGTCAACAAAGAGCGCTGATAGACAATGGCGAGTGTCTTGGCTATCACCTCTGCCAGTTCCTCAGCACTCCTGGGTGAATACCATTCAGCCCCATGGACTTGTGGTAGTCCAGCTGGAGTAGTAGGTCTTTGACTGCATCCTCCCGGATCATGGGGAGAATTCTGTCCACACTCCAGTGAAGACTACCAGAGTGGAGTACTTTAAACCCTTAAGACTTTCTTCTTGAAGAGTGACCAGCCATCTTGGACCCCTTTACTTTCTAAGACTGAATCCCAGGGGATTCCCCCTACCAGTCTTCTGAACGATTTAAAGTCTACTCTCTGGAAATCCAAGGTAGCAGTTTTGCTGTTTCCCCTCCTGGCTTCACCAAGAATTGAGAACTCTATGATTTCACAGTCACTCTGTCCAAGACAGAGTACTTAAGGAAATCAGGTAATGAACTTCCATAAACAAAGGAAATTTAGAATCATTTTGAAGATCCCACTAACACAGGCATGTTTAACATTACTTTTATCAAATATATATAATTATATAACTACATATATCAATGTAAACTTTTGAAAACTATAAATTAACAAAGCAATTAACCTGTTTGATTAAAAAGTATGAATTAATTTAGAAATATTTAAATTATGATGGAAATTAGAATCATAGAATCAGTTGAGTTGGAAGGGATCTTTAAATATCATCTAATCCTGTGACATTGTCCCTCACCACATCCTTATCTCCAAATTGGAGGGATGTGGATTTGATGGGTGAGCCACTCAATGGATAAGAATTTGGTTGAAAGGCTGCAGACAGAGGGTGGTCATCAATGGCTCTATGTCCAGGTGGAGGCTGGTAAGGAGTGATGTCCCCCAGGGGTCTGTCTTGGGGCTGGTGCTCTTTAACATCTTTGTCAGTGACATCAATGATGGAATCGAGTGCACAAGTTTGCTGATGACACCAAACTGAGTGGTGCGGTTGACACAGTGGAAGTAAGGGATGCCATTCAGAGGGACCTCAAAAGGCTTGAAAGGTGGGCCTGGGTGAACCTAATGAGGTTCAACACAGAAGTGCAAGGTTTTGCACTTGAGTCGGAGGAATCCCAGGCATCCATACAGACTGGAAGGAGCAGTCCTTGTGAACAGCCCTGAAGAGAAGGACCTGGGAGCCTTGATAGATGAAAACCTTAACATGAGCCAGCAGTGTGCTCTTGCACCTCAAAAAGCAAATGGTATCCAGGGCTCCATCAGAAGAGGGGTGGCCAGCGGGGACAGGGAGGTGATTTTCCCCCTCTACTCTGCTCTTGTGAGGCCCCATCTGGAGTACTGTGTCCAGGTCTGGAGCTCCCAGTACAAAAAAGACAGGGAGCTGTTGGAGAGGGTCCAGAGGAGAGCCACAAAGATGATCAGGGGACTGGAGCACCTCCCCTGCAAAGACAGGCTGAGGGAGATGGGCTTGTTCAGCCTGGAGAAAAGAAAGCTATGGGATGACCTCATTGCAGCCTTTCAGTACCTAAAGGGAGCCTACAAACAGGAGGGGAATCAACTCTTTGAAAGGGTAGATAACAGCAAGACAAAGGGAAATGCTTTTAAGTTGAGGGAGGGAAGATTGCAGTTGGATGTCAGGGGAAAGTTCCTTACGGAGAGAGTGGTGAGGTACTGGAACAGGCTGCCCATAGAGGTTGTGGATGCCCCGTCCTGGAGGTGTTCAAGGCCAGGTTGGATGGAGTCCTGGGCAGCTGGCTCTAGTAGTAAATGTGGATGTTGGTGGCCCTGCATGTGGCAGGGGGGTTGGAGCTTGATGATCCTTGAGGTCCCTTCCAACCCTGGCCATTCTGTGATTCTGTGATTCTGTGATAATCCAATTCCCCTGCAAAGAACAGGGTTATCTACAGCTAGATCAGATTGCTCAAAGCCTGGTGCAACTTGAGCGCCAGACCCACCCTTCTAGGGGTGGGACTTTCACCACATCTGTAGGCAACCCATTTTAGTGTCTCACCACACTTACTGTAAAAAAAAACTATTTGCTTACTTCTAATCTAAATCTCTCCTCTTTTAGTTTGAAACCATTTCCCCTTGCCTTCTCACAACAGACCTTCTAAACACTCAGTCCCCTTCTTTCTTACAGTGCCCCTTCAGATATTGAATGACTGCTCTCAGGTCTCCCTGGAGCCTTCTCTTCTCCAGGATGAATAGTCCCAGCACCCTCAGCCTGTCTCCACAGGAGAGGTTTTCCACCTCTGGGGGCATTTTTATGGCCTCCTCTGAATGTGCTCCAACAGATCCATATCTCTCTTGTACTGAGGACACTACATCTGGATACAGTACTCTAGGTGAAGTGAGTTCTCACCAGTACAGAATAAAGGGGTAAGATCACTTCCCTCAACTTGCTGGCCATGCTTCTTTTGATGTAGCCCTGTTGGCTTTCTGGGCTGTGAAGGCATATTGCTGGCTCATGTCCAGCTCGTCATTCACCAATACCCCAAACGCCCTTTCTCCAAGGACGAGCTCTATGTCTATTGGGACCAGCACTATTTAACATCTTTATTGGTGGTACAGACAGTGGGACTGTGTGGTACAGTAGACAAGCTTGAGGGAAGGAATGTTATGCAGAGAGACCTTGACGGTCTTAAGATGTAGGCCATTGTGAACTTCATGAGATTCAGCAAGCCCACAAGCACTTGTTTTGGGGCAATCACAAACACAAATACAGGCAAGTGGAATGAGAGCAGCCCTGAGGAACAGTATGGAGATGTTTGCTGATAAGAAGCTGTACATTATCTAGCAATCTGTGCTGTAGATGATCTTTAAAGTCCCTTCCAACCCAAACTATTTTATGATTCTATGATAATTGTGATTTGCCTTAGTATACAGCAAAAACTCATCTCCAAGGCACAACAAATGCTATCAGGATAATTAACAAAGGTTTGGAAGGAGGCATAAAAAAGACAGAATGTGTTAAGTAAAGGAATAATTCTGATAATTTCTTTCTTGTAGCAAGTAAATACATTGCTCAGCCATCATCATGCAGTGATGGAAATGCATGAATTGATGTTCTATGAGTTGGAGATATTGACAAGAGACATGCTTCAAGTATTGCACTTGTTAGGTACCAGTATATCTGATTATATGTTGGGCAGTGCACTTTCATCTCTAGCACAAGTATTTACACAGGTCTGGCTCTGACTCTACATCATATATATATATATATATTTACTTTTGCAGTTCTGTTTCAGCTTTTTTCAGCCACTACAGTTTCTTTCTCTGCTGAACAGTTGCATTATAAAAGAAAAAAAGATACTTTATCATATATATTCTCCATAGATTTTTTCCTGCTCTACCAGCTCAAATGATGTCAATTTTTTCATAAGAAATTTTCAATGATTACAAGGGCCGAGACTATATAATTCTGTGTTATGCCCTAACCTTTGTACTGCTTACACTACATGTGCTATGAAGCTTTTTGGGGCATATGTTTTTAAAGGTGAAAAGAATATATTTTATGGCTTTTCCAGTTTTAATAAATTTTAGCAGGCCAAATAATATGCATAGAACTAGATAGAGTGTTTTAGACAATCCCACACAATGTTTATTAAAGAGCTCTTGGAATTCATAGAATTATAGAAACATAGAATGGCCTGGGCTGAAAAGAACCTTAAGGATCAACTAATTTCGACCGCCCTGCTACATGCAGGGTTGTCAACCTCTAGACCAGGCTGCACAAAGCTACATCCAGCCTGGCCTTGAATGCCTCCTGAGATGGGGCATCCACAACCTCCTTGGGCAACCTGTTCCAGAGTGTCACCAGCCTCTGAGTAAAAAATTTCATCCTAATATCTAACCTAAATCTCCCATCTCAGTTTAAAAGCATTCCCTCTTGTTCTATCACTATCTACCCTCATAAACAGCCATTCCACCTCCTGTTCATATGCTCTCTTCAAGTACTGGATGGCCACAATGAGATCTCCCCAGAGTCTTCTCTTCAAGCTAGACAAGTCCAGTTCCCTCCACCTTTCTTCACAGGAGAGGTGCTCCAGCCCTCTGATCATCTTAGTGGCCCTCCTCTGGACTCGTTCCAAGAGCTCTACATCCTTCTTGGTTTGGGGGTTCCAGGCCTGGGCGCAGTACTCCAGATGGGGCCTCACAAGAGCTGACGGGGACAATCACCTCCCTCTCCGTGCTGGCCACTCCTCTTTTAGTGCAGCCTGGAACATAGTTGACAGGGATTTTTCTTCAGCTACACTGCTCATTCAAGAGAGATGACCAATAGATAGTGAAATTAAATTTCTTGTCTTAGTCATTGTTACACTAGATATCATTAAGACAAAAGATCATAATCATCATAATCTGGAAATGAAATAAATATGACACTAAGAAGAAAAGAAATGGAAATGTTTATCAGAGCCTAAAGCTGGTATATCATATCAAAAGATGTATGCAGTTTTATTCAGCCTTAAGTGTAAACTTTGGTCATTGAAGGCTGCTGTCAATATTTCTGTGTTCCGAAAAACATCATTTTCTATATTAGTCTACACATTACCTGTGTATATATCTATATATATGTTAATAAACAACAAGACTGAAAAACACGCACATTTACATAAGCATGCACAACTCATACTGTAATAATGAAAAATGACACCATATTTAGTTTTTAGTAAATTATTTCCTAGAAAGGAAATTTAATTGCTGCTCAGGAGCAGACAGAATCATTCTTGGGGAATGCTTCTCTTATTTCATATTTTTTGGTTTTGGTATTAGATGGTACTTATCACTAAGCATGTCAGAAGTGAAAGTACATCAACATCTGCACTGTTTTCTTTGCATTCATCCTTGGCAGGATGTTAATTCTGCTTGCTAGATCATCAAATTAACTGCTTCTCTATCACTGTCTTTTTAATTCTCTCCTTCTATTTTCTGCTCTCTCTAAATATAATAATAGGAAATTAAACACTGTTTAATACTGATGTCACATTATGAATCAGTTGAGGTAATGTAGTAAAATTGCAAGACTGGCAGCATTTTTAGTCTTATCTTCCGGCTATACAGGTATTTTCTGATGAAGTAATCATAAAAAAATGTAACTGGCTTGTGCGCGACCATCTAAATTCTACAAGATCTGAAAGGGATGTTCCATAAATATTCCACAACATTTAGCCAGAAGTTGTTCAATAAAACAGGCAAAACCTACAAAAATAGTCAAAACAGATCCAACAGAAAAAAAAATATTGGTTCTCTATTAATTAGAGTTAATTTTGATGTAATTTATTGAAAGATCAGTAAAATTAGATTTTTATGCAAACAGAACAAAAAAGGGACAAAACAATAAAAGAAGACTGGAACATTCTTCTCATATGTGATAAGTGAAATGGGAAAGATAAAAATCTTCCAATTCCTTAACAAAACAGCCTCAAAATTCCAAAGCAATTCAACTAAAAGATATTCTATTTCTTTATTTTCTAAATAATTTATCATTATTTATTTATATTATATATTTTATATGCATTTGAATATTCATACAGGGAGAAATGTAAACATTTTATGTAATATGTAGGTTCATACATCACTTATCAATGATTAATTCCTTTAATCTTTTCCTAATCTGATATATATTTCAGCCCAAATAATTTTTAGTAATGCAGACATGAAGAATGCAAAAATGCAATTTCAAAAACAGAATTCATATAAAATTATAAACATGAATTTACTTTAAAGTCTTCAGAAGCCTTAACAGGCTTTCATCAAACTTTTATTTCCTGTGATTTCATTTTTAAATTCCACGTGACAGTGCTGTGTGGTTGTGGTGTTTGCCTTAAACATTTTGGGCAGATTGGTGTGTATTTAATACATAAAGCCAGTCTGATATTGCATATATGTGATTTTTAAGAAAACCAAATGTATGGAACAATCTAATTTCTGAGAGCCAAAAATCTTTTTCAGAATTAGTGAAAATATCAAAACTTCCATAACTGGAATAACTTTGTGTAATTTTAAATCTCACTTCATCAATTCATTGAGTAAAAAGAAGTGTGAACAAATTGAAAAATTTCAGAAAAGATGCTGTACTAATGCCAAGTTTGTAATATACATTCAGCCATTCCTACACTTAAATAGTGGATATGTTTTTTGTTGGCAGAATTTCCAGGTCAAACTTCATAATGAGTAAACAGCAGTCAGAGATGTCTGTGTCACTTTTATGTTATTTTGCGAGTTGCTCACTGAAGTTCTTTTTTCTGAAGAAGAAAATGTTTATGTAAAGCTGATTGTTGAAATCAATCTTCATTAATAACTGTGTGATAGAAAGATTCATAAAGCACTTTTTCCATTCACCTGCAAAATCAAATCTAAGACGATATATTGATAAATGTACTCAGATACACATTACAAATGCAACTGTTTTTTGTTCCAAAATCTAATTTCAAAAATTATTGATAACTCCATTTGAAAGAATAGTACATTCAATTGGAGCAAAAAAGTAAGGTGAACAGTGTGAATGAGAAGAGATTGTGGATTAATAATGTGACCTTTCACTTCTTTGATTGAGGTCAAAACTGATGAAATCAATACATGTCATTTTTCGTTATTACAAAATAAGAGTTGTGCATGCCTTATGTAAATGTCCATATTTTTCAGTTTTGTTGTTTATTGTTAATTTTGCATAGAGTTTAAAACATGACTGTCATAGTTTTATGATTTTTGGCTATCAGTATTCCACATCATAACATCATGTAATGCACTGGGTGTTTGACTGCTGATGCTCAAGTTCCAGGTACCTGTCCGGTGGAGAACAACTACATTTTTCCCCAGGGGGCTTTGTGGTCAGTGAAGAGATATAACTCCTGGCAAGGTCACCTGATGTTCTCTTCTTTGCCTGCACTTCTCCGTCTGCTTTTCTTCATTGGCTCAACTGGACTGCACTTCTCACCTCAGCGTTGTGGTGAGGCCTATCCACCTTTCAGACACACTTGCTCTCTCTCATTATATTTTGCTGATACTATATTTAGTAAATTAGTTTGTTTCACCTCAGATCGTTGCTGCTGTTTTCAATTGTTTTGGGTTCCCCTGTTTCCCTTTTCCGGAGGCGCAGATCCGCAGATCCCTCTGCCCCACTGGTCACAGAACCGGGCCAAACCAGCCCCTAAACCATTGACAATGACAAAATCAAAGGACAAGGTAATATTGCTGCAAGCCGAAAGTCATGAACATATATGAATATTAACTGGAAAAGAACATCAATCTGTAAAAGTGGTAAACATTTTTAGGACTTCACTGGCACTTACGGTAGCTGATATCTTCAAATTTAATTTTCAAGGTGTGAACTTATTTTTTGAAATGCACATAGGAGAAATAATGTGGTATATTCTCCTGGTTTCAGAATATAATAGTAAACTTCAGAATTTCTTCTTCGTTTTCCTGTTCAGTATTTTATTGGACTTGCTGCTGTTTCCATGCTGTAGCCATGCATACAAACAAACATACACTTTCACACAAATTAAAACATATTTCTACAGTCTTGAGGTATTTCATGGGTTGGTTTTAGTGAAAACAAAAGTTTCCACCACAAAGATCCTCCCATTTACATTAGAAATGTATTTGCCCAAATTCCTGAGAAATATTTAAGAAATGTACATAGTGAAAAATCTTCTGCAGACAGTAGAGACAAATCAGGAAAAATAAATGAGTAAAACGGAAACAGACTTCTCAAGAGGGCTTAAGCACCAACAGAAGGCACTTTGATAAAGGAAGAAAGGTAAATTTTTGTTTGCTTATTTTCTTTTTTAGCTCTTCACCAGCAAAACAAAACAACAAAACCCAAACAACAACAATAACAAACTCTCACAAACATCTGGTATCACTAAAATAAAATAGTGATAACTGACATATGTTCCATAGTCCTCAACTGCACATGATGAGTTTGTCTGAACTGTTTTCCTTTATGATTGACCAGATAGCTTGCCCTATACTGTTTTTGCATTCTTTGGTACTGAAACTTTTTCCTTCCCATTTGTGGTCCTTGAATGTTGAATATTTCACATAATTAGCAACTGTTGTCAAGCCAGAGCAAAGCAATGCATTAGCTGGCTGGCAGCCCAGAAATAGAAACAGAATAGTAAAATCCTGCAAACAGGACAGGAAGAGAAGTTAAACAAGAGACAAATCCTTCACTTTTGGCATTTATTCAATTTGGCAAACTGGGAAGTTACAGATGGAAAGAAAAAAAAATTAATAAAAATACACAGTCTGATAATTCTGACTCTATTCATCATTCCATCAATCTTTGGATAGCATATACAGCATAAGACATAGAATATCCCAATGTAAATGAATCTCTTCAAAACACAAGTTCTGAGATAACCAAGGCAAACAGAGCAGGGGAGACATTATCAGAAGTATTCATACTAAAACAGCCTATTCAGGGAGAAACAAAATAAATCCAACTGATTCCATGTTGACTGGGTAGCAAAAACAACAACAAAAGAAAAAAGTAAAAAATTATGTCAGCTCAAAACTATACGTGTACAAACTGTTAAATCCAGTACTGTCAAGACCTTCTATTTATATTCTGCCATTTTGTGCATTCTTTTCCTTTCAATTATTCCTAATGCTTCCTTATAGGTTTAGAGCTTTTTTATAATATTTATCAAACCACTATCAAAAGTTTTAAAGCACTGAGGCTTCTGGCTCTTACTGTTTCTTTCTTGGACTATTCTAGATGTCCAATGGAAAAACACGGACTGCAGTGGCTCCTGAAAGAATTTTCTTCACGCAAAGGCAGTATGGAATCAAAGCAAATTTTACTCTCCTGGTTTATATGGCCCAAACTTCGGTGTATGCTGGAAGTAAGAGCCAGCGTGTTTTCAACAAGAGTATTCTTAGTTCACATTAAACAGTGCTTCTGTGAATGTCAACAATACAACTTTCATAACTTAATGAAACAGATCAAGACATTTACAATTTTCTAAACTGGACATGAAAGATATATACATTCTTCCTTTATTTCCCCCCTAGGATTTTAACCTTGCAATAGATGCCATCCAAAATTCACACACAGCAACATGAAATTATGCTGGGTTATTCAGGGTAATCCTGAATGCAAGTTACTTACATAAATATACTTGATGTTTATTACATGAACTTACTTATGGCATATTTTTAATGGGATTATTGATAAATAAAATGATGCTTTAAACAAGTAGCAGGGTTGTCTGCTCATAATGAGTGCATAGAGTCAGAATTTAGGTTTGTCTGGTCTTTTCTGTGTGTGCTCATGCTGCTACAACCTTCTTCTCAATGCTTCAGTTTCTTTATTTCAAACATTTTTTGGTAGCTACCTTTTAGGTTACAGCCATCTGTAGAACAAACATTGCAATTATCTCATTTTAATCAGAACTTACTCATAGCACCTGACAATTTATTGAAAAATTCCATCTGTATGTCATTGTGAATGAATTAGATCATGCATATTGTAACTTTACTTAGTTTCCTGTAGTGTAAAGTGGATATTATTGGATTAGACAAACAACAAGCAGATACAACAAATGAAGGGTTGATAATAAAGTTCAGAAACAGCTACAATTGTTGTGAAAATAGTTCTTCTTTTTAATTAAAAGACAATATTCTCCATGACCAACAGAAACTTCAGAGAAAAACATTACTGAAACACTTTCAGAATCTTGGCATATGTTTTGATTCTCCTCTGTCTGGTTACATTAGACTGTGTAATAGGGTGAAGGTTTTACCTACTATCGCACTCAGGAGATTAAGCACAATATGGTCCTTCCATATGGTATTTGTGCCTAAAAACCAATGAGATTAGAATGCCGATGCTGAACATCACTCCATATGTTCATCAGAATGGCCCATAGGTCTTGACAGAGCTAGTGATTTTTTAGAGAATTAAATTATTATCTTTAACAGTGCCTCAGAAACACCTTGAGCACTGCCAATAATTATTGTTTCATTTCCCTCCTCCCCACAAATTATGCTATTATAAGTTATGCTTATGATTACTTCGTTTGTTTCCACTATGTATTTTCCTCTGTTAAATGAACAGTTAATTCAAATCTACACAATTTGTTTTAGTCTTTACTTTGCACAGTACACATAAAGAAGTCTAAGAATGCTAAAAGATGTCAACAGTCAACACACTGATTCTTTTGCTGGATATTTCAATTGTTAGTCACATTTAATTTCCTGTGAAATACTCATTGCATTTAATACCAAAGGTGCACAACATTATCAACATCATCACTATAACTTATAGAATTAGAGGAGAGAAATCACTGCTTTTGAAAACATCTAGATTACTCCAGTAATAACATTAACAACTTTCCAAAGGTGAAAATTCTTTCTCATGCTTCCAAGCTTGAATATCCTAAAACCTAAACCTAATTTTCTTAAAGTTTTTGATTGTCCATTGATTAAAAACAATCATCTCCTCTTTCTTCCAACTTAGGTAAGACTCGTTCTTAGATTCCTTTCCAATGGGACCAGAGTGACTGGTTAGGAATTGCATCCCAGAAGGCCAGCAGTGTCTTGGCCTGCGTGAAAAGAAGGGTGGCCAGCAGAGCAGGAGAGGTGATTGTCTCCTGGTCTGCCCTTATGAGGCCTCATTTGGAGTACTGCATCCAGGTCTGGGGCCCCAGCACAAGAAGGATGCAGAGCTATTGGAGCAGGTCCAGAGGAGAGCATGTAGATGATCAGAGGGCTGAAGCACATCTCTTGCAGATAGGCTGAGGGGGATGGGCTTATTTTCTCTGGAGAAGTTATCAGTCCAAATAGATCTCTTTACAGCCTTTTAGTACTTAAATGGAGCTTGTAAATAGGAGTGAGACATACTTTTTACACACTCTCGTAGTGATAGGATAACGGAGAATGGTTTGAAACTAAAAGAGGGGAGATTTAGGTTAGATAGTATGAGAAAAATTTTCATTCAGAGTGCGGTGAGGTGCTGGAACAGGCTGCCAAGACAAGTTGTGCCTGAAGTTGTTCAAGGCCAGGCTGAATGAGGGATTGGGCAGACTAATCTAGCGTCTGATTTAGTGGCTGGCAACCCTGTCTATGGCAGGGGGATTAGAACTGTATCATCTTTAATGTCTCTTCCAACCTAAGTCATTCTATGATTTTATGATTGTACGAATACTGAAATAATAGCCTGAAGAAAGAAGTCTAAGAGTGTGGCTAGAATACTGACAGTCAAAAAGAAAGTTATACATCTTGCTCGCAGAATGTGCTATTTCCATAACCACATTTCAATAGCTGATAATGACTTCCTTTTTCGCCAAATTGCTTAATTATCTTTGGAAGCCCATTTATTCCATTATCTCTTTTTTTATTTGGGAGCACGGGGGCTTCTTTCTTCTTGGAGATGTTTTTCTGTTATCTTTTCACTTAGTCTTTTCTCTCACCGGATCTTGGTCAAAATACTGGCTTCTCCTCATTCTTCCACCATTTGTGTTCGGCTGTCTGAATCACATACTGTCATTCTCCCTTTCTCGACTCACCCTGCCACTTTCCTCTTCTTCCTTCTATGAGTTGCCGAATATACTAAGTTGAAGGAATCATTGAGTCCAACTGCTGGCTCCATACAGAACTATATAAAAATGAAAATATATGTCTGAGAGTATTTTCCAAATGCTTCTTGGACTCAGGCAAAGTTAGTGCCATGACCAATATCCCAGGGAGCCTGTTCCAGTGTCCAACCACACTCTTGGCGAAGAAACTTTTCCTAATACCCAACCTGACCCTCCTCTGATGCAGCTCCATGCTGTTCCCTCAGGTCATACCTCTGTCACCAGAGAAAAACTAACAGAAACAATATGAAAAGACAAAATGAAAAAACTATGTGAATAATATCTCTCCATTCTTAATTAGAAAGTCTTCATTCCTGCCCTCATCAAGTTGGAGAAATATTCTAAATCCTCCCACAGCAATGATGTTCATCTGTTTTGTACTTACTTACTTGTTATACTTGTTAATTTGTGTAGATCAACTTTTAAAATGCTTTAATACAATCTAAGGAATCATTATTTGTAATCATAGACAACACGTATATTCAGTTTTTTACTTTCTAATTGTGATACATTTCTATACTCCCTTATGACTTATTCACCAAGATTGTTTATGATACACTTCGTTAATATTCTGTCATCTCATTTAGCAAGGAGCATAAATGTGAATGAACACAAGGAGACACTGATTTTAATAATGAAGGCTATCACTCAAAATGCCTTCCTGTCTTTTAAATAAGATATTTAATAGTTACTTGATAGATATAAAAGTCTAATATTTAAATTGAATTATGGTTTCTAAATTATTATATTGCAGAACAAAATATCTCCAGTTCATTGGCTTAAGGTATTTTTACTTTACACTACTAATCTTACATAAAAAAAGGGATTATTTTACACATCATTGCAGTCTTTATAACAACCTAATCGGACTTGCTCTCACTGCTGCTTGCAGCTATCATTTAGGAGTAATAACAGTGTGGGTTTAAAAGAGAATATTCCATCATACAGTATCTATCCAGTAATTTTCCTCTTCTCTCTTGAATTTTAAGAAGGATTTTGATTTTCAATTGACTGCTCCAACCATAAGAACTCAAACATAAATTTCTCTTATTCACTTTAGCACAATGATATAAAATTGAAGTTATCCATGTTTCTGTCCAGCAACTTAAGTCACTTTAAGACATTTTTCTAGCTCTGATGTATTTTAATAACAATATCAGTACAATGGGATTGGAAATATGACAACAGGAAGGTGGAAGCCACATGCAAAATCAATGTAACAGATTCTCACAGAGTATAAAGAAGAAGACAGTTATCTCCATAAATAGGTAAATAAGCAAACAGGGAAAACAATCAAACTATTGTAGCTTTTTTTTTTTTTTTTTAACAATTCCAGTTTTTCTTTTTTTTTTTTCCTTTGGTTCTTTTTCCCTCCTTGCTTTCTTTCTCTTTTTCATTTTTTTCCTATTTATTATTATTACTAATATAGAAAAGACGTGTAGTCTTTCTATAGTATGAACAAACTATAGCAATTATTTGAGAAAATTGTAATGTAAAGCCCCAGGTTAACTAGTTACTCTTATTTACTGAATTTAAGTTTGCATAATCTCAGATAACCATAGATTTATGGGACTAATATCTGAAATTCTGGTGTTCAAATAGATTGCTGAATATGATAAATGTTTTATAGTATGTACCTTTTTAAACAAAAATTATTTTTACACATTACTTTGTGAATACACTTAGTAATTTATGCCATTAATTAACTGTTCCACTGCATTGATCACTAGCATCAACAAGATCTAAGAATTTTGCATGAAGTGCAGAATCACTTTCTTTCTTGCTTTGGTTTTCTTGTGTGAGTTGTGGAAATGACATTTTAAACTGTTAGAACTGAGATTTACAGATCTCGAGTCATAGTCAAGGTGTAAGGATTAGGATGGTAACAATTCAGCAAAAACTTTAATCACATTTGTGTTCCAGAGACTTTGAGACTTTGCTAGTTCTGCATGTCTACACTTTTTATGTACATTATTTTCAATAAAGACCCTGATTGAATTTAAAGACAAAAGTGGCAAGTTTTCTGAAGTTAGGCATCAGGATCTGCTTGTGAGCCAAACAGGAGGTTTACTGGAGACTTAATTGATCTAAACAGTCAGAACTTGTTTATCTCTTATGTAAATGGAACATCAACATAAAGTACAAGGATCACAGTATAGAGAAGTTGTCAGTTTAAACGGTGAACTTGTATGTCTCCTTTCCAAGAAATATTGTATCTCGATCTGAAGTGTTTAGGGACATATGTTTAGAACAGGGCATTTTGAGTTATCATATGAGATAAGTCCAGGGTACATTTTCATAAGTACAGAGAATGAGAAAATAAACTGAATTTAATGAAAAGCAATGAAAATTAAATCCTTGCAGATAAATCCTCCTTGTCACATCTCTGACAACATCAATGCTAACCACAGGAGCATAATATAAAAGAATAGTAGATTTACATGGTATGAGTGTTCACTGACAGTGACAGGAATTACTGTTTGTACAGAATGCATATGGGTAATAGAATCACACATACACACACATACCAAAAAAAAAAAAAAAAAAAAAAAAAAAAGTTGAAGGGATGCTCTGAGGTCATCTATTCTGGCCTTCTGCAAAGGACCACAGGAAGATGACAAACTTCTAAGTTAAATTGGGCTGCTGAGGGTTTTATCCATCTGAGTTGTGACTTATCTCTAAGGACTGGGATAGCACAGCCTGTCTGTACCACCTGCTCCTGTGTCTAACCATTCTTACGGAGAAGCTTCTTTTCCTCATTCTTGAAGCTTTGACTATTGACTCTTGCCTTTCCTCTGTGCATTTCTAGGAGTGTTCTCATTCTGGCTTGGCTATATATCCCATTTAAAAACTGTAAAACTGCAAATAAAATTGGTCTTTGTCTTCTCCTCTTCTGCCTAGACCACACAGTTGTTTCTGCCTCTCCTCATATGATACATTTTCCAGTTCCCAGCCTTCTGCATGGCCTGCTGGATTTACTTTTTGACATATTGTTCCTCTCTTTGTTCCTGCAGTAAGAATGTTTCTGAATTCTTCCTTTTTATGAAGTCAGCTTCAAAACAGAAAAGCCCTTTCAGGTTGCCAGAGTAATCAAGAGAGAGTTGTTCACTCACACACCCACTCATATACCTCTCCCCCCACCAGTACATTCACACACATGGACACACATAGACACACAAATCTATTGGCTTGAGTCCAGTTCTTTTCATGGAGGATTACATACAGAAACTTGACAACTTGTGATCCAAACTGTTTCTTGGGGGGAAGGGAATTCATCTGTTTACTTAAACAATTTCCTTTGAAATAAATGAAGAGTAATTTGTTCTCAAGTGAAACTACATATTTTGATCAATTTACAGCACAGTTACTCCCTTTCCTCTGCCAGACTTACTGAGATAATGCATTTCAATATTTAAGTAAAGCAAGCATCATCAGTTGTAAGATCTGTTGAAATTTTATGAAGCATAGTTAACTCTCAGTGCTGCAATAAAATAATAATAGTAATAGTAATAATAATAATAATAATAATAATAATAATAATAATAATAATAATAATAATAATAATAATAATAATAATAATAGTAATAATAATAATAAACATTTTCAATAGTAACTTCATATTCCATAACAGATCAAAAGATCCAGCAAATTTTCAAAGAATGTGGTCTCGATGGCCCAAGTGGTAACATTCAATCTTATGCACATAAAAAGTAAAGCAGGACTATAAAGAAAAAATAAAACATAAAAGTAAGATTTAAACCTCTTTCTGCCACATCCACGGAAGTTTGTTTTATACTTTGAGTACAACAACCGAAAGTTTAGATTCAAGCCATTCTTCATGGGGAAGAGTAGAAACTAGGACTTCTGTCTGGGTTATAATGCATAGTAGCATACACAACATTTGCCAAAAACTATAAAGATCTTCTGTAATGAAAAGTTATTGTTAGAAAGCCTTGGAAAACTTACATCTATAGGAACTTTGTATTTTCATCACAGTTTCAAATTAATTAGTAAGACTACTTCAAAAGCTTTAATCTAGGCTATGCTATTAAGAAATATGCATTAGACATTTCCTGTTTGCATTTCTACATCGCTTGGTTTAAAGAGTTGTTTTACTTTCATTGAAGACTGTTGAAGTCCTTAATGTACAATATTGACAGAGTAATAAAAATAGCAAATTATGTTTCTGGCCATGTGCCAACTTAATTAAATTCTCAGTCATATTAAAAATAATATAGAGGACAAAAGAAAAACAGCCTCATTCAAGCTTAATCAGGACTGCAGCTTAAATAAAATGAGGAATGAGAAGTACTTTCCTATGTTCCTGTTCCACTAAAAATCTGCCCTCATATATTATATCCCGAATCATGTTAATATTTTGCACTTTTCTTTTCCTGGATTCATGATAAAATCACGTCCAGCAACAGTGCATTCTATGAATATGGCAGCCTAAATATTTACAGTACTGAGATAAAGCAGTACAGTTTCCCTTTCAATTGCAGTATCACAAGAACATATACTCCATGGTATTTACTATTAACTCTTTAAGAAGTCTTTAATATTGAACCTGTTATACATGACATTCTAAGCAACTGCAGATATGACTTATTCCATCTAAAGAACATTCTGAAATAAGAAAATATGAAAGCAACTGAAAAAAAATCTTTCAAATGTCACAACTTAAGGTAGAACTGTATGTCAGATGACGATAACCTTCAGAGGAAATATTTATGTATCATTAAGGACTTCACTTGACAGATTCATGCACTAATGGCTGTAAACATTGAATGAGCAAAATAAGAACATATTCAATAGATATGAAACACAGAAGAAATACTAGTATACCATTAAAATTTCAGAAACTTCTAAGTAAAAATATGTTCCCTGTAAATAAGCACTGAGGCTACAGAAGGATATGCATTGTTTAATCGTCAGCAGTTATTTATTTTACTGCATATCAGCCATGCATAAGTACAACAAATATACTTTGCTTACTGAAAGTGCTCTAGAAATAAGACTGATATTAAGACTTACAATGAATTTTGTGAGTTGGTTGTTACAATATTATCCATAGACTAGACTCAGTTCTTATGTTTTCTTTACAATATCTTACGGTTTACAAAGACACCTAGAAAAAATACTAAGTTAACCTAAATTGTCCAGTAGATATTGCAAAAGAAAGCATACATCCTTCAGGCTTCAACTAAACTTTATGAAGCCACCTTACTCCTTACTGATTTGAGAGTCCTCAGATTCCTTCTACTACACTTACACTTTGCCAAAACTTTACTCATTTCCTGGTTTCAGAATAACCATCATAGAATCATAGGTTGAGTTGGAAGGGAACTTAAAGATCATCTGTTTCCAAACCCCTGCCATGGGCAGTGTTACTGCCCACTACATCAGGTTGTCCAGGGAGACTTGGCCTTGAATGCCTTCTACCACTGAGACTATTTACCTTAAATTTTGGAAAACTTCTTTAAATTCTTTTGAAGGTTGCCATACATGTGACATGGACAGAAAAAAAAATGGGGGAGTGTGCATGTGTTTGAATCTCATTCTGATAGGGAATGGCAAAATACTTCGGGACTAGAATAATTACTGGGTTCATTTTGCAAAAAACTTAGACTCTTTGAAAGTTAGGTAGCAGCTGAATAGGAGTTCAATGTAGTGAGTTGTGCCTTTAAATATCCTTTTCTATCTTCTTCTTTTTCTAGACAGTCTTTTCTGTTCCAGGATAGTATGTTTTATTTAATATTAATTGCTGTAATCACATTGCAATAGTAGCATTAAAAATGTTTTTGAGTTTAAATTATATTTAATTATATTGTAAGACATTAAATATGTATTTTTATATTGAAATGTTTGATCGTTTTTCATAGCTGGGATGAAAGGTGATTAAATAGAACTAGTTAATTGGCTCATTAAAAGATAGATCCTCTCTGTGTCTAAGGCATGTACATACTTTGTGGAGAACAGACAAGAAAGATATAAGAAACATATCTGCATAGAGTGAAAAGATTGAGGGGAGAAAGACTGCAGAGGAGCACACAAGATCAGGACTGCACATAGCGACAAAGCTGAAGCAGTGTTTTAATTTCATTCACAAGACAAGCAAAAGCAAAGCTATAGCAGTGTTTGTGACAAGGAATGAAATTGTGATGGGAGGGAAGGGAAAGGAAAGGAAGGGAAGGGAAGGGAAGGAAATAGAAGTGTAATAAAAGAATCATTAAGCTAATACTAAGACAGCATGAAAAATAATAAGCATGTCAATATTCTGTTAAGAAAAATGTGAGCATGAAGTTTTCTATAAAACCTGATCTATCATCAGCAGATTTCTCTTGAAGATTCTGTTATACTTGAATACTCATGGTCTATTTCTTGGTTAATAAAGAATCAGAAAATACTGTGTCCCTGCATATATGCCTGCTGATATTTCAGTCAAGTATTATTTAATTTATGCTTTGATTCTTTCTGTAATCCCAGCCTGAGAGTAGCCCTGGATAATGTGTTACAGCTGTGGGCACTATGAATTAAGTTTTCTATCATCTTTTTTATGCCAGTCCATTGACTTGGCTGCAGAATAAATTGGCCTCATCTTCTCATCCAAAGAATATGCTGGCAATGTGTGAAGCATTATTGCCACTGAACAAATCAGTGATTAAACTTAACAGGAGTATTCCATTAAGTCCCCAAATTAGAGAAAGAAGATTCCAAACTAGAGTAGATTCAGCAAGGGAGAATGAGCAAGAATGAAGACTGACTCTACAGGTCAGTTAATGAATGCTGTTAGAGACAATATTGATTTAGATGATCCTTGGCCTTGACATAATTCTTATATTGCTAGGATAAAAAATAATAATAATAATTCATGTTTATACTGTATAGATTTCAACAAGGTTTACATTGACAAGTAATTCAGACATTGCAGTAAGGATTTTAATGCAAAACACAGTCTTCAAAGAATACTTAGAAAACTGTCACCCTTGCATTTTAAAATCTGTAGTGCCCACAATATAGACATGGTGTATAGATCCTTCTGCCTACAAAAGCACTCTGAACAGAATACAATATATCGTTTTTTGAAAATACGAGAGAACAAAATGAATTTAAATGCATTTAAATTTATTAAGAATACAATAGGAGGTGGGAAAGAAAGGCGAAAATATTTTAGTAAAAGAGGATTTAGAACTCTTTTCTAGTGAAAAACAGTGTGTGGGGGAAAGCATCCAAAAAGAATTAGCTGGCTATAAGACATAAGATGTTTGGTAGAAGAATAAGATGGGAGGATGGATAGTCATGCAGTGATAAACTGCATTACCCAGAAGGTCCTTCACAGACTTAGGTACCTATCCAAGGCAGAAATAATTTCCAAGGAATTATTACCAGATATTATTAAAATATATTTCAATGACACCTTATCAATTCACAAAAGTTAAGATCTAAGGTAGTTGCTTTTTATGTATATTTTAAGAACATTTGTTCTGCCTAGATAAGATGGAGATTTTTATGAAGTTTTCAAATTATTTTTATCCCAAAGAATGCTGTGGAAGAATGAAAGTAACTAACTGAATATTAGTTATAATAATGTACAAAAAGCTATATAATATATTTCATTATGGCCTCTATCTATGCAGTTAAGCTACTCTGGATTTTTCAGTCAAGTTATAATTTGTGCTGGAGATGAGAGAATCGGGCTTGGGTTTTATTTCTGAAGCCTCAAATTATTTAGAGAGATCACTCATTGACTCCATAAAATGATAGGCATAAAATAACAACCATGTACCTAATCACCTAGCTGCATAGCTTCAGAATGAAAACGTTACTGAAGTGATTGGTGAATTGATTTTGCCATTTACTACAGGTTTCCAGCAAACATTTCTTTCATTCAATAGGTAGCACTGACCCATATAAAGACTCTGATCTTTATCCTAGATATTTATCTTTGATACAATTTTTTTCTTATCATTTTAGAATTCCATAACAGGAGTATACGCATCATCACATATAAAGACCAGTGGTGTCAAATACATGTCAATATAGGCAGGTAAATGATGTTGCAGACAGGTTCTGGGCATGCAGCTGTTAAATTTGCATTCAAATAACCAGCTATGCCATTAATTTGGAGCCCTTGTTCCTGCATCTCTGAAAAGCCAGGAAATGAACATCACAATGCTTTTGGGAGGTCAAGAAGTATTGCCATAGGAAAGAGTAAACTGACACTCAGCATTCTAATGTATTTCTCCATGTTCTTTGAATCCTTGACAGAAAGTAGTAAAGTATGATGATTCATTTTTGAAGCACCTGTTTCATACTGGCTAATGTCAAAATGGGATCACTAGGTCTATCCTGACCTCTTACCTACCAGAAAAATCTATATTTCAATCAGCTTTGTTCATGTCGGACTCTGTGGTATATTTTAGGAAAACGTATGTAATTGCTGAGGAAACAAGTTGTTATATATTGTAGGGATGACTAAAAACCAATGAAATTGCATTCAAACTAAAAAATTAAATTGTTCCTGAGCACCAGTACCAAAGTGCTTTTGCTTACCCTTGTCAGAGGTCCAGTTCTTGCTCTAGGACACTCAGCAACATACAACATGATTTCCAGACATTGTCTGTCCAGAACGTAATCCTTTGTTCTGGGAGATAAGAGATTTGAATCAATTAGAGAACCATAGAATGCTCCCAGTCACATTTAGTTTCCTAACACACTCATGACATTTTGTATACTACTTAAGTGCAAAAAAATTATTGAAGCACCCTGACTAAATGATTCTACCAAGAACAAATTGTATCTGCAGCACCAGGGAAAACACTGGACATGGTGCCTGTCTTTCTGATGTCAAATGTGATAATCAGTCCCACATGCATGCAAGTGACACACACACGCAAAATATATAATCATAAAAAATAAAGAATTACAAGGATTCACCCATTTCTTGTTATTCAAAAAATGGGTATAACTGTATGATTAACATAATGAGCCTGTATGGTTAACAGCAAATAGAATGTGAAAATGTCTAGAGATGGATGTCTTAATAAACAAACAAACAAACAAACTAACTAATTAATTAATTAATTCTTAATGATTTAATCTATCAGAGCCTCAAAGCAACACTTTAATGTCGTTTTGGTAACCGGCTACAATACCATTGTAACTTAACTCGGCAGTCAGATAAGCACCACAAAGTCATTTATCTACTCCTCCCTCCTAGTAACTTTAAAATCAGTATTCTGGGATGTGGTATTTAGTGCAATTTTACTTGCAATGTGTTGAAATACCAGGTTTTTCATTGATTTGTTTTTACATGGAAAGATTTGAAATTACTGTAGTATAGTTTGGAACATAAACTGAATACAATTTACTAAATCTTAAATAAGAGTCAACTTCTGAGAAGTGAGAGGGAATTGCAAAGTTCATCTAATTCACAATGAAATAAACAGAATAGTGATTATCTCTAAAATGAAATTATTCACAGATGTCTAGGCTAGAAAGGAATTAACAAAAATCTGCCACTGAAGAAACAACAAAATCATTTCTGTCCCAAGGTCTACACTACACCATTAAGCTCTTGTAGCGCAGGAGAACACTAATTGCCTCTATTGCTTCTTATCTTTCATAATAGAAGATGTGAGTCTGAGATATTAGGAATATATGAAAGGAGCCGTACTCAGGATATACTTCATTACTGTGATTTGAAACAGTCTTGCTTATCATTGATGAAGTCTGTCTGGTGTCTTTTCGGTTCTGTTGAGACCCTGCACAATCTTTCATGCTGCATTCAAGTCTCTTGCCTTTTCACAGAATCACAGAATGGCCAGGGTTGGAAGGGACCTCAAGGATCATCAAGCTCCAACCCCCCTGCCACATGCAGGGCCACCAACATCCACATTTAATAATAGATCAGGCTGCCCAGGGCCCCATCCAACCTGGTCTTGAACGCCTCCAAGGACAGGGCATCCACAACCTCTCTTGGCAGCCTGTTCCAGTACCTCACCACTCTCTGGGTAAAGAATTTCCCCCTGATGTCTGACGAAAATCTCCCCTCCCTCAACTTAAAACCATTTCCCCTCATCCTACACATATTAACCCTTTCAAAGAGTTGATTCCCCTCCCCTCTGTAGGTTCCCTTTAGGTATTGAAAGGCTGCAATGAGGTCACCCCGCAGCCTTCTTTTCTCCAGGCTGAACAAGCCCAGCTCCCTCAGCCTGTCCTCATAGGGGAGGTGTTCCAGTCCCCTGATCATCCTAGTGGCCCTCCTCTGGACCCTCTCCAACAGCTCCCTGTCTTTTTTGTACTGTGGGCTCCACACTCGGACGCAGTACTCCAGATGGGGCTTCACAAGAGCAGAGTAGAGGGGAACAATCACCTCCCTGTCCCTGCTGGCCACCCCTCTTTTGATGGACCCCAGGATACCATTTGCCCTCCAAGCCGCAAAAGCACACTGTTGGCTCATATTAAGATTTTAGCTGTTAATCTTATGTCTCTTGGATTGTAAGGCTTAATCTGATGACCTAATCTTTCAACTCCTTCAGTAAAATGATGTTTTTTTAAAATTAAAATTAATTTGTCGTATATTTTATTCTTTCTATTTCACTCAAAGTTGCCTTCTGAAGTTATATTCCACAAATTAACATCTTTCGTTATTTCCTTGATCATGTCCTCTTGCATTCATTTTTAGTTTTGTTGATGATGTTGTTTTATAATCATTTTATGAGAAAAAATCAACCACAATTGCCACAATATTCTTAAACGCTAATATGTTAATGTCCTAAATTATACATAACTATAAGGATTGATCTCTGAATTAGGAGTAGAGTCATGCCAACTTATTTTCACTTGAGAAAATGATGCCTAAGCTTATCTTAAGATGTTTAGCATCTTAGTGTTAACCTTCTTCCATTTCTAGAGATGAGCATATGATTACTATTTTCCTAGCTTTGCAGATGAACATGAATCCATCTTCAAGCCTTCGCAAAAGTAAAATTTTCAAAACAGAGATTTTTATCTTTGTCTGAATTACCTATAACTTAGTTCCTTATTTCAACTAATCTCTTTAAATTCTATCATAAATGTTAATTCTATGTTGTGCTTCCAACTGAGAATAGGTACAATACAGATGAAAAGTATAGATGAAGAAACAGCCTGTACAGTTCTGTAATTTGTATTTAAGTATATGGTTTTTATAGAAAACCAAAGAATCATTGCATATGAATCCTGTTTACTGTGTTTTCCTTTACATTCCTGTCTCTTGAAATAACACTAAAGCTGGTAAGGTGGATATTAAGCATGTTATTTTGGTAACTGTATATTAATAGCCCATCTAAATTAATCAGAAGTTTCAAGTCACTAGGGAAAAATAAATAGTTAAGTGAGGCTGATAATATAATGCAGTGTTATACAACCCAGGGAGAATTAAAGAATCATGTATTGATTATCTGCTGTTGCAAAACAAAGTGTTGTTTTTTTTTTTTTTTTCTCTTCTAATCCAAATTAAGTATTTATGTGTAATGTGGCCAGTGTTCTGTGAAGATATTACTTCAAGAAGAGTGTGGCAGAAACATAAGTTTACAATGGCTTGGAAGCAATGTAAACCTATATAATACTGAACAATGTAACTGATAACAAAGACTTACTTTATTGTGGAAACAGTCAATTCAAAAAAGTCTTTTTCTTTTTCTTTTTCTTTTTTTTTTTTTTTCTGGAAACAATTCTTATATGAAAGATAGGAGAAGATGATACCATTTTCAGGATGTCACATTAAATGATTTGTTTCTGAATGATCAAAAAATACTAATTTTTTAATTATTCTGATTAATCTGCACATATTATGAGAGATGAGGTGAATAACAATGAGATGCCTTATTGATAGATTATGTTATTGGAGGATTAGGAGATTCTAACTTCATAATACACAAATTTACAATTTGCCCAAATTAAGTGGAGTTCAATTTCAGCTACATGAAATATTCCTACACATATTCAACCGCATGACCAATGAGGGGAAAAATTATAATTATCTGAATTAGTAAGGTTTCCTTGTTTATTTGTTATGGAAGCTTCCAGTTGGCATGTAAGAAATTTTCCTTGTTAGTCTGGAGAGATGCAGCAATGTAAGAAAACTATTACTTGCCTTTATGGTCAAGCTATCTTGAGATGCAATTAAAAACATCACATAAAGGAAAAGTATGGAAATTCCATTACTCTGAAGACTTCCGTAAGGGGAAATATAAAGATAAAAGCATCTATCTCCCCAACATCTTATTTCACTTTCATATGCATGAAAAGGCTCATTGACTCTAAATATTAATTCTTTTACTCAGAGCATGTAACAGACCAAGTAACTTTTCCCACACTTTGTAGAAAAGCTTCATAACATAGCAGAGATTCTACTTCATAAGTTCTCCAAATTCCCCAAATTATCTTCTGCTCAAGTACACAATTGAATGCTTGAATAAATATGTTGAGATGTATGTGAAAGAAAATTAGTATTGAGATCCTTGTTCATGCAACAGAATGGTCACCTAATTTAAAATCAGATAGGTTCTTGTAAATTAAATCCCTATTGAGGAATGAGTTGACATGTAAGATGCAAAGTCCACAGAATTACCTTCTTCACCAAAATTTCTTGAGATCTTTTTTAAAACTTTGGGTAGTACTTGGTTGGGTGGGTTAATCCTGGCTGTCTGCCAGGCTCTCGATCAGCTGCTCTCTCGTTTTGTGTCTATACTGGGACAAAGGAGAATAGAAAAACTCACGGGTCAAGATGAGGACACGTATATAATTTACCAATTGCGACCAATTACCAATTATTATCAATAGGCAAAACAACCTCAAATTAAGCAAAATTATTTTCATTTGTCACTTAAAATAAGCTTAGGTGGTGAGAAGCAAAAGCAAAAACAACTTTTCACTTTACTCTCCTTTTTTTTCCTAGGCTTGACTTCACTCTCTCATTATGACTCTTCTAACTTCTTCTTCCTCAACAATCCTGGAATTGTCTGTGTCCAGCACAGGATAGCCCCAGCCTCTCCTCATACAGTAAACCTCTGCAGCTACTTCTCCATCAGGCACTTCTATATATGTAAGTGTATATATAAGTACTATAAGTATTTTTTATATACTTTATAAACTTTTATATACTTTTATATACTAATATTTTTTACTGCAAGTATTTTTGTATAAGTATACAAAATATAATATAAATTATATTATTTATATTATGAATTATAGTATAGAAATATATATATATATATAATAGAGAGAGAGACACATTAATATGTGTGTGCATTCTCATGTGTACAAAATGATAACTAGGGAAGGGCTTGAAGGAAGTATGAATGTTATTTTTATGCTGCAAGTGCCACGAAACTGGATTAAAAAGTATAATCAATACTATTATATGTCTTTATTTTAGGGAGATCATGTTAAATGCCCAGTGCTTCATCTGAGAGTATCATAAACAATTCATCTGGTTGAAAATTTAACTCCTTAGTGCTATCACTATTAGGAATATGGATTTATGCCTTTCAGATAAGTAAACTCCAACATATCTGAAGTATTTGAGTAACCTAACGGTTACTCTGTTTATTCTACCTCTTTCCTTCCCTCTATTTCTTTTGCCAAGTTTTTTCACTCACAGAATCACAGAATTGTATGGCTTGGATGGAACCTCTAGAGATCATTGTGTCCAACATTCCTGCTAAAACAGGTTCCCTACAGCAGATTACAGAGGAAAGAATCCAGAGAAAGAGGCTCTATGCCTTCTCTGGGCAGCTTGTTCCAGTGCTCTGTCACTCTGATAGTTCTTCCTTGTTCTTCCTTGTTATTTCACTCAAGTAACAAGTTTCTAAAACTATATTTCTGCACAAAATAAAATACTGGTAAAGCATATATAAGCATAATTTGATTATTATTTTACCATTTCATCTGCGTAGTCTGGATTCAAAACTGTCAAAGGAAAAAAGTTAATTTGCTTCAAGTAAATTTGAGAGAATGCTTATATATGATTTCATTAGATTGCCTTTTGTCATCAGCGTGGCTGAGGGTTCAGAGGTGTTCTTTTGCCACCAGTCATTATCTGTTCATCACTCCTGCAGTAAATAATGTACATATAAGATAGCTCTGATTAAAACTCAGGATATCAATTGTTCCAAGTTTCTTCAAAGCAGTAGAACTCACTTGCCCTTATTATTTTCCCACAGAAGATATGCTTAAATATTAGCAGCTCTACCTGAAGAAATCCATCACAGAATACAGAATTCTCAGGAATACCAGGATAAATAATAAAATAAAAAATCCTTTATGAAGAATACACAAACTTTATCCCTATTCAACCACGTATATTGAATCATCAGTGAAAGAATATTTTAGCACATACCTGAAGAATATTTCTCCTAACTTTCAATCATTAAACTAAAATTGACTGATCATTAGTAAATATATTACCTCTATCTATAAAAAAAATATATATATCTTTCTACAATCCGTATCAGCAGTTGACAATTTTGAGTGATTGGACCAATTTGCACAAACCAAAATGCCTTAAAAGAGCTTAATTTTCACTGTTGGGACATTCAGAATTTTCTGCTAGAACTCTTCAATGATGTGTTAAGCTAAGCTTTCACTGATGAAAGATCATAATAACTAATTATTAAAAATAACTGACTTTAAAACTCTTACATTTGTTTTTAGCAGATATTTCTGTATATAGATTTAACTATCTTTGTCAGTTATACCATAGTTAGAAATATTTTCACCTACCCATTCACTTTTGTTATCTTCCAACAAGCTTCTATCCTGGATTTCCAGATAACACTTGGTAAAATATTATACAGTGCTTATTATGTTCCTTATCCTGAAAAGGAAGATAAGTAGAAAGGTACTTAATCACCCAAGGCTCTTTATAAAGAAATTCTTCTCATTGTTTCAGTGCAAATAATGCATGATAAAAACTTTGATTAATGTGACGTATTTCAATTAATTTGATCTTATGCATGCTATGTAATATCTGATTAACAGGGAATAAAGTTCTTTTGATATTAGTTAAAGGTAAGATTTCAAAGCAATGCAAAGATGTTTTACTTCTACTGATGTTTACAAAAGTTGTCTGACCAAAGTCACGCATATTACATTCAAAATTCACACTACTAATTAATTAAGAAACTAAACTTCATGAGCACTACTGACAAGTTGAGTTAGGGTGGATCAGAGTAAAATGTCTATTTCTATACAGTTGCTATACTGTATGCAGTACACATGATGTCTTACAAGCTTTGTCCTTTACATTTGTGCACCTTTTAAACTATATAAAGAAAGATGTCAGTTCAGTAATTCTGCCTGGAAAATGACAGTATTTAAAAATAAATATAATTAAACAGAGGAAAAATCCTTTTCGTTGTATATTTTGAAAGCATGCATACACAACACAATAAATTATTCACATACTTTAGCAGCAGGATGCCTATCTTCAACTAAAATTATTAACAACACATCACTTTAAAAGGCTTTCTGTGCAAAAATAAAATATTTAAGTTTATTGTATATTTAAAACCAGTGTTGTTTTTTTTTACAAAAGTTACAGAAACTGTAACTTTTCTTATTGTTGTTACATTTACACTGGTGTGTAAAAACAAGGTGATGTAAGCACGCTGCTATAACTTTTCAAGTTCTTTCATATGGTAAAAAATCTCCCCAACAACACCCTCCCCATGACACAAACAACAACAAAAAACAACAATCATAGCACCACCACAAGTACTACCACCACCAAACATTAAAGTCTTATTCAAGAATGTACTGCAAGATAGGAGATTAATTCAGATTGATATGCCTGATGCTTCCTTTCAAATTATATTAATGGTTAAAAGTTGCACCAAAAAAAAAAAAAAAAAGGAATCTTTTGTTTGCTTGGTTTGCTTGTTTACTTGCTTGTTTTTTGTTTTTTGTTTTTTGTTTTTTTTCCCAAACTGCAAATGGAATACATGGATTTTCTGATATGAAAATAAAATTAAAATAAGCTTTAACCTATATAACCTATATAATTCCTAATCACTTCCCTGCCCATCTACGAGGTCACTGATTGCTTTTACTTTGAACCGGTCCCTTTCAGCAGAAATTTGTTGCACAAGATCTGGCCACTGTAGTGAACCAGTGAGCGCCAATGAATCTGAAGGATTCAATGCATTATATATACTAACTACCATGTTCACACAAGAAATTATCAGTATAATTCCAGTCTTTTATTTAGGCCTATATAACAAAGTTTTGCCTGGACTTTTTGTGCAGTGTGCCCTTTCATAATTTTTAAGTGATTTAACATTTAAATTTACTCTTAATGAGTAAAACAGTTTCTTATTGAAATGAATGGAAATAAGATGGAAATTGAAGTTTGATTTATATTATTAGGAAAACTGAATTATGTTGTATGATACATGAGGAAACTTAATAAAGAATGAGAGAATTATAGCAGGAAAAAAGAAAAGGGAAGCATTATAGCTGTAAAGAGTTCATGTAGAAATGAAATTACAGAGGAAATAGATTTTGGGATAGAAATCTAAGAAAAAAGAAGCCAAAACACATAACAAATATCAGACAAAACAAAAGCGTGATGTGTAGGATGCAAACTGAACAGCTCCCATCTCTTTTTCACATGACAAAATAGACTTTTTAATATTTATTAACTGATATGATCTTCAGCTTTTCTTTTTGTAATCACTTCAGGTTTTCATGTTTCTCTTCTACTCTCCCCTTTTTTGCACTGTGACCTTTTATTCTATTGTCTTTTATTTCAGTCCCCTGTTTACCCTCTTTCTACCTATTCAGTGATCATTTGAGAAGTGTCTTTACTATATTCTTTCTATTATTCATGCTATAAAAACAAACTACAGAGAAAAAACACATCAAGAGTGTTTAAAATTATGCAAAGAAAGCAACACATAACATAAAAATAACCTGGACACCTACAAGGACAGTTTCAAATACTGATGCATTTACCATAATCTGAATATTATTTTAATGAGCATATATATAGTTAGCCATTAAAAAAAAAAAAAAGTCTCATTTCTAGGTAGTTTAACTTACCCAATTTATATATATTTTCACTGTTCTCCTACATCTTTCCTAACAGAAGGTGGACAACTGAGAGTTATTCAGTCTTCTTTCCAAAACTAAAATTTTCTTTTGTCATTTGTGTGTTTTGATAACAATTGCCAATCTTAGGCAAAAATCAGTTTTGCTTAATAAAATACATGAACATCAAAGATTTAGAGCTCCCAGAAATAACATTTCTCTTCTAGAATCCAGTGAGCTTACTCTCTAATTGGCAGTATAGCAATGGCATACTTGTAAGAGAATTAACATGATAGCTTTGTCCTTCAAATTTTTGCTTTTACTACCTGTTTAGGTAATCAGTACAGCCTGAATGCTGTTGCTTATATCAATTAAATCAGGTCAAAAGCATAACAGCAGGAAAAAGAGATCAGTCAGTTACCATATGAAAACCCAAGACGCTGGGGCACCTTATGGTATGTGCAAACAATTCACTATACAATTTCTGGAGAGAGGAAACTGGCATACTGTTGAATGCTGTTTTCCTTTGGGTAAAATTTTAATTAAAAAAGCAGCATGGATACAGGTTTTAGATCCTCACTATTCAAATAGCTGAGATAGCTGTTTTGAATTTTAAAATCTTGTAAACTATTAAAAAAAAAAAAAAAGGACTTCTGTTGTTTCACTCTTAGAACTATTTATAATAGTACTGACCAGAATTTCTGAGCCAAGGGAATCCTGATGTGTGTCACAACAGAACTTACAGAGGAGATACTGAAAAAGTTCAGTGACTCCTGGATAAAACATGAAAAACAAGCACTTGTTGGACACAAAATAGCTCCTGTTACACACATCAGATGTAATTCACAGTCACTAAGGGTATCCGAAGTCCTGCAGTTCTTTTTTACCATTTGAGGGTGGAAAAATTGCTGTTTTACTGAGGAGATGGACACTACTGTCTACATACAGTTCTATCATACAATGAGAAGAGAGAAAAAAGGTCACAAAAGACCCGCATGTCTGACCCTCAAGCAGTGTGTCGATGTAAGCAGTTCTGTATGTCCTTTCATCATTTCTGCTCTGCCTTCTAGGATGATCATATTAGTGTTCATGCGATAATTTTGTGTAAACAAACTTCCATCAAGATACGCAGTAGCCAAGGACAAATATTAATAGAAAAAGTGTACATTTTCTGCAGAGATTATTATTCCTTTCTCAGTTTAATGTGATTACTAGAGGCATATAAGCACTTAATAGACATCCTCTCAGTTTGTGAGTCACTATGTGTTTGTGCAAATGAGTAAAAGCACTGATTTCTAAAGCCTGGAGTTAAATGTTAAGATTATATATGTATATACACATATATAATAGCGTATACATATATATACATAATAGCATATATATATATATATACATATAATTTTTTTCTGAACAAAAGATCAGTTTGTGCTCATCTTTGAACATAAGAAAGTATGCTACCAAGTTAAAAAAGCATACAAAAGAAAATACAATGAGGATAGTCACAGCAATAAGGTCAAATATTTAAAAGTGTCAATATAATTACAGCTAATTGGAGCAAAAATTAAAGACTAACCTTATCATTTCTAGAAGACTATAAAAATGAAAACAAAAATATGCATGTATTATGGATACAGAAGTAACTTACAAAAAGTTATAACTCCTTGCATTTCCCAAGTATTTTTTCTGACACAAATTATGCACTTGTGATGTATTAATTAACACTATATTTTCCATTTAAAACTTAGGTTTCTAATTCTGAACTAGTCATGTATACTATTTTTATAGTAGCCACAGGCACAAACAGGTCAGCAGAAAAGTTGTTTCATCCTAAATAGGTGTCCAAACCCATTCTTAAACTTCAGCTTCTGATAACATCTCTGATGCCTTGTGTTTGCCTGAGTTTGTGTCCCAAGCATGTCTTGGCTCCACGTTATAGTTATGCCTGATTTCACACTCAATTCCTTACCTTCCTTTAAACAAACAAACAAACAAACAAACAAACAAACACAAATGCATTAATTGGAAGGGAGTTATGGAAGGGACCAGGAACCTCATCTGGCCATTTAGTGGGTTTGGATATTAAGTTACACAGTGCCATTCTTGCTCTGGGGGCTCAAGGCCTTTATGTAGTACTTCATATGGGGCTTCATGAGGAGACAAGTACCTCCCTACCTCTGCTGGCCAACCCTTTTTTGATGAAGCCTAGGCTTCCTAGACTGGAAGAACACACTGATGACTTTTGTCCACCAGAACTCCCAAGTCCATCTCTGCATGTCTGCCCTCAATAAGTTCTCCTCCCATTCTTTATGTAGATCTGGGAATGTCACAACTAACTTGCACCAGTCCCAAGACAGGCTGCTGGAGGACTTCCATCAGCTTCCCCCTGGATATAGATCTATTGGTCACAATCCTCTGGCTGTGACCACCCAGCTTATTATTAATCCACAAAAAAGTCCACCACAGCAATTTCTGTATGACTACTTTCTGGGTCACATAAATTATTTGCAATTTGTTTTATTTGTTTTTTTGGCTGTTGGTTCTATGAGAGTATTTTGTACTTCTTACATAACCTATAAAAGTTCTGACTAGTGGAAGATATGAATTATCGTGTTAGATAAGTGTTTTTATTGTTGTAGGTAAATACGTTTGACAGCTACAGTCAGAAAATAGGTGGGTTGGTTTTCAGAAGTGCTATAAAACTTACTTTCTTCTATTGTATAGCTACAAAAATAGGAAAGAAAAAAGTTTTCACTGATAATCCTGATACAAGTTTATATAAAAAATCTCTGTATTTAAAAGTTTCAATCTTTTAGTTTCTCTGATTTTTGAAACACTTAGCAGTAATTTGCACTATGATGCTTCTGAGTAAAAGGCTGATAATAATTTTCCTTGGAGAAATTGTTCTAAGAAGTGGTTTTAATGGAATTATTTCTAACATATAGCAACTCACACTATCTTCTAATGTGTCACATGCCTCTACCAATTGATAGACATAAATACTTTGGAAGGCTACATGTAAAGTACTTCTCTGCTGATAATGCTGAAACATTTTTTCATGTAATAAAAAGTTTAGCAATAGAATGTACTGACATCAAATAAAAGTAGACTCTAATTTTATTTTAGAAATGACTTAGGTATGATTTCTGATTAAATTTTCTCACTGTTATGTAAAACAATTTTAAATAGTTAAATAAAGATTTTATATGGAATATACTACAGATATCCATTGTTATTCTTTTGGGTAGTGCTGTTAACAAAAGATTTTTCTATGATGGAAAGTGTACCTAGTCATAATTTTGTTTATATAAATTATATACACACGCATAAACTGAGCATACAGATTTATGTTTTCTGTGACCCTTTTAACTCTCTGTACTTGCTGTTAAGCTGTATATTTTTCCACAGGAGCACTGTAACTCAGAAGAAAATGACTAACGTAGAAAACTCAGTTAAGTCTCAAAAATAAGCATTATTTCTGAGGCTTGGCACTCCTTTTGGGAAATCAAAGATTTTATTGCCAGATAAATTAGTGTTTCAAATGTATGATTACAGATGCTGTTTGCAAATTTGTCACAATCTGTCTTCCAGCAGAAAGAATTTATATTGTATATAGTAATGGAAAACAGAAAACTGCATATTTCACTAAATTGCAGCTGTGTATGGTAAGATTTATACGGCTGTTTTGTGTCTGTGAAACATGTAGGTCTACAGTATTTCAGTTCAGTATTCCTCACAGAACTGTTGTACTCTTAAGTTATTTTATATTTTTTAATAGAATAAATGAAATATTGTATTTGTTGTAGAAAAAACATCCATACATAATAACTACATTTATCAGTGTTTTACTGTACAAGATGACAGTGGTAAAAAACTCATTCTAGATATCTAGATAGACCATACCTGAGAATTTCCAGCCTGTAAGCCATTTTCCTAAGTATAAGCCTAAGGCCTAATTCTGAAGTATCTACTTAGTGCAGCACTGAATGTTTTAGAGGACTGGTATAACCTGATAGGTGGTATATTTACTAGAAGAAATGCCTCAAATAAGTGAAAAAGCCATAGTTTTATTTTTATTGTGATAAAGTTCATTTGGAGATTGAATATTCTTAAATAACAAAAAGCTTCACCCTGATGACCAGTTTCTTATTGCTTGCAGGCTTTCACTTAATGAAATCCTACATTTTATTTTATTTTTTCCTACTGTCAATTCTCTTACAGCAACCAGCCTTCAAAATAGGAGTTAATGCCTTTTTTTTTTTTTTTCATCTGTGTAGTATTGGATCCAATTACTCCCAGCAACTAAAAACAGAGTTTTTTTAAATAGGATTTGCAGTAAAACAAGGCATATAAAAATCAGATGCATAGGCAAAGAATTTTTCATCTTTAATCATTAAGCTACCAGTACAAATTGAGCCCTGCAGTTATCTCATTCCCAAGGGAGATCAGAGGTATAAAGAATTCACAGGATTAAATATTTGTGTTTGAGTGAACATGCTAAGTGTTTTTGTGGTTACTATCATTAAAACTGTATTTCAATGCTTTATTTTAAATGCACACAATGCAGATTCTCTCTAAATGATAACTTGTAACTCTTACCAGATATGGAGCATGAAGAGTATTTGTGTTATACCGCCATCCTTCTCAAATGCTCACAGTTTTTCTGGTTCCTAATATATTACCGCTATTAGTCAATTACTACCATTGTCAATATAGGCAACTGAAACAGCCTTTTTTCTTCAGTGGCAAAGAGCCATGTAGTATAGTTTTTCTCGTGGAAAATGGGGGTTGGACCCGATGATCTCTGGAGGTCCCTTCCAACCCCTACAATTCTGTGATCCTACAATTTTGTGAAATGGAAAGATGGAACATGTGAAATTAATCTTACATAGCATTTGAAAAAGACTAATAAATTAACAATAATAACTGGATATGAAGTTACCTAACTATTGTGAGAGAACTAGACAAAGAGCTCAAATGCAAGTAACTCACAAGCAGTGGGCCAAATGCAAGTCTTGCACAAAGGAATTCATATTGCTTTCAGGATAAGCGCTCACTGATGATGCATCCCCAATAGATTTCTTGATTCCAGCATAATTAATGCATTTCTGTATTCAACAAAGTTGTTCCAGGGTTTGAAACAAGTTATTAGTTCCCCTTTTAGCTGTAGCACTTAGTGGTCAGCTAATCTAATGTTTTAATTTATGTTAAATCCCTTTCACAAAGTAAAAAAATCTCTTTCTCCTTATAAATGTTTCATCTATTTCTGTGATTTATGTTGCATCTCTTGTTACGGATCAAATGTGACAAAGAAAATATTTTTTCATGGTCCTGCTTGATCTTCCCTCCTATTTCCTTTTAGTAAGTCCATCATGATAAAGAATGTTCTGAAATTCTTCACATTTAAAGATTTCCCTAGTGTACACAGTATGGATTTGTATGCATAAATAGTATGTACATTTGTATACATAGTATGGAAATGAGCTTGAAGGATGTGAATCTTTCCAGTTTCAGTATTTTCATCTTATTCAGAAACCTTCTAAGGATGTATTTGTGACTCAAGCTGTTGGTCTGTCACCTGGAAAACATTTCCTCTCTTACTTAAATGTATTAACTTACGAAGATGTAAGCTGGGTAGTAAATAGAGGAACATTTTCTGTGTCAAGTATATGTTTTCTTTTCTTTACATACTACTCTTTAATTGTACGTATAGTATTTTTAAAGAAATATTCCATATTTAAAGAAATATTATAATTTTAATGTTTATTACGCTAAATATTTTTTAAATTATTTTTTTAATTTTTTAAATTAAATTTTAAAATAATTTTTTAAATATCTTGTTGACAACATATGTAATTATAATTCTTTTACAGGCAACATGTTGAAATGGCCATCTCTCAAAAGCCTGTGACATAGGCTGAGCCGTATGCAATGTTTACATTTGAATAAGTGACTGCAGCCATATTGATTAATTCACTCCATTTTAATATAGATATTTAAAATGAAAGAGCTGAATAACATTCTAATATTTCCAGTTCTGCCCAATGATTATAGTGACAGACTAGATGTGTTAGAAATAGTAACCAAATGTTTTGTATGTATGAAGAATTTCCTCACCCTGACCCACAGGTTTGCACTTTCATTATTCCACATCCAATTCAGTTGTTCCAGTATCCCCAGCAAGGAGAATTCAGCAATATTCAATTTTAAATCCCAATTCCTATTTTGGAAGTTTAGAGGCTGTTTTGGAAAATATTCCCCTAAATATACACACTGTCATCTCAGCTATCATCTAGGTATCATGGACAAGAATCTCTAATTAGCAGATCTCGTGGAAAGCCTGAATAATGAGCACTTGCAGTGGTATCATCTCTGCATGAACAGCATGGAACTGATAGGGTTATCCCAATTCATGAGTATGAGTTTTGTATAAAGAAATCCAGATGGACTGGAATATGTACATGTGTAGGAGGGCAAGTGCAGGGTGTGCCTGAGAGAGAGGCTGCAGATGGTGTTTGACTATTGAACTGAGAATATGTATCTGTAATTTATCTGGAAGATGAGGTAAACAGCACATTAATTAAATTTTCAGATTATACCAAATTGGAATGTGCTGCAAACACCACTGAGGAAAGTTATATACCAAAGTGACCTAGAAAAGTTTAGAAACATAAGCAAGGCTTTACACGATGAGGCAGTCTTGAGAATGAAAATTAGTATAATAAAAATACAATAATTAAATAGCAGAGAGAGAATTTGAAAGCAGAAATATCACGGCAATTTAAAATATAATAGTGGTCACACTATGAGATAGGAATTTTTCTGTTCCCTTCCCTTGTCAGGATTTTGCGTACGTTCACACAATGTCTCTTATATCTTGGTTGATTTTATTAAATATGGGGTTTTCTTAAAAAGCAGAAGATTCATATCAAAAATTGCCCAGCAATGTTTTCTCACTGGCTCAGCAAGTTACTGCTAAAGCCATAAAAACCAGAATCATATTGGCTGAAAATTGTAATAACCTTAGCAACTATGTCTAAAAGGAAGACTGAGTTGTTCTAGTTGATTAAGGGTATCAGAGCTGTATGGGAGGTGTGCATTCTAGCAGGGGGGCAAGTAAATCCAGGAACTCAGAACTGATCGTGAATCTTCTCATAAATAAATGCCTTTAGGTATCTCACTCCTAGAATAACAAAGAAACAACTAAAGAAAACTAACTAACCAAACCAAACCAAATTATTTTAAAACCTCATTTCACAGAATCACAGAATCACAGAATTGTAGGGGGTTGGAAGGGACCTCCAGAGATCATCGAGTCCAACCCCCCTGACAAAGCAGGTTCCCTACACCAGGTCACACAGGTAGGCATCCAGGCAGGTCTTGAACATCTCCAGAGAAGGAGACTCCACCACCTCCCTGGGCAGCCTGTTCCAGTGCTCCATCACCCTCACTGTGAAGAAGTTCCTTCGCACATTTGTGCGGAACTTCCTATGCCCAGTTTCCAGCCATTTCCCCTTGTCCTGTCTCCACTCACCACTGAAAAGAGTCCGGCATCGCCATTCTGCCCCCCACACCATAGATATTTGTAGACCTGGATCAGGTCCCCTCTCAGTCTCCTTTTCTCAAGGCTGAACAGACCCAGTTCACTCAGCCTTTCCTCATAGGAGAGATGCTCCAGGCCCCTCACCATCTTTGTGGCCCTCCGCTGGACTCTTTCCAAGAGATCCCTGTCTTTTTTGTACTGGGGAGCCCAGAACTGGACGCAGTACTCCAGATGAGCAACGACCCTCTGTGCTCTGCCAGTCAGCCAGTTCTCAACCCACCTCACTGTCCACTCATCTATCCCACACTTCCTCAGCTTTGTTACAAGAATGTCATGGGGGACAGTATCAAATGCCTTGCTGAAATCAAGGTAGACTACATCCATTGCACTCCCCCCATCCACCCAGCCAGAGACAACATCATAGAAGGCTACCAGGTTGGTCAAGCACAACCTCCCCCTTGTGAACCCGTGCTGACTACTCCTGATAACCTCCTTTTCTTCCAGTTGTCTGGAGATGACATCCAGCACAAGCTGTTCCATCACCTTTCCAGGGACAGAGGTGAGGCTGACTGGCCTATAATTGCCTGGGTCTTCCTTCTTGCCTTTTTTGAAGACCGGGGTGACGTTGGCTATCTTCCAGTCTTCAGGCACCTCCCCCGTCCTCCAAGACTTCTCAAAGATGACAGAAAGCAGTTCAGCAATCACCTCTGCCAGCTCCCTCAGCACCCGTGGATGCATCCCATCGGGTCCCATGGATATGTGAATATTGGTGTTGCCTATGCGCTCTCGGACCACCTCTTCCCTGACTGAAGGGAGGTCTTCCATTCCCCAGATCCTCTCACTAACCTCCAGGGTCTCAGATTCCCGAGGGGGAGCTTTTTCACTGAAGACAGAAGCAAAGAAAGCATTCAGTATCTCCGCCTTCTCAGCATCCCCCGTTACCAGAACACCCCCCTCACTTAGCAGGGGAGCCACATTCTCCCTAGTCTTCCTTCTACTGTTAATGTACTCGAAAAAACCTTTTTTATTATCCTTTATCCCCTTTGCCAGATTTAATTCCATGTGGGCTTTAGCCTTCCTCATCACATCCCTGCAGACCCTGACAACATTCCTGTATTCTTCCCAAGTAGTCAGACCCTTTTTCCACATTTCATGGGCCTTCTTCTTTCCTTTGAGTTTGTACACAAGCTCATTGCTCATCCTCACAGGTCTCCTGCCACCCTTTCCCAATTTCTTCCTCACAGGGATGCACCTATCCTGAGCTTGGAAGAAGAGCTGCTTAAACGCCAACCAGCTCTCACAGGCCCCCTTGCCTTCCAACACCCTAGCCCATGAGATAGCTCCAAGTAGGTCCCGGAAGAGATCGAAGTTGGCTCTCCTAAAGTCCAGGATAGCAATCCTACTTTTTGCCTACTATTTGGTCTCAAAGTTGATTTATTTGCTTTCAGAATTACTTTATATAACCCCTTCCTGGCTGTATAAGATGTAAATGCTCACAAACATGAGAGGTGGACCGTTGAAGATCAAAACAACCAGCAGGTATATCAGACTAGGATTGAAGTGGCTCAGATAAGTTTGGACAGCCAACATAGGGTGAACTATTTCTAGCTTGATGGGCCCACATAGCACTTCATGCCATCAAGGAAGAGATGCAGCATATGGAATGGCTTGTGATAAAGGAGTGGACATGACCATAGACACAACTGCAGAGGTTACCCATGAATGTGTAATGTGCTGCAGTCACGTAAACTAAGCAGTTCAAGCCTCTCAAGTGTGGAGAAGAGTGCCTAAAATACTTATATGGGGAAGCCTGGCAGTTTGATTATATGACACTACCACAAATCCAGTATGGTAATTACCATGTGCTTACAATGGATGGTTGGAAACATGCCCTGTGCTCCACATCACTTTGAAGAACACTATCCTAGGCCTTGAAAAGCAAGTCTTACCATGACGTGGCACTTCAGAGAGAATTAAGTCAGTAAACAGGATTCATTTTCAAAACAACCTCATAAACATCTGAGCCAAACAGCAATTTGGTTACTTAGCCATTCAAATTGGGCTCTGTCTAATAGAAACTCCCATGTATTGTAGAGGGGAAGAGGGTCTTTGTAATGCATGTAAAAAATATGCTGAGAAAGACAGATTATTCCTGCCTCGGGCAAAGGTCCACCTATAAGATAGCTTTTGCTCAAGGACCCAAGCATGCTTGCTGGGTAATGTGGAAAGATGGGGAAATAAATTTTGTACCTCAATGGACTTTGATGTGGGGATTTCAATTACTTTATTTCAATTGTTACACGGCTGCTATACAGCATGTCAATGGTATTACAGTTAGAAACATACAAACTAATGAATTAATCTTGTTAGGAAGTGGACAAGTGCAGTGGTGATGCAAACACAGCTGGCTACTGCAAACAATAAATCAACACCAAACACTCTTTTCAGTCCAAAAAGACAGTTACGGCAAATGGTTTCCAATATCATGAACAAACTCAAAGGAGATTTTAGAAGGATGGCCCCCAGACTAAGTTAATGATATCTGTGTGTATATACAGAAGGAAAAGAAAGGTTGTGGTGATCAGTGAGGATGTATGGAGAAGTATAGGATCTGATCATGACACAAATTGTAGGAAACAAGAAACAGATATTTTGTCCTAGTTTTGGTTGAGATTGAACTACTCCTAATAGCATGGTGTTGGATTTAGGAGGAAAACAATATTGATAACATACCAATATTTTATTTGTTATTGAGCATCGCTTACACTGAGTTAAGAACTTTTCAACTTCTTGTACTGCCTTGCCAGTGAGGAGGTTGGGGGTACTGGGAAGGAATGCAAACAGGACAGCTGATCCAAATTGACCAAAGGGATATTCCATACTATGCGATACAGTGATCAATAATAAAACAGAGCTGGCAGGGAGGGCTGTCATGCTTGCAGAGAGGCCAGCCCTTTCCTCCTCTCCTTCACCTCAATCTGATTCAACTTAGATGAGTTATTCTCTTTTTCTATTTAGTTTTGTAGTTTGCTGATTTTGTTAGACCATACAGAAGGATTGTAAAACTTATCTTTTCCAACTGTATTGCTTAATTAAAACAATATATTCCTTTATAAATGACATATTAACTTCTGTCATTGTAGCTACAACAACATTGCGACTTACAGTGAGTAGATTCATCACAACTATTTAATTTCAAAACATCCAAATATGAAGAAATATTCATTCTTGCATGTAGTGGTACAGCCCTTAAACAGGACGTAGGAACTCAATTTTAATGTTTCCTGTGTCAGACAGATTTTGAGCCTACAGTTTCTATTTTATGGTCAAGTATGCAGGTTAACTTTGCAGAAAGGGGTAAAGAACAAATAAATAAATTAGCTTAAGGACACACAATGGGAGTGAAAGAGGAGATGCGTTCATAGCTTATGGGTAATGACTCTTGCTTTTTTAAATGCTTAGGTAAAATTTCATTCATCAATTCCAACAACTTCTTTCAGTCCTTGTCCTTCCTGCTGCCTCAAAATAAATAGATGAAAAAGGTAAATAAATAAATAACCTTGGAAAACAAGGGCAACAACTCTACATGGCTTGGTTGCCAGGATGCCCTTAACAACCTCTGAAGAAGGGGAAGGACAGAAGGTGATGACTTCTGGCACCAAGAAGAATGAAGAAACACTGAGTCATTGTAATGAGTGACTGCTGTGTGAGGCAGAGGCGCTCATGTGTAGACCTGTTCTATCAGCTAGAAAAGTTTACTGCCTTGAGACCTGGATCCAGACCCAATATTGCTGAAGGACTGCCAAAGTTGATCTGACTACTAACCTCCACTTTCTTCCATGCAGGCACAAATGATAATCCTGCTGGGGATACCTGGACAATATAAAAAAAAAAAAAAAAAAAAAAAAAAAAAAAAAAAAAAAAAGAAGAAGAACTCTAGGAGCCAGAGGACAAACCTGGCAAACCCGGAAGAAGCCCTTGATTGGCGAGGTTCGCTGCTTTGGAGCTGTTCCAGTTGTCTGCAGCAACTGATTGCGAGGTACGGGGGGTTTTGGTCATTCCCTCATTCAGGGATCAATGAAACAACAGTGGTCGGGTAGCTCTCGGCTGGGCAGTTCTCGCGAGAGTGGCTGACACGTCATGGGCGTTGCCAGGGCATGACTAGAAAGGGACAGAAAGGAGGAGTCGGGCCGTTCCAATGAGGAGAAACCGTAGGCTATCCATTCACGTGCCAACACTGGGAGGGCAGTTGTTGTCACTGTCAAGAGAGTGATAAGTGCGGGGGCTCCTGTTAATGACCTGGCAACGGGACAAGGGCAGAGCCAGCACTACCAGCAGCAGGGTAGGGCTGATCAGTTACACCCCATTAAGGCTATCTAGTAGTGTTAAGTAGTCTAGGCTATCTATAAGGCTATCTAGTAGTGTGCCTGCTGGTTTGCAATGTCTGCAGCCCAGTGAAAGGCTGTCACCACAAAAATTGTAGCAAGAAGAAAGAAGAACACAGAAACAAGACTACAGCCAAACAGAATGTGGAGACTCAGACTGAGGGCCCAACACAAGATGTTAGTACGCAGATCACTGGCTGTCATGAGTGCCAGAGCCTGGCCCTTGCAGTACCAGGTGATGGAGGCAGCACTTATATAAGATGTGACCAGCTAAATGACTTATTCAGCCTTGTGGTCAACCTGGAATAGGAGGTGGAAAGGCTGAACACCATAAAGGAGTGAGAGGGAAACTGATTGTTGATGCCAGTCCCTATCAGCCCTGAGATCCTGGCACACAGCTAAGGCTCCACATGGAGCACATCACCCCTCTGGTGCCTTGCAAACAGGTGGGAGAGGGGAACTGGCAGGCAGACAGTACTGCAATGAGCCCCCTGTCCTCTCCTCCCCCTAGCAACAATTTGAGAAAGGAGAAAGATTAGAAATGGATACCATTTCAGCAAAGTGGGCATCCCTGATCCTGACCATCCTCAGCTCCCCACGTGCCTCTACACAATAGCTTTCAGGCCCTGGAACTCAAGGGAGAGATTAGTAAGGATGTGGAGGAACGTCCACCTGTGAGGATGCCTCGGGTGAAGCAGTTGACCCCACACCTCAAGACTGCCTCCACGTAAAAGGACAGAAGGGTGGTTGTCATAGGCAACTCCCTGCTGAGAGAAACAAAAGGCCCTATATGACAGCCTGACCCTACCCATAGGAAGGTGTGTTGCCTCTCTGGGGCACGGGTCAGGGACATTTCTAGGAAACTTCCTAGACTGATTTGCCCTTCTGATTATTATCCTTTATTGACAGTTCAGGCAGGCAGTAACAAAGCCTCTGAGAAAAGCCTCAGTACTATCAAGAAAGACTTCGGGGACAGAGGCAGGTAGTTGATGGAGTGGGTGTGCAGATGGTGTTTTCTTCTATACCTTCAGTGACAGGGCAAAGAAAACAAAAACCTCATAAATAAATAGTGTAGAACTAGGTGCAAACAGAGGAATTTTGTTTTTAATTTGACCACATGGCAATTTACTCAGCACCTGACACAATGGCTGCAGGTGAAAGTAGCCCATCTCTGAGAGTGCATAATCAAAGAATATAAAGGTATCATAATTATGAAACAAACAAAAGAGTTTGGCAAAGCAGATTATAATAACAAAAAGAGAACTGATAGAAAGCTTACCCATATCCTGGACTCACTCCACAAAACTCCACAAAAGAGATCTCCAGAGAAGACATCCTTCCCTACTGGTAGCTAGCTCTTAAATGGGTCTAGGAGAGGTGGAGCCAGGCTCCACCCCTTGTGGCAGCACAGGTGAATTGCCTTCACCTTTGCTCCTGTGGCTGACTCATTGCTTGCCTCAGGTGATCAATCAGAGGTTCAGGCCATGGTTCAGCAACTCCCATACAGAGAGATAAGAGGATCTTAGCCAAGAACTGGTGGGACTAATTGAAAGGTCTTTAAACGAGGTATGAAGGGGGAAGGGGACAAAATAAGGGTCACTCCGCCACCATAACTGTAACTTGCAGAGAAGTCTGAGACCGCCTCATGAGATTGAATGTATACAAGTCTATGGGAACGGATGGCATGCACCCCAGTGTTCTGAAGGAACTGGCTGAGGTAGTTGTGGAGCTGCTCTCCATCATATTTGAAAAGTCGTGGCTGTCAGGTGAGGTCCTGGATGACTAGATGAAGGGTTATGTTACTTCCATTTACATGAAAGGGAGTAAGGAGGACCCGGGGAACTACAGGCCAGTGAGTTTCACATCTATGCCTGGGAAGATCATGGAACAGATCCTCCTGGATGACATGCTTAATTACATGAGGAATGAGCATGTGATCTGAGACAGGGGAGATTTAGGCTGGACATTAGGAAATACTACTTCTCTGAAAGAGTGGTCAGGCAGTGGAATGGGCTGCCCAGGGAAGTCGTGGAGTCATCAACCCTGGAGGTGTTCAAGGAATGTTTGATTTTTGTGTTGAGGGATATGGTTTATTGAGAACTATTGGTGATGGGTGGATGATTGGACTGGATGATCTTGAAGGTGACATGCAGAATCAAACTATAACCACAAAGTAGTTATAAAGTAGGTATGGTTTATTCAGTGCTGTGCAGACACCGGGTGCAAGGGGGACAGATCTGCCTAGCTTGCACACTGTTTGGAAAAATCGTGCTACAGATATAGGCTGAACTAATACATAATCAATAGTTTTCCCAGAATTCGGATACTTATTCATTACACTCCCAAGAGTTCATTAGCATGCAGACCCTCCCCTCTTGCGCGTGCATAGTGGGTTGTAGGATGAAGATTTGTTGTTTTCCTCACAAAAGCTTCTGACCTTTCTCGCTGTAAACTTCTGACCTTTCGGGGGGTGTCCCCCCAAACTGATTTCTTCTTGCCCTGTGGACATGTGTTCACCTCCCTGCCAAATGTCCTTGGAATGCTCTTATCTTTATGCCCTTATCTTTATGGCTTCCATCCCTCTCACTATCCCAGACGTCTGCCATCTCTTATTTTCTAACAAGCTCTACATTCTTGCTTTTATAAACTCTACTTCTCTAAGTATTCCCCTTCACCCCCCTTATTCTCAATCACTGTGAAGCCTTCTTACCTTTTTACTTTCACTTATGGGGCAGTTCTCACCTTTCAAAGGTCTTTTCCAACTTTGGTGATTCTGTGATTCTGTGAATTATCTTGGGCTGTATACACACGAGTTGCCTTGGAAGTAATGCCTCGTTTTTATTTTGATGTATACTGCAAAGAGCACAACAACCCTATTTGATAGAGTAAATTCTCATATACAAAATGCCATTTTTCAACATAGTCACCACCATTACCTATGAATTTTTGATAGTGATGAACAGGATCCTGCATGCTGCACTCTTTGGAATGTGCACCAGAAGAGGTGACTCACTGTCACCACTGCTGAAACACATCACCCACCACCTCACTGTGCTCGCATTCACTATTAGGTCTCCATAAACATTCAGCAAGCATCAATGTCATAGAATCATAGAATCATAGAATGGCTTGGGTTGAAAGGGACCTCAAGGATCATCAAGGTCTAGCCCCACTGCTACAGGCAGAACTGCCAGCCTCCATATTTAATACTAAACCAGGCTGCTCTGCATCCATGTGGCCTTGAACACCTCTAGGGATGGGACATCCACAATCTCTCTGGGCAGCCTGTTCCAGCACCTCACCACTCTCTCTGTAAAGAACTTCCCCCTGACATCCAACCTAAATCCTCCCTCCTTCAACTTCAACCCTTTTCCCCTTGTTCTGCTATTATCTACCCTTTCAAAGAGTTGACTCCTTTCCCGTTTATAGGCTCCCTTTAGGTACTGAAAGGCTGCAATGAGGTGTCTCCCACAGAGTAGAGTGACAATCATCTCCTCTACTGGTCACCCCTCTTTTGATGGAGCCCAGGAGAAATGTATGTCAATTGTGCCATTTTTTCCACATTGAGGAAATCAGTGATATATCTTTGCTTCATACGCACTTCCTTGTCAGACATCATTTTGTTAGACTGTCCCTCTGCTGCCATCTATCTCACAGCAAGAACATGTAACAGGATATTAGTGGGATGGTTCTGTCTCTACTGCCATCCCACCAACCTCTGCCTCTGATGTCATGGGCCAAAATAATAAAAAGTGAGGCATTACTATCAGAGCAGCCCTTGTACAATATACAATATTGTTAGTAATATAAGTAACAAAACATTTCATTTTTTAATATATTTCTTAAAACTTTAAAAAAAAGAGAGAGGAACAAAACCATAAAACTGGTGGGATTTTCAACCTTGTTTTTGTGAAACTAATGCATCAGTCTTGTTCAGTAGAAGTGGTTGCAATTCTTAGTAAGCTCTCAAGGCATTGATCAGAGATTTTTGATGAAATTTTACTTTTGCTGTACTTCATCCTTGACAATTGTTCATAAATGTGCATACTGTCAAAAAGTGACAACATGAATGAGGTGTAGCTGTGAAGCAAAGGGGATTTTTATCTGGTAAAAGAGGTCTTAAAGAAGTCTGGTAAAGAGACTTGGTCAGAATTTGAGTTGAATATCTGATTGCAAATTTATACACTCTCTTTAAAAATTTGCAGACAATAAATTTAATCAACTGAAAATGGTGTTGCATACATAAATCGATGATATGGGGTTTTTTTGCAGTCTTGATACCTGTTCTCAAGCTTTATCAAAACAGATAGCATGACTGTGCGTTCTTTGCTGTTCAGAGCACTGTGTTTAGCCAGTGTATCAACGTGTGTACCATTATTTACCATCACTTGAGTCAGCACTGCACAGCACTGCCCTCCCCATGCCTTCGTTTCAGTCAACACAGCGTTAATAGTGCAATGATATTTTCGTTGTTGCTGAGTGATGAGTGCATGCCGTGAGTCACCCTGCCATGAAGAGCGCCTTTATAGTGTGGGGCAGGAGGAGGACTGCGTTGGCAGCCATGCCAATTGGACATGCCTGTTGTAGCTGATGATGCTGCAGCAGTATTACAACATTATAGGTACTTGCTATTGTTAGTTTCATTACTTTAGTATGCTTTTCAAGGCAAATGCTTTAAGGCAAATTAATACTAATTATATCCTGATTAGTCACAGGCTTGTGACTAATTCCCTCTCAATGTTAAAGGAATCAACCAACTATTTAGTTATAACTAGAATAGTTGCTTTTAGTCTTTGTAACTGGAAGATGAAATCATGATCTCCTGATGTGACTGGTTGCTTGCTTATTCCTGCAAGTGGATTTCTTCAGCATGTGAGACAGGAAAAACTCAATACATATTCTAAAAAAAAAAAAAAAATTAAAATCAATATAAATTGATTTTTGTCTTCTTTCCTGCTAGGAAGTAATCAAAATATTTTGAACTATGGATACATGCATTTCCATTATTTACTGAAGAGGTTGCAATCAATTTGCTAGGAATTCAGGTATTTTTTCCCACTATTTTGCAGTCTTTAAAGAATCTTCAGTTTTGTTACTGAGATTTTGTTAGATTAGTTTTAATCCGTGTAAATGGTATGAACATTTAGTTAGAATTTTGAGATATGTCTTTTGCAGGCAGATGGGACATGCGGAAATCAAACCCTATAGCCTGTAAGGATATAGAGCAAGTATGTTTTATTAGTGATGTGCATATGTCCTGGTGCAAGGGGAATAGTTCCACCTACCTTGCACACCGTCAGGAAAAATCGTGCTACATATATAGGCTAAACTAATACATAAACAATTGTTTTCAGGAATTCAGGTACATATTCATTACATTCCTGAGAGTCCATTAGCATGCAGACCCTGCCGCTCGTACGTGCATAGTGAGTCATGGGGTGAACAGTCATCATCTTCCTTGCGAAGGCTCATAGTCTTCCTCTCTGTAAACTTCTGACCTTGCGGGAGGGTCAGCCCCCAAACTGGTTCTTAATTGCCCTGTGGGCATCTAATCACCTCACTGCCAGACATCCTCAGGCTATTCTCTACTCTTCATCTTTATGGCCTTCACCCCCTCATTATCCCAGACCCAGTGTCTGCAATCAATTCTTCTAAGAACCTCTACATATTTGCTTCTGTAAATTATCTTCTACCCTTTGTTTCTGTGAACCATTTTCTACTCTTCAGGTGTAGAAAAGGACTTTAGGTACATTATATTTCCCTGTGTGTATGCACCTTGCTCAATTTAAGAGAAACTCAGTTTAGGAATTGATAATGTTCAGCGGACAAATAAACATCAATACGTTCGCTTTCGTAAGGGAATAAAAAAAGCAGGTGCCATCTCAGTCTTATGGAAAACTGTTGATTTCCTAAGGATCGTAATAAGAATATGACAAGATATCAATCAGCCAGTCTGCAGATCGGAAGAATATAGAATCATGGTATGATAGGAGTTGGAATGGTTAAGATTTGCAGTCGTCACAGAACCATGAAACCACAGAATGGACCTCAAGGATTATGAATCTCCAACCCCCCACCACATGCAGGGCCACGAACCTCCACATTTAATACTAGATGAGGCTGCCCAGGACCCCATCCAACCTGGCCTTGAACACCTCCAAGGAAAGGGCATCCACAACCTCTCTGGGCAGCCTGTTCCTGTACCTCACCACTCTCTCTGTAAAGAACTTCCCCCTGACATCCAACTGCAATCTTCCCTCCCTCAACTTAAAAGCATTTCCCTTTGTCTTGCTGTTATCTACCCTTTCAAAGAGTTCATTCCCATCCTTTGTAGGCTCCCTTTAGGTACTGAAAGGCTGCAATGAGGTCATCCCACAGCCTTCTTTTCTCCAGGCTGAACAAGCCCATCTCCCTCAGCCTGTCTTTGTAGGGGATCATCTTTGTGGCCCTCCGCTGGACCCTCTCCAACAGCTCCCTGTACTTCTTGTACTGGGGGCCTCAGACCTGGCTGCAGTACTCCAAATGGGGCCTCACAAGAGCAGAGTAGAGGGGGACAATCATCTCACTGCCCCTGCTGGCCACCCCTCTTCTGATGGAGTCCAGAATGCTCTTTGATTTCCGAGCTGCAAGAGCACGCTCCTGGCTCATGTTAAGCTTTTCATACATCAAGACCCCCAGGTTGCTCTCTGCAGGGCTGCTCTCAAGTACCTCTCCTTCCAATCTGTATAGATGCTTGGGATTCCTCCGGCCCAAGTGCAGAACCTTGCAGTTTGCTGTTCTGAGTGTCATTAGGTTCTCCTGGGCTCACCTTTCAAGCCTGTTGAGGTCCCTCTGAATGGTATCCCTTCCTTCCACTGTGTCAATTGCACCACTCAGCTTGGTGTCATCAGTAAACTTGCTGAGGGTGCACTCGATTCACCAGACGGGTCACTAGATTATAGAAGGAGATCAAGTTGTCATGCAGGACCTGCCCTTTGTGAACCCATGCTGGCTAAGCCTGATCCCTTGGTTGTTCTGCACATGCTGTGTGATTTCCCTCAAGACAATCTGCTCCATAACCTTCCCTGGCACCGAGGTCAGGATAACAGGCCTGTAGTTCCCCGGATCCTCCTCACAACCCTTCTTGTAAATGGGAGTCAGAGTGGCAAGCCTCCAGTCTTCTGGGACCTCACCAGTCAACAAGAAGTGCTGGTAGATAATGGCAAGTGGCTCAGCTATCACCTCTGCCAGTTCCCTCAGCACTCTTGGGTGAATCTCATCTGGCCCCATGGACTTGTGGCAGGCCAGTTGGAGTAGTAGATCAGGAGGACTGCATCCTCCTGATTCGGGGGGGAGCACGGCAGCTCCTTCCATAGGCTCTTTCACCAGCTGCATCAGAAAGTTATCCTCCATACACTCCAAAAACCTAGACTGCTTCTTCTGCGCTGCGTTGTATTCTCAGCATGTCGGGGAAGTTGAAGTCCCCCATGAGGACAAGGACTGGTCATCGTGCAGCTTTTGCCAGCTGCTTGTAGAACACCTCATCTGTCTCTTCATCCTGGTTTGCCAGTCTGTAGCAGATGCCCAGTAGGATGTCTGTCTTGTCAGCCCTTCCCCTGATCTTCACTCACAGGGACTCAACCTTATCATCCCCAGCCACAAGCTGAGTAATATCAAAGCACTCTGTAATATAGAGAGCCACACTGCCACCCCTCCTTCCTCAAGCTTCTGTCAGTGACCTCATCACTGCCAGCCTGGACTGTCAGTACAGGATAATAATCAGAGGGGCGGATCAGACTAGGAATTTTTCTAGAAATATCCCTGACCTGGTCCCCAGGCAAGCAGCACACCTTCCTACAAGTAGGGGCAGGACAACATATTGGGCCCTCAGTTCCTTTTAGAACGGATTGCCTATGACTATTATCCTCCTTTCTTTACTTGAGGAGGCAGTCTTCAAGTATGGAGCCGATCACCTCTCCTTACAAGAGCTTGGAGGCAGTCCTTCTACCTCATTCTCAGCCACCACACCCTCCAGTTTCAGGGCTTCAAACCTATTACATAGAGGCACCCAGGGAACCGAGGTAGGTTGGGATGTGCATTGCCTGTGTCTCCGAGCTGGGACCTGCTGCCATTCCTCCTCTCTTCTCAAGTTGGCTCTCTCGGTTTGACTATGGCAACGGAGAGGGTCCACTATGGTTTGGGGGTTGCAATCTCTGCTTCCTTCTTGCAAAGAGTCGCACCACCAGTCAGTCTCCCTCTCGCAGTCCCTTAATCTCTCTACCTCCTCCCTAAGCTCCACCACCAGGCTGAGCAGCTCATCTATTTGCTCGCACCTCACACAGGCAGCGTCCTTCCCATCCTTCCCCAGCAGCAGCAGGCTCAGGCACTCCCACACCCAGAGACCTGAACCACCACAGTTCTGGGCATGCCCTCTGTCTGGGTCACCACAGTCTTCTTGGGGCAAGCCTGCCGTCTGGTAGGGACCATGTTTGAACCTGTGGTCTCAGTCTATCAGTAGGAGAGTGGTCTCCTGAGCAAAGGCAAAAACACTGATGTGTCCTGCCACAAGACCCACCTCCCACACCTACTGCTGCAGTAATGCACAGTGTGGGCTGCTGGGCTGTGCACACACTATGACTTCCCTCCCTGTTATCAGTGGACAGTAACAGTTCCTCTTAATGCAGCCCACACAAGCCAGAAGGGTGGACAACCATGAGGTACACTGTGCTGGCATTTTACATAAGTAACTTACCAATGTTAACATGTTGTAGCAGATATCTAAGTAATAAAATCCTGCCCAGCAAAGGTCATTATAAGTCCAAAGAACTACAAATTGACAGAACCTCCTGCTGAACGCATAGGAAAGATGAATAACAAAACTGAAGCCAATATGAGTGACACTGGGGACAGAAGAAATCCTCTTTTTTGAAGGAAGCAGATGCAATTGCACAAAAATATGAGACATAAGAAAACAGGAGAAGAAAGAAGTTAATACAACTTTACTTGCAACTTGCCTTATTGAAGAGCTCTGAAGCCTAATCATCATCCCTTCAGTTATCCACTGAGGACTACAGCCATTAGTGCTACATAATGGCTGTACTACTCTATATTCACATCCAATTTAAGAAGTGTGAGAGACTAAAGATTTTATATACATAAGAGTGATGGTTAATAAGATATAAGAATTAATCAAAATTGTATTAACGAACGAATGAATATAGTAAAATTTAAAGTTTAAGACTGTCCTGATTCATCATTCATATGATATCGTTTCCAATTTCTAATATGCTGATATATTTATATACATATATAAATGTGCATTTATATATATATATATATATATATATATATATATATATATATACATCTTTATTTAATGGCAACACTTCTTTCTCAGTTAAACTCAACCAGTAAAGACTGAACAATTTTACTTCATATCCTGAGATTCCATTAGGCAATAAGGCTTTCTGTAGTGTATTCCCACTATAACTCTTGTGGAAATTGTGCCTTGAGCTTTCTATTACCATGTGGTATGCCCTTTTTTGTATGCATATGCAAGTTGGTTTTTAACAGTGATAAAGTCTAGAAAAAAAAAAGCCAAGATAATATTTCGGAGCTATATGACTAAACTCAAATCTTTCTTTTCTAAATGATTATCTGGTTTACAGTAACTGTGAGATAAGTGTTGAAAATCTAATCAAAATCAGTAATTTATAATCATAATCAGAACTTCACTATCAGTCTTTACAGTTAAATGATTTAAAATTGTTTTCTTTTGAGCAGTTAATGTCTCATGAGTTTTCCACAGTGACTGATGCCAATTTTTTGGAAAATAAAAATTTTTTTCTTTTAAGAGACAAAACATAGGCAGATTTTTATCAGGTGACAGCTTACATAATTATAAAAATAGTAATTAAAAAATCGTTTTTCAAAGAGCTTTAAGCTTATGATTAGAACAAAATGTTCCTAATTTGGAATTATTTTTATATTTATCTATCTAAGCTATCTAGCTATCTATTTATTACCTCTGTACTTTGACCCTTTGCTGGTGTCCTGAATGGAGTTATGCCATTTTATATTAACCATGTTGACATAGATTTGGCTGTGGATTAAGCTAAGGCATTTTTCATCTCAGATATCTGCCCCAGAGTTCTGCTTGAGGTTTTTGTCACTATGACAAGGACAGATGATCAAAAATCTATTTTTTTAAATAAGCCTAATATATTAAATAATATGAATTCAGCATTAGCATCCTTTAATGTGACCGTCTCAAGAAAATGCTTACAAACAATTCAGGTCTTTCTGATTCGACAGTGGCAACTCCCGTAGTGGGAATAAGCAGATAGAGAATGGAGACATGCTAAACTGTTCCAACTTAGCATGCTACAGTTCTTTCTTTTAGGAGCAGTTCTACTTAGGGATTTTGCTATGGATGAAAGGTTATTGTTTCTCAAGCCTGTTAGTTTCATAATTCATCCGTAATTTACTTTTTACCAGACCTGTAAAAGGTAAAAGCAGACTGAAAGAAACAAGACAACAAAACATACTGATACTGGAAAAGCGTCAACACTACAGTAATGGAGAAGTTGATAATGAAGGATGTATTGCATTCTCATAAGTAGAGCTAAAACAGTTTAGTATTTACAAGTTTGTAAAACATTGTTTAAGTTTGCAACTGCAGAAGCTAATCCCTATTTGATTCCAGGTGTTCATTCTCCTATATAAACTTCACAATGATGTGTGATAACTAACAGACATCAGAAATCCTTTAGCACATGAAAACACTTTTTTAAAAAAATGACGATACGGATTTATATCAAATTTCCACAATCAAGGCATGGGAAATTGTTCTGAGCCCTTGACAAACTTAGGGCCTGATTCTGAAACTCTGCTTCCAGTACTCATACTAATGTAAAACTCATTAAGAGCTGACTAGATCTGCAGAACCAGTCCTTATAGGGTTCTAAATGGAACATACTGAGCTATGTGAGAATAAAAGAGGAATCTGAATCATCCCTTAGATAGTAAAAATACACTTCCAATACATTTTCCATGTTCAATTCTCAAAAATATCTCAAAAGAATTTTAGCAGTTTTTCCAAAATAGTGTTGAGAGGGAAGAACAGACATGAGAAATGTCTTCCTGACAAGTAGTGAAATTAAAAGCAACTTAAAAACGCTGCTTCGACTGAAACTGCCATTCCACTTAAAGCCATAGCATCACATTACTAGATCTACAGTCACTTACTTCCTTCTGAATATCCCTCTGCCTTTGAACATAAGCCTTTTATTAGGCATTCAGCAGCCTTGCCTTGTGTTTGCTAAAACACAAAGGACAATAAGCATTTTAAACAATAAATAAGTCACCTCAATACCACTTGGTGGTACATTAAGCACAGAGATCATTGAAATAAAAAACAGGATTTGACCTTCACTGTCAGTACAACACTCAGAAGACTAGAGAGCAGAGCAATATGAATGTGCATTTGGTCTGTGCAGGTGTTAGTATGACAAGTTGCAAACAGTAGATAAAGGCACCTGTGACTTAGCCATCTTCAACTCTACTACAGTGGAGTAGTATGAATATTTTCAAAATAAATTTTGCTATTATGCCTCATGAATTGTCTTGATCTATGAGGCTGAGCACTGGGATTGCTGAAGAATGGAAATAAGGTTTAGTGCTTCTTTGTTATTGGTGGTAGTGGTGCTCTTATTTTTCATACATACGCATCATCTGCCATTTCTGCTAACATGGTACACATAGTACAATCTCATCTGTTACTTTTATGAGTGTCCAAAACCCAGACAAAATTTCTCTTTCATTGCCACATCTGCATTACCATCTGAAGAGTGAGTAAACATAGCTAGTGAAAGAATTTTAATTTCCTTATTAAAATAAATGGTTTTGTTGTTGCTGGTTGGTTTTTTTTTTAGTGTAGAGAAATGGTACTTGCAGATAGGTTGTTCCTCATGTCAAACAAAAATTTTATCAACCAAAGATACTGAAAATTCAATCAAAATTCATCTAATATCTGCTGTTAAAGGGAATAAAAGAGAGGAATATGAAACTGAAAATAGGAACATGTATATCTTTATCTTTGTAAAAGAAGTAGTTGAACTCCTAATTAAATTCATCTTCAGAATCATCATTCCTTAATTAGTAGATAGAGGATGTTGAAAGATTAGTTAATTCATCCTTTGTAATATGCTTTTTCCACAAGTATAAATACCAAGAATTAGATTTATTTATTTGTTTATGTGATTGTAGTTCACTTCCACAAACATTCTGTATACTTTCAGGGACACACTACTGTGTTGCAACAATGGGGAATGGAATATTTACCCTAAAAGAGTGAATGGTTAGTGTTTTTTAATCATGCTTATATACAGAATTTGATCCACAGCAAAGGCTACACTTGTCTGGAAAAGAAAGCTTTGTTCTTTCACTTTTCTTCTAACTTTTTTTTGTGTTTCAAACCTTAAAAATATATTAAGAAAAGGGAATCTGTTACACAGGTCATTCTTTAAATAAATTTCTATGCTTATTTATTATTTTTATTTATTCTTCAACATATTATGCTACCAGTATTTGGAGTGCAATACATTTTAAAACAAAATTTTGTTCTCTAGTTTATCTTTCTGGCTTCAGAACACATAGTATATGCTGCTTATTACTATTGCACTCACAACTTCAGAACACCTTGGCAACCTGTTTGGACTATTAAAGATAAGAGAGGTTTCCTTTTGATCTGAAGGTCCTTTGCAGTAGTTCATCACTCTTACTTCTTAAGATATAAATATCAAATCATATTGTTTTTGTATAATTTAAAGAGCAAAGTGTTTTTAAACATCTTTTTCCCTGGCAAAAATACTTTTTTTTTTTTTTTTTTAACTCTCAAACTCATACTATACATATATACATGCCAGTGTGCTAGAAAGCAAATGCTACTGTATACCTTCATTCCATAAAAGTAGAAATAAATAAATAAATGAACGGAACAGACTATGAACAGAACAGACTATTGTATATCACGTAACTGCTTAACTGGAAAAATATAGTATTTTCTATAAAAAATCACCTTCTTATTATTAAGCAGACAGTTTTGGTTGCTTGGTGAAAGCTGGATGTTATGAAACCTCGGAAATACCTTCCTGTTGCTGTGGAGTCTGGTTTGCCAATATATCTTATCTGTTCCATAACAGCTGTCATCATTGGGAAGTGAATACATTCAATTTTTTATGTCAAACAATAATTAAATAATTTATAATTAAATTGGATAAGGACTTACAACATAGTCGTGTATTTTAAATCTGTGAGGTACATCATGTCACCTTGCCAGTTGTTCACAATAATTTTAAAATGGGAAAACAAATTCATAGCAAAACCAAATCCCAGTATGACAATAGATGCTGAATTTATATCCACTGGTATACACAAATCCATGTAAGTTTTCCTGTATAAGATATGGCTGTATTAATCCTTTCTGTGGGAAAACAACCAATGAAAGACAATCAAAACATTCAGTGAGAAGTTTAATACAACAGTTTGTCTCATTTGTGATTCCTTATGGAAGAAAAATTTATACTCTCTTACATACTTACCCTTATGAATGACAAAATACTCATAGGTCCATTTGTGGTCTTCACCAACAATGCCTGATGCTTGCTTTTCCTTTTTCTGTCTTCTCCCTTAAATCTCAGATAAAAAACTGATTGAGTACAAAGCCTCAAACAAATATTTTGAATTGGAAATAAATTAAATACCCTCTATGTTTGAGATCTTTCAGATATGTAGAAGTTCTTTGTCAATGCTTAAATAAGCAACTAATAAACTTGAGACTGTTAGTTCATGGGGAGAAACAGGCATTTGCAGAGACTGGTATATCTTTAGTGTTCTATATGAGTTTTGTTCTTGCATGTATTTTAGAAGTATTAATTTGTTTACAGTAACTAAAATAGTGAGTATAATTAGATTAAGCTAGCTGATTTAGATGAAGTTAGTAAATCTAAGCAAAAATCTGTCACATCCTTCAACCAAGACTTTAGAAGTTTGAATTTTTAAGTTACATCAACAGCAGAACATTGATGGTAGAAGAAAGCAAACGAGACTCGACAATGAAATGATCACACACCAAGCCTTAAGGAGTTCAAGAAACATTTGGACATTACTCTTAGACACACAGTTCAATTTTTAGGTAGTTCTCTGAGGCAAGAGTTGGAGTCCATGACCCATCTAAGTCTCTTCCACTTTGCGGTTTGCTACGATTCCATGATTCTAAGCAGGAAGAATGAGAAGGGAGAACAAGTTACAATAGATGTGGAGAAGATCAAGGTATTCAAGAAGTTATTTGCCTCAGTCTTCACTGGCAGTCAGAATGTCACGTTTCTTATGTTCCTTAAATTTTGGATGGGGGATTGGGGAATAGAATCTATTCTACTGTAAGAACAGATTAAGTCTGAGACTGCTTCATGAGACTGAATGCAAAGAAGTCTATGGGGCTAGATGACATGCATCCCAGAGTCATAAAGGAACTGGCTGATGTGGTTGCCAAGATACTTTTATCATTATTTGAAAAGTCATGGGTGACAGACCAAGTCGCTAGTGGTTGGAAAAAGGGAAACATCAACCCTGTTTTCAAGAGAGTGAGAAAGAAAGACCCAGCGAACTGCAGGCTAATGATCCTCACCTATGTGCCTGGGAAGATCATGGAACTGAACAGCTCTGTTAAGATAACATGTGAGATGAGAGAGCGATTGGAGAAAGTCAGCATGACTTCAGCAAGGGCAAATCTTGCTTTACCAATCTGGTTGCCTTCTACAATGGAGTGACAGCATAGACAAAGGAAAGTCAATTTATGTCATCTATCTGGACTTCTGCAAGGCCTTTGACATGGTCCCACACCATATCATTAGCTCTTAATTGGAGAAATATGGATTTGAAGGGTGGACTATCTGATTGATAAATAATTGGTTGGATAATTTCAGCCATAATTTTTTTTTTTTTTTTTAATTAACATTGTTGTTAGCGGTTCTATATTTCCAGGTCGTAGCTGTAAGAGATTATTCCTTTGCACCTTTGTTCCAAAGCTTACTGAGGACAAGTCCAGGCAAGTCCTGGTCAAGGGTTGAGAAATCCTTTGTCTAAAGGACACAGGTGGAAAATCCCAGCCAAGTCCTGGTCAAAGTTGGCAAAATCTTTTGTCTGAAGATTTGCAGGCCAGGCACAAGGAGAGAGAGGTAAGCCACAGCTTAATGGCCAGGAAGCAGTCTTCTGTGTGGGCTTATCTTGAGGGAGATAGCCATCTCAGGACGCACTGACCAAAGTGCCCAGGAATGCCAGGTTGTCAGAAGAAAGAGGATAGAAAAAGGACCGACAACCATGAGGGTGGGTGTCTGACATCAGATGCCTCACAGTGTGATGCCTGCCTGATGATAGACTCTCCTGCGCCTGCTACCTGTGACCTGCTGCTTCCTCCTGGATTTGCTGTCATTGTACCTGCTTGCTGCCTAAGGCTGGCCACACTGCTGCTGCCCTCCCCCTGTGCTTTTGCCTTGGACCATCGGAATGGTGTGCAACAGGACACTGCTGGATCTTGGTGGTGACTATCCCTGCTTTATGTAATTCTTGCTTCTTTCCTATCTTTCCTATTGCCCGCTTTCTCTTCCCCATCACCCTAATTTGTAATAGTCAGCAGCCTTTCCTTCCCCATCTCGCTGATTAAGATTTGTAATAAACTGGTCAGACCAATATTTGAATCATTGTTTCTTAATCTCATTTTGGGTATCCATATATCAAAGAACCTCCTCTCTATCCTATAAATTTGAGCAAGACAGTGGCAAGTGACAAGTGGTGTCCCGAGGGACATCTTGGGACCGGTGTTCTATGGCATCTTTGTCAGTGACACAGACAAAGGGATTGATTGCACTCTCAGCAAGTTTGTAGATGGCACCAAGCTGAGTAGTGAAGTTGATATAATAGAAGGAGAATATGTCGTGCACAGGCACCTGAACAAGCTTGGAAAGTGGGCCCATGGAAACATAATGAGGTTCAGCAAGGCCGAGTAGCAAGTACTGCTCTTGAACCATAGCAATCCCAGATATGTGTACAGACTGGGAGAATACCTTGAGAGCAGCCCTGCAGAGAAGGACACTCAAGGGTTCTAGTGGACGAGGAACTGGACAAGAGCCAGCAGTGTCTAGTTGCAGCCCAGAAGGCCAACTCTGTCCTGGGCTGCATCAAAAGAAGGGCAAGGGAGATGACTGTTGCCCTCTACTCTGCTCTTGTAAGACTCCATCTACAGTATTACATCCAGGTCTGGAGGCCCCAGAAAAAGAAATACATTGAGCTGCTGGAATGGGTCCAGAGAAGGGCCACAAAGATGCTGGAGGACTGGAGCACCTCTCCTACAAAGAGGAGGGAGCTGAGCTTGTTCAGCCACAAGAAGAGAAGGCTCCAGAGAGACCTCCTTGCAGCCTTCCAGTGCTTTAAAGGAACTTCTAGACAGGAGGGAGACCAACTTTTTTCACAGACTGATAGTGATAGGACAAGAAGGAATGGTTTGCAACTTAAAGAGAGGAGATTTAGATTAGACTCCAATGGGAAATTGTTTACTCAGAAGATAAAGCATTAGCACAGGCTGCCCAAAGAAGCTGTAGATGCCCCATCACTGCAGGTGTTCAAGGGAAGTTTGGATGTGGACCTGGGCAGCCTGATCTAATGCCTGATTTAGTGTTTGGTAACACTGCCCATGGCAGGAGTGTTGGAACTAAATAATGTAAACCAAGGTGTTCTATAATAAAATTGAGGATCAGCTGTCTGAAGCTGGATTCCGTCCTTATACTCTACATTGTTACCTATATGTATCTCGTCATGGGTTACTGGAGCTACTCCTATATAATGGCACAGAACATATTGGAAATCCATGCATTTCCAGCAGTTACAAGTCAGATGAGAAACTGTAGAATGTGTCAAATAGCTGAACATTTGCTGTTTCAGCAACTAAATTCATACCTGAATGCTGAATAACATATATCTCTGCACAGCAGACTTCTATGCAGCCAGAATTTTGCAATAGTTTGTAATAAATTTTTGACAAATATTGTTAACCTCTAAAATAATTTTGGAAGCATATATTATAAGATTCCTTACAGTAATTTTATTAATAGTGGCCATTCTAAAATAAATTTAACCTTAAAAATTTTCTAAATAGACACTCAAACTGTTATTAACACTCCATGCATTTCAACAGTTGAAGTGCTGTGTTGCATTTGTATTATTAATAATTTAGAACATTATTATTTTGTTTACCTTTGTTGTTGTTGTCACTACAGTCTTTGTTGTAGATAAATGTTTTGGGGTAATTTTGTCTTTTGAGTGTCATAAACACTAACAAATGCTTTTTGATTCCCTTACAAATTATAAGAGAAGAGCCATGAAATTTTCCTAACCTTTTCTGCAGCTCAATAAATCACAAACAGACAAGAAAGTTAAGCACTGCTTCAGTGGAAAATCAGCAGACAGATGTAGCACGCATTCCCCTCAAAATAATTCAGAACCTGTGCCAATTTATCAAATGCCTACTTTATCTGTCAAAACAATGTCCTTTCTCAAATAAAGGGCATTGTTTCTGCAGCAAGAAAAAGGTTCTGATGTATTGTTATCTGCAAATGGATGGTGGAATAATGGAACAACAGGCAGTGTTTCAAGCTAAGAGATCAAAGGGCAGAATACATTGCAATTCTTGTTAAAATAAATTAGGCTGAAATAATAATTTCAATAAAGACATTTATAACCTTAAACAATTTCTGTAGTTTACAAATCGGCAGAAACAATAAGAAAATCCTTCTTAACATATCTAAAACTATTTCTTTTCATTGTTAGAACTTCAAATTTCAGAGAAATCAAGATTTACAGAGCTGTAATATGCACAGTATCTTTGCTGACATTACACTATCTTACGTTTGCAGAGGAAATATTTGCAATTGCTTTATTCATTTTTATGTATGTTCATATTATCATCATACTATAAAAATATTCACAGATTTCTAGATTAAAAATTTTCATAAACAAAATGTATTAATTTGAAATCTTCTGAGATAATTCAAATTGCTAAATATTTTATGATATACAACAGGTGCTCCAAAAGTAATACCTCCTGTTTTATGATGTTGGCCCATGATGTCAGAAGCGGATGTTGGTGGTATGGCAGTAGAAGCTGAACCTTCCCAATAATATTCCATTCAATTTTGTTGCCATAAGACAGATGTCAGCAGAGCTGCAGTCTAAAAAAATGGTGTTTGACATGGAAGTGTGTATGAAGCAAAGGTGTGTCACTGAATTTCACCATGAGTAAAATTTAGTACTCGTCAACACTTGCTAAATGTTTATAGAAGCCAAACAGTAGATCTAAGCACAGTGAGGCAATGAGTGGTGCAATCCAGCAGTGGAGACAGTAACATGGTGTGTTCTGGATGGACGTGCAAATTTTTACAAGCATGGTATGCAGGCCCTTGTTCATTGCTTGGAAAATTAAAAAAAAAACAACAAACAAACATAGCTTATGGTATCTGAGAATTTGCTCAATCAAATAATGCTATTTGGTACTTCATATCAGTTGTAGTTTCCATGCAAATAAGTTGGAAACATTACTTCTGGAGTGACCTATGTGTCAAGCCAAAATATGAATTGAAGTCCTCCATGAAATGATCCATCACTTCCAAATTCCACTAAAAAAATGTAGGTTGAAATAATTTCATCCTTGTCCAGTGTAAATCAGAAATCAAAACAAAAAACAAAAACTGTTAACAAGAACAAAAACTTTTAATAATTAGCAGTTAAGTGAAAAACCCCAGGAGTATTCATCAAATATACGCACTCAAACCTTGTTCTAATACTGAGTCACTGTAACGCTCACATACTTTCTTTAACCTCAGCTTGTCAGATATTTATGATGATTCCTGCAGCCAGCTTGGTCCCAGGCCGAACTGTGACAACTTTGCACTGATGTATCTGTCTCCTCCATGATTATATGTGGCTCTTTCTTTCTTACATTCTTCCATTTTTCAATTCCCTTTTATGTAACTGTGACCTCTGTCAGTTATTATGTTTTTTTTTTTCTCCATTATGATACATTTTTAATATCACAAAATCCTCTAAAAATATGACTGAGTCAGGTACTTTAAAAATACATTCATTTATGATCGGCTAATGATATCTTCAAAAGTTATTGATTTTTTTTTACTTACATCTCATAGATATGGAAAATAAGTTCTCAAAAACATTTTCTTAAAGAAATTTCAGGATCAGAATCATAGCAATGTAAAAAGAGAACATTTTGCTAAATAGTCTGAGATGATAAGGCCAAATCTATTTCTAGCGTTACTGTCTTTTATTTCGGTAAGATTCCAGTACAAGGCAAAAATTATGCCCAACATCTTGAAATTCATGACATTTGTTAAAGCTCAGTTATGTCAGCTTTTACGCAGTTGCATAAATATATGTCTGCATTTGCAAGCTGTGCATTTGAAATCACTTAGTTTTTATGTGGTACAATAATGATTAATAATTCCAGAATTAAGGCTAAGCAATATCAGAAATATTAGTTACATTAAAGCAAGGTCTAAACAGTGTAAAACAGGACAGAATCACAGAAAAAAAAAAAATAATAATAATAATAGTAGCATCCCTATGTGCTTATTGCCAGCCTGTTGGTGGGGATAGTTCCACATGTGCTTTGGCTGGCATCACTATGTGAGAGAACTCTTGTCTGCTGCAGGATAGCTTGAACTGTTTAATTAAGAAATTTGCATGAATACAACTGGGTTAGTCTTTGCTGAATTAGAGAACACTCAAGTGAACAATGTCTGTGACTGTAAAGCTGCAGAATGACTGCCAGCTAGTGGGTATTGAGAAACAACTGAGTCATAAAAATATTCTCCCCAGCGTGGCCAGAATAAGAAGACTGTATGTATTTAAGTCTCAGATATGTAGAAGGTTAGGCTAGCACACAGTCTAAAATCCACTAGAAGAAAATCAGATATATTCTTTCACTGTCCTTTACCAACTGAACAATTCAGAACACTTCAGAGTTTGTCCTAACCAAGCAACAGGGAATTACTTGAAATACTTTTATTAGATTCATTAAAAGAAATAGAAATTAACAAAGAATCCAGCTAGCAGAGCAAATGTACATTAATATTCAAAGTGAGTGCTAGACATGCATTGTTTTAGCAAACAGACATCACTTCCAAATCTTCTTATCCCTGATTTTTTCAAGAAATAGTTGACACTAATTACCATTATTTTATGCAGACAGAGCAGAACATAGTTTTAAAAGTAATTTTACATAAGGACTTATGAGTGGATGCATTTTATGAAACTTATGAAAAGTGAGAAGTGAGAAATTACTACAAACATCATTTTAAGTAAAAAAAAAAAAAAAAAAAGTTTTGTTGCTATTAACAAAATAAAATGATCATTAAATACAGATTAATGAAGAAATGAATAAAATTTAAAGAATGTGAGATAAAATAAAGAGTGCATCTGGAGAAAACAAATGTTCCTTTTCAATTTCCTTAATCAAAATCGAACACAAAACCTAAATTGAAATAATTAATTAAGGCCCAGGCCTAAATCTCTAGGTAGCCAAAATGCCAGCTGAAATTATAGAGGATTTCATTTGTGCAGATTAAGAATAGGATGATCCCAGATCAATGCAATTCATAGAGAGGACTAGAATCTCTGACTTTGTCTTGTTCTGGAAGCAAGCTAGAAGAAAGAAAAGCACATGGTTTGTATATTTTTGTTTTCATGTTATTTTAACTAAAACTTGGTCTTTCTTATCAGGGAACTTTCTCACTCCTACTTCAGTGAATGCCATGTAAAAGCAATGAAGATTTTTCCTTTTTTTTTCAGTAATATTTTTAAAATAAAAGTGATTAACAGAACATTCTGTGTGAGAATGACTGCTGACAGGGAAAAAAAAAACAAACCAAAAAAACAAAACCAAAAACAACAGATAGAAAGGTACAAAAGATTGCCTTAAGGAAGTTACAGTTTTCAGGAAATGTTTTATTCACTGATAGCCAAAAAAAAAAGGATCTTGCTTTTTTTTCAGTATGAAGCAATGAAGAAAAAAATAAATGATATACAACTAATTTGACAAAGTTCTTCCTAACTGTAATGAAATTTCACAAGGTGGCAAAAAACCACATTGTTATCAACACTTCCCATCAATACAATTCTGCTCAGTTACCAATGTTTCTTTGAAAACTAGATTCTTTTTGCAGAGATGAAAGGAAAATAAAGTTATGTATGTTTCCCTCTCTGTTTAAAAAAAAAGTAAAATAAATGTGTTTTGTAGGTCATATCTTCATCATCTTCAAGAGAATTTCATGGCAAATAGAGTATGAAGCTCAGTAGATTCTTATTATCCTTATCTTCAAATTTATATTCACATGTTGATCTCTAAATTAGGGAAGGAAAAGCAGTAAAACAGTTTAATGTTACTTCTCTCAGGAAAATTACTTGAAAAATACAAGAACTGCATACAGTTACTAATTTAGGAGTTAAGTATGACTAATAAACACTCAGGTTTATGAAAACTGCAACTCTTTTGCTAAGTAGCTTTATAAAAGCTGGTCATAAATCGAGTTCCATTTCCATATATTATTCAGTTGAAGAAGAAAAAAACATTTCATTGAAATTTCAACAAATAATGTTGACTCTGGTACAGTGTAATTAAATCAAATTAAATTGCTTCACACCATATTTTACTCCAAAGTAAAAATTAATTGTGACATTGAGTTGATACTTAAACATACAGCAAAAATGACAATTTTAAAATGAAATATTTCATGCTTAATTAAAAAAAGGGTGTGAATAGCTTCCCATTTGGAGTGTTTTACAGTTATTCATCATTTCATATACACATCTAAACATGGAAACAATGGATCTTCCAGTCCAATACACAGCTTACAGTAAAAAGAACTTTGAATATCCCCTTAGAGATTTCGGCAATGATTTTCCACTCCATTACACCAATTTCATACTGGGGTAAGTCCATTGATGTCAGTGGTGTTACATCAGCTTAGAAACAGTATGATAGAATAGAAGATCAAGGTTATTCAAGCTCTTATTTATGGTTATGGAAAATTACACATACCTGATGTACATATAGATAACAAGACTCTGAGTTGTTTTGTATTTCTTTGATAATGAAAATGTATACTGAAAGAAGAAAACTGAAGTTGAAATGTAACAGGTATTTACTAGCTAAGCATACATAGACAGAGACGGCAAATGCTGGTTATAAAATAACTACACACGGTGACAGCTGCTCAACTACACTAAAATTAAGTATGAAAAAGTTTGAATAGCCTGACTGTCATAAGTGAAAATGTCCCAAGAAACTATGAAACAGGAGTCCAGTAGGTTTGGAGTTGTATCTACTCCTGCATTACCTTAGTATTTTTTTAAATTTATTTTATGTTTCCAGAATGAAGCCAAACTCATTAGTGAGAATTTCCAAAATACATTACTCTTGACACAATAGTCACAGAAGTTAAAAAAATGTTGGTCATAAAATGAACTACAAAGATAAAAAATTCCTTCAGGATAATAAAATCAGTCTAATTTTCTGCATTTTCATTGTAGCTGAGAGTGCACCAGAGACACTGCTCCTTGCAGTGCACAGTTCTAGCCAAATACACTAAACAAGATTGAGCTGATTACAGATCTGATCTTCCCTGTGCAGATTATGTTTGAGACTTCTGTGAAGAAGTCTGTGCAGAGTGACAACTTGTCTCTTTCTAGATTCTATTGTTTACCACAAGCACAAACGAAGTAGCTGAAGACATAAACAAAATCCAGCCTGTAACAAAAGTAAATGCATGCAGGAAGGACTGTAGCCCTGAGACTAGCAGAAATGCCCCCAGGACATAACAAGGAACATACGCAGACAGGCAGTGTAAGTGTGTAGTTGTTTTATCCATTGGTTCATTGAAACCCGCCCCTACTCATTTAGATTTTCATTCATGCTACACCCAGAAGTATTTTCCCTTATCTTGTATTTATGTCTAAGGAGAGTACTTTGCATTTGTACTTGCTGGATTGCATGCTTCTTCCTTGAAGAATTTTATATAATATACTCAAATTTCTTGATTTCTCATCCCCAGTGTTGTTTTGCTCCCTTTTCTCTGCAGTTTGTTATCGACTTGTCTTGCTTGGATTATCAGAGCAAGATCATATATCAATTCTTTAATATACTTGAAGCGAGACTGAGACACAAGCAAGGTCAAATGTTGTCCAACCAGTTTATTATCAATTAAAGTGGTGGCTGATGATTACTATGAATTAGAGTGATGGGGAATGGAAGGCAGGTGATAGGAAAGATAGGAAGAGAGCAAGAATTATGTAAAGCAAAAACAGTCATTACCAAAGATCCAGTGATGTCTATTGTGCAACATTCTAATGCTTCCAAGGCTGATGCAGGAGCAAGGGCGCAAGGGGAGGGGGTGACAGAATGGCTGGCCTCAAGCAACAACCAAGCAGGTAACCAAAAGCAGATCCAGGAGAAACAGACAGGTCTCAGGGAACAGGCCCAGGAGAATCACGCACCAAGTAAGTTTCATACCATGAGGAGTGTGATATCAGGCACACCCCTCTTGGTTGTGGGTGCCTTTTTCTGCCCAACGTTTCTGGGCATTTATTTTAGAGTCTTGTGCAGCATCTGTGGGCATGCAGGTTCTCTGGATGGTTATCTTCCACAAAAGGCTGCTCTTTGGCCATATAGCAGCTGCTTAACACTGGAAGATGCTTGTCTCTCATTGCTCCTAAACTACAAGTCTTCAGATTTCTTGGACTTGCCCATCTGTTGCAATTGTCCAATAGCAAGCTTTGAGACAAAGGTGTGAACTGTCCCTTACACATCTATACATCATCGGTAAGAACATGTGCTCTTTAGCAATCAGAAGCATTAATTGAAATATACTGTAGACCTGGTCAATTTCTTATTTTTGTCCCTTCATTTTTACAGTATATTTGTGATTCTCTGATTAATACTTTGTAAGTAATTTTTCACTGTAAAGTTCCTACGTTCCACAACAATTTTGCCATAGGAAAATATAACATATGAACAGCTTAGAATATGTGACTGAATTTTCTGTCTCATAAAGATGACTGTGTTGGACATAGGAGTATATTACATTGTTTTAAGATAAATTTGTGAGTTGTTTTTTGTCATCTTTATATGATGTATTTGTATATGTTTAGGTTTTGGCTTGCAACCTCAGATATTTCAATCAAGCTTCGTATCATTATTGCAAGAAATTGTGAGCAAGTGTACCCTGTATAAATGCACCAGTATTCACTGCAGCATTTTTCCTCTGGAATACTTAGGAGAAGAAAGAGTGAAGTTTAGGAGTAATATATTATTTATTTATTTATTATATTTTTTCTTACTGAAGGATCGCCTTTCAATAACTAAATTTAGGGATTTAAAGAGTTGGTGTGTACTAGTTAGAAGGAAAATGGAAAATACATCATGAAGTAAAAAATCACAGTAGAATGCTACCAGATTATTTCCTATTTCCCAGACAAATCAGACAAAAGCCTCCGTCAAATCTTCCAAAATGATCTGACTCACCTACTGGAAACATCTATCCTTCTTTGATATAGAGGGAGAGTGACCAAGTATCTTGCACTTGTATGGCTAGAACTGAGTAAAATGAATTCCATTCTGTACTCCTACTGTCAATTTTTTGATAGAATTCTAATCACCTTTTCCTTCATATATTGAATCTGTGGAGTAACGGTTGCTTTGCATGGAACAAATTAACTACTTCCTGGATTCGTTCACGAAACAGCATTTTTATCGATGGTATATCAACATATACCCAGGCATTTAAAAAAAAATTTTTTTCTTAGTGAGCAGTTTAACATCTTCAGAAGTTGTATTGTTTTTTCAGTAACTGTTGTTTTTAACTTATTTCTGGGGAAGTAACATTTTGAACATCATTTTTCAATGTATACATGTTTTTACACTCTGGTAGTTTGACTTCAGCAGGCTGCCAGACACATGCGTACTGAATAGGACAGGAGAAAACAAGATGGAAAAGCTCATGGGTCGAGATAAAGACTGGAAGATCACAGCTCACACCATGGGCAAAACAGACTTGACTTGGGGAAAATTATTTTAATTTTTTTTCTGATTAGAAATACCATATCAAAGTGAAATAAGAGGACAAAATTTAAAATAACTTTCCCTCCCATCCTCTTTATCCCAGTCTCAATTTCACTCCCAGCTTCTCTACCTCCTCCCACCTGGACGGGGACAGTGGATGGAATTGGAGATTTCAGTCAAGTCATAAGAGTTTGTCTGTGCCAATTCTTCCTTCTCACACTTTTTTCCTACTGTAGCCTGGGTCATCTTGACGAGTTGAGATACTTCAGGGTAAACCTGTTCCAGCATGTGTTCTCCAAGGACCATTGTTTCTGTCTGCATAAGAGAACATAATTTCTTCAGTAATTACCCACCTGCTCCAGTGTGGTGTCCTCTGTGGACTGTCATGTCAACTGTCATCTGTTCTACCATGGACTTTAGGGAAATACTTGCTCCTCTGTGGTCTTCTCCAGAGGCTAACCAGAGGAATCTCTGCTCTTGGAATACTTTCTCCTGCTTCTATTCTGACATTGGTGTATAGCTGACTGTTTCTCAACTTCTTTCTGATTTTGGTCCCCTCTCACACTGCTGCAAAGAGTTTTGACTTCTCTTTTGCCTTCATTGAGGTGTCACCAGCATGACTGCTAGGCTCAGCATGGGCTGAGTGGCTATGGAGCCACTGAATATGGCTAGAACTGGCTATGTCTGGCCTGGGGCATCCCTAGCACCTTCTCACAAAGGACACGTGTCAGCCTAGCTGCTACAAAAACCTTGCTGCCTAAACTGATTACATGCCTCTTCTTCTTCTAAGAATAAATTATTCCCTGCAAACAATATCCCACTTCCTTAACAGCTAAAGATTTTTTTTTTCTTTAATTTTCAGATACTATATTTTGGGGCTCAGTAAATGTTTCTATCCCTATGGAACTACCCTCACTAAACAGTGTGACCACTTTCACTGTTCTTAGGCTCTTTCTGCAACTGTAATGTTGGCTAGTTTTAGACTGTCTTGAGTTCATCCTACAGTCATTCACTGTCTTTGAAATGGTTGGATACATCAGTAGTTAAGATATGGACCACATTCCTAAATATTTTTGAGGTAGCTTAGTTGGTACAGGTATTCTGTAACATCTGAATGTTTGTTGACTTTACTTTGACGATTAAAGGAGAGGAGCAAAACTTCTCAGAACACTAGTAACTTACAGAAATCAAATCTAATGCTACTGGGTAGGTATGACAATTTTGCGGTCTTAGAAAATGATACATGCTGACAAAATGGCAATTCAGAGAGGTCAACCAATGAGCTTAGACTTATCTGTCTCTGTGAGTTTTCAGGATGACTATACACAAAAATTACTGCACGTTTTCCAGAATAGAAGAAAAAGAGACCATTTGATTTGGTGACTTAAGCATCAGATGTAATTACTTTGACATGGATAGGAGCATATTTTACTGATAGCGATGCACAGTAACTAATCTTTAACATGATGGTGCGCAAAATATGAGGTCAAGTGAAATGTAATGAAAATATTTACACAACAGACATGAGGGCTACAATTACTCTAAATAAAAGAATGCCGGTACATGGATACAGGTGCATGACTGACTAGATTACTTAGTTATCAATGTTTTATAACTGTGAGAATAGTATTAAGCCACGGCAGCTAGCACTCTCACAATTACTCAGATGCATCTCTGAAAATAATGTGCCAGTGACCACTAACATTAGACAGTTTCAGTTGATTATCGTGTTTTAGTTGGAAGGGGATTTAGGCTTGAACCATGTCATGTCTCTTGGCTTCAAATTGTTCCTCAAACTAAGCACTTTCTTTTCAACTAGAGAACTGAAAACTATGTGAAACAGTCCATATTAAGTTGAGGCACTAGTTAATCTGTAAGCACAAATTTATCTTTTAATATCTATTTTTTAAATAACATATATATTTATAATTTAAACATCTCAACCACCAGCTGCAGTGGTGAAAGATAGTATTTTTTATGTTTTTTTCCAAAATTTATATATGTGAGCATATGTTTGTTATTTCATATTGTAATTATGACCTAAAGATTCTTCAATTAGTATTTTTACATCTATTTAAAAGCTTTTTTTGTTTTTGTTTTTGTTTTTCTTGTTGTTTCTTCCTTTTTTTTTTCTTTGAAGACAACATTACGTACTCTGACAAGAACACTTTGTCATTACGGGCTCGTGCACAAAGCAAGAGCATCAGCACTTCCACACTCTTCAAGTCAATGCTGTTCGTTGTTCTTTGAAGACAACAGGAATAATGTTGTTAATGGCATAAATTAAAATGCAAAAACAGTACACACACTATAAATTAAAGTGAATGGGATGGCTTGGGATTGGATAGCTGAAAATATATTTTCTGAAGTGAATGAATTTTGATGGCTGGGCTCTTTGTGTTACAGTGACTACTGTTCCAAAGCAATTGGAATTTACTTACCTAGAAGGGAGGACACTATGAACAGAGAAGTGATAAATGATGCAATCTAGTTGGAGGCCTGTAGTTAGCAGTGCTCTCCAGGTGTCAGTACCAGGGCTGATCTTGTTCAACATCTTCATCAGTGATATGAATGAAGGTACAGAATGCACCCTCAGCAAGTTTGCTGACAGTTCAAAGCTAGAGGAGCGGCTCACACACATGAAGGCTGTGCTGCCATTCAATAATACCTAGAGAGTTTGGAGAGCTGAGCGGAGAGGAATCTGTTGAGATTCAACAAGTACAAGTGTAAGGTCCTGCACCTGCAGAGGAATAACCACTTGCATCAGTACAAGTTAGGGACAGGCCTGCTGGAGAGGGGCTTTGTGAGGAAGGAACTGGTGTCCTGGTGGACAACAGATTGACCATGAGCCAGCAGTGTGTTCTTGTGGCCAAGAAGGCCAATGGTATTCTGGGGTGCATAAAAAAAACCATGGCCAGCAGATCAAGGGAGGTAATTCTCCTCCTCTACTCTGCCCTGGTGAGTCCACATCTGTAGTACTGTGTCCAGTTCTGGTCTCCACAGTTCAAGAAAGATAGGGAACTTCTAGTAAGAGTCCAGTGGGGGGCCATAAAGATGATTGGATGATTGGAACCTGGAACTTCTCCCTTATGAGGAAAAGCTGGAAGACCTGGGGCTGTTTGGCTGGAGAACACTGAGAGAGTGTTCTCTCAACATTTCAGTGCTTATAAATAACTAAAGGGCTAGTGTCAAGAGGAAGGAGCCAAGCTTTTTTCAGTGGTGCACAGTGACAGAAGAAGAGGGGAGGTGCAGAAACTGGAATACAGAACTTCCATCTGAAAATGAGATGTTTCTTTACCTTGAGTGCAACAGAGAGCTAGAACAGACTGTCTAGGGAGGTTGTGAAGTCTCCTTTTCAGAAGTATTCAAAACCCACCTGGATACTTCTCTGTGCAACCCATTCTAGAGAACCTGTGTTAGTTGGAGGGGAGGAGGTGGGACTAGATGATCTCTAGATATCACTTCCAACTGCCATGATTCTGTGATTCTGTGATCAGGCAGGTGGTTTTCCCAGGGCAAGGCTCATCCTCTGCACTCCAGGACGGCGTCCAGGTTTAATTCTCCCATTAGTAAAATAATTAAAATAAGTACCACTTAGTATTTTTTAATTAGAAGAATATTTGTTCTTTGCTGTCACAGATTGTTATAAAATGTATAAACGTTCCAGAAGAAAAAAGTAAAACCCTTACCTAAAACCTCCACCGGAATAATTCCTGCTCTGTGTGCTGGTAGATAGGATGCTATCTTACACTGTTAGATTGATTTTAAATCCTACAAGTTGAGCAGCAATCTGTCTCACTTTTGAGAAGTATTATCTACCAAAGGCCTACAGGTGTGATGTGGTGCTCCATATTACACAAATATCTATGATTAATACTATATTTAGTTCTATGTTTCACTTTATGTACACATACACTGTTTATTCTCACATGCTTAGCTTTACAGAAGCATTCATACAGATTGCAATCCACTTATTTACACAGTACAGTAAGTACTTTACCTCAATTTCTTGACAGTTATTAGCCTATCTACCATGTACTTTAAATACACAAATAATTAATTCTAAGTGGACTGTGGGACAAAATACATACTTGCAGTTCTTTTTCATTTTCTACTGCTTCAGATTATTCTGAAACACTTATTTTCCAATATCTTCGGTCACCACATTCTTTCTTTTTTCGCTCTGGAATATGAAATGAATTTTAATATAGCAATGGATTAATTAATTAATTAATTCATTCATAGTTACTTCACACAGTTACAGATTATAAGCTTGTCATTTCCTTATATACTAAGATATTTAATTCTTTACTGGAAAGTCATAGAAGGAAAACATTAGTTCAGTTGAAATCAGATGAGAATGTTTTTAATAATCAGTTTTACAAAACAAACTAGAAAAATTATTTTTGATCAATTTCTACATATTACATTCTTGAGTTCTTAATGCTTTTAATTTTATTCTTGAGTTTAACACTCAGATTTATTTTATTTTTAGTTGAAAGACTCTTAAAATTTCAAACTAGAATTCTGCATTGCCATAAATGCAAATTCAAGTTTAGCTGTGTGCCTTGGCAATCATCATAGTATTTGTTTGTTTGATTTTCCTCTAGAGAAATTATTTTTTTCACAGAATGTTGCCAAATTCACATGACTATAGGGAAATGGTAACCACTGTATTTTTGTTTACTGGTGTTACGATACTGCACATAAGTAGAAAGTAATGAATTTTACCTATTATTTTTAACATGACTAATGCCAACTTCACGTTAATTTTGTATTGTCAATCCAGCTATATTTTGTGGTAATTTTAAAGATTTAATCTGACCTACTCTTGCTGTTATCATCGTTATTTTAGATCCCTATCATTTATTTCTCAATTAACCTCTCAGAATTTCAACATCCTTTGGTCTTGAACATACCGTACTATTCCAACATTTCTATCTTCTTTTTCATCTAATTAAAGTCATATTATTTGTAAAGCACTTCATAGAATCATAAAATGGCTTGTTGGAAGGGACCTCAAGGATCTTCAAGTTCCAATCTTCTTGTTGCATGCAGGGCTGACAAATGCTAGATCAAGTACTAGGCCAGGGCCCCATCCACACTGGCCTTGAACAAGTCCAGGGAAAGGGCATCCAAAACCTCTCTGCACAGCCTGCTCCAGCACCTCACCACCCTCTTCCCTCTCTTCTTTTAGGAGTACAGTTTTCTTTGGTTTCCTTTACTTCATTTAATTAAATTCTATTCAAATATTCCACTGTTTCAGAATGAAAAAAATTCAAAAACATATTTTATTGAATCTTCTCTTTGACTGACCCCATTGGTTTTGTTTGTTTGAAAAGTAAAATGTTTCCTAAATGTTTTCCCATTATTCTCTTTATGAGGTAACTACTTTATATGTCTCAAGGTATTTTTCTTAATTTACTGTATGCCCAGTACTATGTCTCAAAAATTACTCAAGCCAGAAATTCTTACAGAGGTCTGGCATAGTACTTCAGTACACAGTACTCCTAAGGACAGTTCATTCCCTCGTAAAATATTTTTGATCTAGGTGAGATGAGTATCCTTTCGAAATTCATTTATTTATTTATTCAATTGACAGGACAAGCATCAATGTTTAGGGCTTGAAAAAATTGCTCATATGTCAGCATGCATTCCCATTTGAAATGTCCAGAAAGCATCCTGTGTGGTCCCTTGCTGTCCTCCCACTACCATTGCTACCACAAGCACTAAACCATATCTCATAGTTCCTCATCCAGACACTTCCTGAATACGACTGCACCACCTCCCTGGGCCGGCCATTCCAGTGCCTGATCACTCTGAGAGAAAAAATTTTTCCTTGTGTATAATCTAAATCTCCTTTGGCACAACTTGTGCCCATTTCCTTGGGTCCTGTTTGTTGCCTGAGACAAGAGGCCAAACCCCTCATCACAACCTCCATTCAGGAAGTTGTAGAGTGCAATAAGGTCTTCCCTGAGCTTTCACTTCTCCAGACTAAACAATCCCAGTTCCCTCAGCCGCTCCTCATAAGACTCGTGGTTCAAACCCCTCATCAGTTTTGTCGCTCTTCTCTGGACACATTCCAGGGTCTCAGTGTCTTTCTTGTAGTGAGGGGCCCAAAACTGAACACAAAACTCGAGGTGTGGCCTCATCAGTGCTGAGTAAAGGGGGACAATCACTTCCCTGCTCCTGCTGGCCACACTATTTCTAATGCAGGCCAGGATGCCGTTGGCCCTCTTGGCCACCCGGGCACACTGTCGGCTCATGTGTCAGCTCATGAGCATCAGCCAACACCCCCAGGTCCCTTTCCTCTTCACAATCATCCAGCCACTCAGCCCCAAGCCTATAGCACTGCATGGGATTATTGTGGCCAAAGTGCAGGACCTGGCACTTGCCCTTATTGAACCTCATCCCATTCACCTCAGCCCGGCGATCCAGCTTATCCAGATCCCTCTGAAGGGCCTCCCTACCCTCAGGCAGATCAACACAACCTCCCAACTTGGTGTCATCTGCAAACTTACTGAGGGTACACTCAATCCCTTCACCTAGGTCATCAACAAAGATATTAAACAAGATGGGTCCCAGCACCGACCCCTGGGGGACACCACTTGAAATGGGTCGCCAGCTGGACTTAACTCCATTAACCACTACCTGTTGGTCATGGCCCTTTAGCCAGTTCTTTACCCAAAGGAGGGTATACTTGTCCAGGCCACAGCAGCCAGTCACCCCAGGAGAATACTGTGAGAGACCGTGTCAAAGGCTTTGCTGAAATCTAGGTAGACTGCATTAACAGCCTTTCCCTTGTCTACCAGTCTGGTCACTCAGTCATAGAAGGAGATGAGGTTTGTCAAGCATGACCTGCCTTTCATGAACCCATGCTGGCTGGGCCTGATCCCCTGGACACCACGCATGTGCCGTGTGATCTCACCCAAGATGATTTGTTTCAAAACTCTCTCTGGTACTGAGGTCAGGCTGACAGGCCTGTAGTTCCCGGATTCCTCCTTATGGCCCTTCTTATAGATAGGAATCACATTGGCAAGCCTCCAATCCTCTGGGACCTCTCCAGATAACCAGAAGCACAGGTAGATGGCAGAGAGGGGTTCAGCAATCACCCCCGCCAGCTCTCTCAGCACCCGAGGGTGAAGCCGTCCAGTCCCATGGACTTGTACCAGTCCAGATGGAGGATGAGCTCTCTAAGTGTCTCCATCTGAATCACTGGAGGTGTATTCTGCGTAGCATCCCAGACTTCCAGATCAGGGTGTGAAGTGCCCTGTGGATAACTGATCTGCCTATTGAAGGCAGATGTAAAGAAGGCATTGAGGACCTCAGCCTTCTTCTTATCCTCAGTGATCACATTCACTGCTGCATCAAGTAAAGGATGGAAATTCTCCTTGGTTCTTCTCTTACCACTGATATATTTGTAAGAAGATTTCTTATTCTCTTTTACTGCAGTGGCCAATCTGAGTTCAAGTTGGGCTTTTGCCTTCCTAACTTCCTCCCTACATACCTTAACAAATTCCTTGTAATCTCCCCAAGTAGCCTGTCCATTCTTCAAGAGGAGATAGACTCTTTTTCTTCTGGAATTTCAACAGTAGTTTCCGGTTCACCCATACTGGTCTCCTTCCCCTACAGCTCGTCTTGTGGCTCAGGAACACTCTGTTCTTGTGTCCTTAAGATTTCCATCTTGAGGATCATCCAGGCTTCCTGGACCCTTTTACCTTTAAGGAGCGACTCCCAAAGGGATCCCTGTAACAAGCATTGTGAACAGGTTGAAGTCCAACTTCTTGAAGTTCTTGAAGATAGCAGTTTTTCTAGCTACCCTCTGACATCTCCAAGAATAGAGAATTCTACTATTTCATGGTCACTCTGCCCAAGACAGTTCACAACCTTCACATCTCCCACCAGTCCTTTCCTGTAAACGAAGAACAGGTCTAGAATAATCCTCACACTCTTCTTCAAGAAGAAGCAGTTATTGCCTAGATGGGATTTTTTTTGTTGTTGTTAAAGTTATTACTTTTCTTATGCAGTTAATTAGAAAGTGACTTGAAACAATGCAAAGAAATTATGATTACCTTCTATTATTAGTTATATTTTATTTTCTTAGAAATAAGATGGATTCAGCATGCCCATACCTTAAGGAAGGGACTGACTCATGTCAGTTAACAGACCCATCTGTTTTCTTTAAAAGAAACATTGATAAAGTTTCTATGTTTCCTTGGCCAGAGGGAGAGACTGTGTTTTTATTTATTTATTTAGAAAGATGCAAATATCATTTTATCACATGTACTGTTTGAATCTTATTTTTTTTTTTTACTGACACCACTTCTAAGAAAGAGAGGCTTTAACCACTTTAGTTATTATCATCTTGTATCCTAAGGTTATTCCAGGCTTGGGTATGGCCTGAGAGTCACATAAAAAGGAAAATTTATGAGCAGGCTTTTTCTTTTTTTTCCTGCTCTCATAGAAAACACTGCTACAGTGATGGCAACATCCACCATAACTGTCCCTTTGCCAGTTTGTAAAGAGCAGTGAGCACTGACAGGAGCATGGTCAGGTAAGGTAGAGGAAGAGCTGCAGATGTAAAGGGGATATACTGGCTCACTGGTACCAACAACCCTAGGGCAAATGGAGAAAGTGATTCTTTGTGATTTGAAGATGTGAGTGCTTCTGCTTCAGTTTCAAAGAACACTGTTAAGTAGTTTCTGAAATAAGTTGTGCAGGTGTGTGAGGTAATAGGGTGAGTACAAAATGATCTTTTGGACTGAAACACTTTGTGCAGTGATTTACTTAAAATTAATCAAAATTTGCAACAGGGTTTAGTTTATTTCATTTTCTTTTTTATGTTTTTGAACTAATGAAACATTTATATAAAGCTTTTGCTGTTGTTTGAAATGTTTCAGGCTTTGGATAAAAATGGTTTGAAAATAAATAACTTCTTCAATCCAAAGGTTATGATTATACAGCTAATAAAAGGAACAAGAGACCAATCCCTGCCCCTTCAGCCCACAGGCATTGATGCCTCACATTCTTCCTGATTAAGGATAGCAAATGTGTTGCAGATTTATCTTGGAGGCCTCTAACTGAAGCAGTTCAGAGCTGACAATTCAATGGGGTTAACAATAAAGAGTTTTAGTGTTCAAGCTTACTTTGTGGCCATCTTTTATGTAGTGGTATGGACTGTAACTGAGAGGACATTTTCTGAATTCCCTTCTTTTTGTATTTGGGAGAAATGAAGAAATTGAGATTCTCTTTTTCTATTTGGTGTTTTGTTACTTTTGTTTGTTTGTTTGTTTCTGTGTTTGTTGGTTTTTTTTTTTTAATTTTTCTGAAGTGCGTGAGGAAGGGGAAAGGGAGAAGGGAAAAGAGTGAAAATGTAAGTAAAAAAAAAAAAATAGTATTTTTTGTTGCTTTCCTGGAAGAAAATACAGAAGCAAAAACTGGAGTACCGTATTTCACTCTAAATTGTAAGAGAAAAAAAGTAAGCTCTCTGTAATACAAGTAGGTTATTCCTATAAAAAAGAGGAAAATATGATCTTAAACAAATAGGAAAATAAACCTTCTTTCCTTTTTATGTATCTCTGTGTTTGTTAGAATCTGGTTTGAATTATGGACACAGAGAAATCACAATCACTACATTGAAAGGAGGTTTTAAAATAGCTCATAAAAGCAATCTCAAACAGTTTCTAAATCTTATATTTCTTTTGTTCAATAACTCAATCAAGAAGCAACACAGATATTCACCAAATCTTGGATTTAATGTAATTACAAAATAATTACAAAAAACGTAACTCATTGTCATACAATGACTTTGTTTTCAAACTTGGTAATTTTTTTTCAGACTTAGACTTTTAGTTGATAAAAGTTACTGGTGCTACACTACATTGTTATTTTACTTAATTCCATTTGTCAAGTTGCTGAAGGATAAGCATGATGCAAATTCATTATTTCATTACATGCAGCCATGCAAAAAAAAAAAAAATCATTTTTGACTGATGTTCATTCTGGAGTGTCACAGAGATCTCTTCTTGGTGCAGTATATTCAGAGCCTTTCTTCACTGTCCAGAAAGATAGTAAATGAATACATTAGTTACTGGTAGAAAAATCCACATTCTCCCTAAGCTTAAATATTTGCAAATACTAATGAATAGCGAGAACTAGTCAGTTGTACAGACGATACCTGGATTGCTTGACAAGAAGGATCATGTGCATTGTGTATTTGAGTATGTTTTAATGATCACAAAAAACACAGAAAAAAAATACAGTCACATTCAACCTTCAATTCTGAGTTTATGGAGAGGAGGATTTTGAAATCACTGCAGAGAACCATTGTTGACAGCTGTGTGAGGTCCCTAAGCCAAGCTGTAGCCAAGAGAACACCATCATCTTTATCTATATGATTTTGAGTTCTATTTCAATTATCTTTGAATAGCCATAGCAACTGGTAGCAGTTTGTGACAAACAGAAGAGTACAAGAAAGACAAAAGGAAACATCAAGGGAAATACAGGTTGGTCAGTCTCACTTGAGGTAGATGATGAAGAAACTCTTCCTGGTAAACATTTCCAAATACATGAAGAACAAAAATCAAGCAGTTAGTATGGGTTTAAGTAAGGAAAATCTTGGCTGACCAACCTTCTGCAATTGACTGATTAGTTTAGTGGATGAAAGGAGAATAGTTGGTGTCATCTACCTCAACTTTACTAAAGGCTATAGCACTGTCTTACATAATTTCCTTGTAGACAGGCTGAGAAAGTACATGTTAGAAAAATGGAAAGACTGAAAACTGGCTAAATGAGTGGACCCGGAAAACTGTGATCAGTGGTGTAAAATCTAACTAGAAGTTAGAAGTTAGTGACTACCAGTCACTACTTAAATAACCTAGGGACCAATTCTGAGGCCAACACAATGCACCATCTTCATTAATGATCTGGATGAAGGGATGGAGTCACATTAGCTTTAGAAATTTACTAATCATGCAAAATTGGGATGGGTGCCTGAAGGACCAACTGATACTGCTGCCATTCATTGACAAGTTGAATTCTCCTTCATTGGAGAATTGGCCTAATAGTAATCTAATGCAGTTTAGCAAAGGGAGATGCAAAATCTTACATTTCAGAAGGAACAATCTCATGCACCAATAATGCAAGGGATCAACAAGCTGATAAGCAGTTCTGAACAACCAACTGACCATGAGCCAGCAGTGCACCCTTGCAGTGAGAAAAGCCATCAGTATCTTGGCCTTAAAAAAAAAAAAACATTGTCAGCAAGTTGAAGGAAGTAATCCTTCCCTGCTTCTTAGCACTGGTGAGGCCATACTTGAGTGCTGCTTTCCTTCTGGACTCCATAGTATAAGGGCCTGGACATCTTACTGTAGCTGATATGCTTGAGCAGAGGGCTTGAGTTAAATGATTCTATGAGATGCCATCAACATTACCTACTCTGTGATTCTGTGATGAAGAACTGGAAATCTGCTTTAGTAAGTAGTTGTATTTAGTCAGCACATCCACAAAAAAATTTAAATATATATTCTTTGTAGGCATCTATCTGACAAAAAAAAAAAAAGTATATAATAAAATAATTTATTAACCCACTACTTACAGAAAGTTCAGAGTTTAAAAGCTTAACCAATGTAAATTCAGTTTAAAATACAGGATACATTTTAGCAGTTTGAATAATGAAAGATTAGAATAATTTAGTTTGAAATTTAAGTTCAAATGACTATTTCCGTAAGCAAAATTATAAATAAATAAAAAGTTTTGCTTTCATAGCAGATTTTGAGGTATTTTTCCACCTATGTATTGTGAGGTAAATATATTGATCACTACATTTCTAAAATGTTCTTATTTAATATGTGGGTCTAATCTGTAAATTATATCTCTGTGGCAGTAGAGACAGCAGGAGATTTGGAGCAAAACATTCTAACTAAACAGCATGTCTTCATTGCTGAAGCCAAAGCACTTTAGAACCTCTCACATGAATGTTCTCTTCTATAACTTCACTCAGTATTAAAATTCAGTAAAGTCAATACAACAACAATGAATGAATCAAAAAGGCCAGGATCTGACAGCAGTCCAGAAGAAAACAAATATGACTCCTATGCTGTGAGTAGGAGATACCTATACAAAGACTGAATTTTTTCTCTTACTCTGGCTCCTTTGGAAGACTGAAAATAAGAATGAATCTCCTGATGGTAGAGTTAAAATAAAAAAAAAAAAATAATAAAAAAAAACACAGAAAAGAATGGAAGAAAGAATAACTGCATTCTGTCAGACAATTCAAACTATATTTCTAAATCTTCTAGCCAAGTACAAGTAGAAGTTATTGTGCTAAAGAAGCTATTGTGCTAAAATCTGTTACTGTTTTAAATGTTTCTTCCTTGGCTGTTTATTTCCACAGCTAATTATCATAGGTAACATTGCAGCACTCTCTTACTGTATTGCAATACTGTAATCTGGAGAGGAAAGAATTTGAACTTTATTGGTGATATTTAAGTGAAATATTATCTCTAATTATCAATCTGATCTATAAGCTAAAATTTTATTGTTGTATTTTCTTTTGCCTGTCCTGTGGAAAGTGGAAATAAACTGTGATTAAATATCCTCTTTTGTTCCTTTACAAACTTTTTCATTTTAGAAAAAAGAGGCCTTGCACCTTTGAGGCACTGAATAGGTGGCTTCAGAAGATCATAAACACATTTGCTGTTGAAGTAAAAAGCTTTGTATGCTGAGTACCACAGATTAGATTTTCTCCCAGTGTTAGTGCATTCATCTTGCTAAGAGGCTTCATCATTTCCACTAACGAATAGCAGACTCTTTACAAATTTGTTCTGTCATAATTTCTGTGGTCTGATCCACACTAACTGGAGTGCAAGGACATTTGGTTGGATATGCTCCTGAAACATTCTTTGTAGTGTGCGCTATTATTCATTAAATGGGAAAGGATATATATATTTTTTTCATTTAATGGGGTGATCAAATAGAACACTTATATTTGGGGGTTGAACTACACAGTTACAGACACCACAAAAGTAATTACCACTGGGTAACTATGCCACTGAGGGTCCATGGTGATAAACAATGCACTTTAAGAGTACACTTTTGTCTTTTAAGTTGGGCTTCTTCCATATACCATCTGGAAAAGATTTTTAAACAAGTTATTAAGGTCAGGGTTGTTCTGAAGAATGTTCCAGTGTTTCCCTGATAATTGCTTGGATTCCACCTACCTATTCTTTAACCTAGTGACATGGCTAATAGAAAGTTATTTGTGCTTTGATGCCGTGTTGTTTCAATAAGAGCTCCACTCATGCTTTCCTAACTTAAGGTTTATTCTTGGCATGAGGAAATTGTACTTAAGAAAAGCACCTATAAAATAAATAAAACTTCTTACTCAGCCTATTAGACCTTTTCAATAAGGGCCTTTATGTTAGAGAATCTCTTGAATATAAAATGTCATTTAATCAGTAAGCCCTGGCTTTTATTAAACTCAACAATTTTTGTATTATTATTATATTTTTGCTTGTGAATAGGGGTATTTTCTGTGATAGGCAGTATTTCATCTTGAAACTTGTTAGTAAAACCATGTATCAAAATAATGTCTCTATTTCCCATTATGCTCAATATGAAAATGAAATATTTTATGAATATTTCTTTGCACCTGTCAAAATAAACAAAATTTAATTTCCAGGATAATTTGTAATGAATTGTAAACTTCAGGTTTTTCTTAGTAACTGTGTTTTCATCATTTCAATGTGGAAATGAGTAAGATTCATGCATGTTTTTCTTTGCATATAAAACATGTCAGTTTGAAATTGACTGGAATAAATGAGAAAGCTTATGGAGTAAAGTACTATTTTGTTCCTGGGTGAAGTATCACAGTATAGATCCTTCTGAATTTTGCTACAGCAAATTCTAGAGCAATTCTAAGGTGAAGGAGATCTACTCAATATCATAAAAATCGTACCTTATGTATTTTGTGAGTGAAATTATTATTGCTTACAAGACTAGCAAAAACAACAGAGGTGTCCATGAGAAAGGAATGAAGGATGTACTCTCCATTCTCTTGATATTAAAAATAAATAAATAAAAGGTAAGGGTGATAGTAATTAAAATTAAAAACAGTTCCGACAAAACTGTCTGTTGAGAATATACATAAACACATTAAAAATGCTTTTAAAGGACATGAAAAAGTAGTGTTTTGAAAGGAGTAAATTAAAGAAAAAAATTATATTTATTTCCTGAATTCTAAATCCGTTATGAAATCTGAGATTGTCCAAGATCTTTGGACATAAGCAAAAGACTCAAATAGTAAATTATATAATTATCAAATAATTATAAAAAACATAGTGATCCTAACAGAAATCTGATGATAAAGAAAATATATACTCTAAATATGTAACTGGAAGAGAATTTATCATCTGAAACTCAGAGCACAAATTAATCATTCATGTAATTCGAATGAAGTCAGCTGGAATTATCCCAGAAATGAATATAGCCCAATTTGTTAAAGATATTATACTGTAAATACTGCACTGTGTCAGAGATGCATCTGTTCCGCAACTACCTCAGTTAAACAGATAAGAGATTCCTTGCCATTCATTAAAAATATCCTAAACACTGAACTCAGACTGATCATCTGAGTGGAAAAGTGGCCTTCACTTGGAGTCACATATGACATCTAAAATTGTTTTACAGAAAGAAAAGAAAAAGAAATAGGAGAGGAAAAAAAAAAAAAAAAAAAAAAAAAAAAACAAAACAGAGGAGAGGAGAGGAGAGGAGAGGAGAGGAGAGGAGAGGAGAGGAGAGGAGAGGAGAGGAGAGGAGAGGAGAGGAGAGGAGAGGAGAGGAGAGGAGAGGAGAGGAGAGGAGAGGAGAGGAGAAGAGAGGAGAGGAGAGGGGAGGGGAAGGGAAGGGAAGGGAAATAATCAATGCTTAGAAAGCAATAAATGGAGGAGGACAGCATGATGGGGTATTCAGAATACAACACAACAGAGTACAGTCACTAACAGTCTGATCTTCAAAGGATTTCAACAAAGTCATTAAAATAGGAGGTTAGTTTTTAATGAGAAGGTATACAAGATGCCCAGTATAATTAGACAGTGGGCTCTGAGGATTTACAAGACTTTTGAATTTTTGAAAGAAAAGAGGTAGCTGAGCAAACTGAGTTTAGCAGGAACTGTCCTTAATATTTTTCACAAACTACATCTGCAAGTTATTTTAATATGTATGCTTTGAACCTTGTGAGGCAGTGTAAAACAACAGTTCCTTCCTCACTAGCTGTTTCATCGAAAAATCATGCCATGGATTATGTTGAATCCTTTCATCTTCTCTCCCCACCATTCTCCCACAATGAAAGCTATCCTTTTTGTTTACTAGACAATCTGGCATGTATACTTCACTTATGCACAAAATAGTTCAGCAAGGTCAGTAAGTGAAAAGAGGACAACACTTTCATGGAGGACTTTTTTTTCCCTTTGTTTACTTTGTTTCCTTTTGTTTACAGTGCACTTAAAAGATTCATAGCTTTGTATAAACCCATTCTTTGCATGAAATACTGATAATTCTTCCTAGTGAATAGCATTTCTTAATTCTAGAAAGCAACTAACATTCAGAGTGGAATAAAAAGCAACTGAGATTTTTTACAGACAGAAATATCAAATGATATTTTAGTCAAACATATATAAAGCCTATTACATTGTTAAGATTTTTTTTTTTTTCCTTTCTCGCTTAATCTATTCACTGAGCCTTTTTTTTCTTTCTTTCTTTCTTTCTTTTTTTTTTCTTTTCTTTTCTTGTCTGCCCTCTTCTTTTGCTTTGCTTTTGTTTTCTGGATCTGGATCTGTTGGCCTCCTTCTTGAGCTCCCTTTGTCCCTTGCTTTCTTTCCTTATGAGAAGGTTTTGCATGCAAGTACTTACCAATCTTATTATTATTAGGAAATAAAAGAACAGAATGCATGTTTTAGTACATTTTTAATGGACATTTATTTTAGTTTATTTTTTAATTATTTTATTTTGTTTTATTTTATTTTATTTTTGAGAAGGGGAAGGGGAGATATTTTTTGTATTCAATTGACTCTATAGTTCCTGTTAAATAATGTTCATGTATTATTAACAGAATATTCATCCTTAGTTTACAGTTAACTTCCTTTAAACACTGTTCCAGTTATTTATTCACAAGATTTAGTCTTTTGCTGCCATCTATAGACAAGACAAATTATTGCCGAATTGTATGCTTGTTACATAAAATAAAAGACAGTGGCATGCCTTATGTAATTTCAGAGGCATTTATCCAGTTTTATGTATTGGCATCATTTATGCCATAAGGTATCTCAAGGAAAAAATCACTTAGGCTATAAGATAAATTTTAGAACTGGCAAAACTGGTCTTATTATTTATTGTTAAAGATAAACATTTTAATGAAAAGGATTTCTTCATACAGCAAGGGTCTGCCAGGTCTACTTTGAGTTTTACCTACTCTTTTTAGTGTCTCTTGTGTTCAATGCAGCACTTAGTACTTGGGCTTTCCTGCATCTCACTCCAAACTGGTGAAATATCCTTCCATGTATCCTTCTTGCTCATTGTTCTCTCGACGCATTTGCCCAAAAGGAAAATTCAGACTAGTTTTCTTCTTTAATTTGTAGCATAAAGTACAGAAAAAAATCTGCCAGGGTTAAGATTAATGCAAAGGCCTCTTGGAGCTGTAAATCCCACAGCAAATACTGTGAGATAAGTGTCAGAAGGAATACCAACTTTTGCCTCAGTCTGCTGAACATAGGTGTGTACTATGAAAGGAACCTCTGTTATTAAACTGTACATTGCAATTTAACATCCAGTGTTGAGAAAGGTTTATAAATGAAGAAAACAGAATGGTGCTGTTTACTCAAACCATCTACTTTAGGCTTGAGAGCAAAATGATTATTCCTTGTCTGTTCCATCTTTGGGGTATTGTGTGTCCAAGTGCCAGAAACAATATCTTATTTTCATTAAGACTGTGGTACACTGTAGTGAAATGGCTGCAGTATATCCTGGGGTAAACTTTTGCCTATGGAAAAAATAATTTTAAAAAAAGAAATCTTAGAAAAATGCGGACAGACAGCATCTGATTGCATGTGAGTGTGTGGGAAAAAGTGACAAAAGCTGAACTTCTGAATTCTCAAGTAGAATTTTCACAGAATCACAGAATCACAGAATTGTAGGGGTTGGAAGGGACCTCCAGAGATCATCGAGTCCAACCCCCCTGCCAAAGCAGGTTCCCTACACCAGGTAGCACAGGTAGGCATCCAGGCAGGTCTTGAACATCTCCAGAGAAGGAGACTCCACCACCTCCCTGGGCAGCCTGTTCCAGTGCTCCGTCACCCTCACTGTAAAGAAGTTCTTGCGCATGTTTGTGCGGAACTTCCTATGCTGCAGTTTCCGGCCATTTCCCCTTGTCCTGTCTCCACTCACCACTGAAAAGAGTCCAGCCTCGCCATTCTGCCCCCCCCACCTTAGATATTTATAGACCTGGATCAGGTCCCCTCTCAGTCTTCTTTTCTCAAGGCTGAACAGACCCAGTTCACTCAGCCTTTCCTCATAGGGGAGATGCTCCAGGCCCTTCACCATCTTCGTGGCCCTCCGCTGGACTCTTTTTTTTTGCTACATGCTACCTGCAACTGATACAGCTCAGTTGTAAATTTTGATAACACCTAAGCTAAAGAGAAGCATCAAATCCTGAGTCTTCCGATTAACAAAGATACATGAGCCAGAACAAGAAGCCAGGACAGTGAGGAAACCCTGTGCTTCTGCATGGACTGTTAAGACTGAAAGAAACAGAGGCTTTAGTTTCTGGAGAGAAAAGGGCACAAAACCAAAAAGGAATTGTCAAGAAGTCATCTCAGAGACAAGGTGAGGGCCTGGAGAAAGGTAGTGAAAGTCTACTGGGCGAAAGCTGTAAGAAGCACGTTAAGAGAGATGCATGGAGAACAGTGCAGCTGTAGAATGCCTTCCAACTTTGACTTGTGATGTCCCAAGACTGCTAATTCTCTGTCTTGCAGCAGCACAGCTTGAACCAACAGGAATTTCTCCTGCCTGACCTTCTCAGACAAGCAGAAACTTCTCTGGTGAAGGAAAGCTGAGACGTAATGTGTAGCATTAAATGGAGTCAGTGACTGTCTGAAATGAGCGGAGTGAAAACTCAAACCTTTCTGGTTCTTGAAGAAACTCCAGAACTCATATCCATTGTTGTTACAGTTTATTCTGTCTGTTATCAGCAGTATGATAGGCCTGCTAGACCTGAGTGTCATCTACTGCCCAGGAGCAACACACAAATTCACAAAATCCCTGGTGAAGTCTGTACTTGCATAGAAGACCAGAGCAATGGTTTGTTCTTCTCTCTGTTATCTTTAAAACACTTTTTCATTATTTTTTTTTTCAAATGATAAAAAACAAACACATTTAGAAGATGCAGAATATTTAAAACAATCTGTACAAATTTAATCAGTCTAATCATTGTGATGTTGGACTGTAGAGTTTCCAAGGATTCTAGAGCTGAAGAATCTCATAAGATCGTTGTAGGTGACTGCACTTGATACAAAAAATCTATAAAATACAACTAATTTAGAAATACTGTGATAAACTTATTTGTTTGTTTATTTTCTGATGAAATGCAATTGTTGTTGAGATAATGTTCCTGCTAAAGCAAAAGATTTTATTCACCAAATAGACCAAAATTAAAAATAAACCAAAAACCTATTTTCCCTTCTTTTTCTTATTTACTCACCTCCCTGCCTTTTTAGTTTTCAGGGCCAGAAACATTTCATAGAATTTCTGATTGACCTCCTGGTTAGCATGGTTTTTACCCCTGTTGATAGCTTTCTTGCAGTAACACATTTGCCTAACTGTGTTTATCAAGCTATTGGGATATTCCTCTTGCATTCCACCAGTTATTGCAATTTATCACAAGAAATATTTCATATATTACGGGTTTTAACATGCATTTTGCTCAAAAAGGACTCAGTTGTAAAAAAAACAGCTGGTATACAAGTTTTTTGGTGAAGTTTACACATGAATGTGAAGCTCATCTAACATTTCTTCAATATTTACGTTTGGCGATTTTAGTTTCAATAAAATTTTTCCAGCTTGGAATTATCCTTTATTTTTAGCAGTAAAATTCAAGGAAAAAAAAAAAAAAAGTTTGTCACGGAGTTGACTAGATCAATCTATGTCCGTGACAGGGGCGACAGGCCTCTGCCCTCCCCCCCCACCCCAGTCCCACAAAAATGGGAAGGAAGGAAGGGAGGAAAAGAGCAGCGGCAACAATCTATGGAGGAAAACTTATTTTACTATAATAACAGAATACAAGATAACACAATATATACAATTTAATTGAAATTGAGATTAATAAATCAGACAAGATGAGAGAGAGAGAGTTCCCAGGATCGAGTCAAACCTGAAAAGCTTGGAACGGCTAGGAAAGCACCCTCCAGCACCCACTGCAAGGCAGCAAGAGAGCGCCCCCCACACCTGGAAGGGCCAGATCCCGTGACTTCTGTAATGTACAGGGATAGGTACTTGGAATTGGGGCAGTGACACTTTAATGCCCTGTACACTACATGATGTTTTGATGTGGAATACTGAAACCCAGAAACAAAAAACAAAAACAAAAAAACATAGAACCATGACAAGTTAAAAAAAAAAACAAACCAGATTTGATAAAGCAAGGTCTTGTAAAAATAGTTCTTGATCTACTGTTTTCTGATTAACTGTGTACTCAAAGAATATGAAAGATTATGCAGTCTCTAAGCAGAAAAAAAAAAGACACTAATTGGGCAAGACAGAATTTTCTAGTTTATTTCTAGATTAAATGTAACTGTGAAATAAAATGTGGCTATATTTCCATACTTTCATCCTTCGGGTTTATTTCTTTTCCAGAAATGAAACCATTTCCCTTTTATACTCTAATGCTTTCAAAAGGCTTAAGTAGATGTTTAGGTCTAAATCCTTTATGCTTTCATATACATATGTACACTACATAATTTAACACTCTTATTTTTAAGTTAAATGAATTTTTAAGTGAGAATGAATGATGTTTACAAGGAAGGTCCAAACTTCTCACTGAGAGAAACAATGAAAACAATGTTATTTTCATAGGCGATAAATATGCCATAACCAATATCTATTTTTCTTTTCAGATTATTCATATAAATTCTTACAGACTCTGAAATAAGTGCTTCAAAGGTCAGGTCCAATACAATACTTTTATTTTTCCTCTGTAAAGTAAGTAGTTTAGAAATATATTAAAGATTTTGGTTTTTACCATAGTGCTCATTTATTACATACTCCTCAATTATCTCCTTTGCCTGAGAATTAGTGTCTTTATTCATCTTAACGCAGGAGTTAATAATGTTTCATGGGTATGGACTGAAGTACTCCTAGCTACCATGAATAAAGTCTGAGAAATCAATCCAGAAACAAGAACTGAAGGATTTGTCCCAATATCTATACAATATGAGAAGATAATTCTTTCAGAAAGAAAAAGAATTATCGCCTATTGTCTGTTGATGAACTCTGAAATGACTGCATTGCATAGCACTCTGGATAGCAGTAAAAGGCTATTGTACTTGAGAAGTCAGATTTATTTTGCACATGTAACACATTACTTTCATTCTTGGCCTTCAAGGACTCTTCATTCAGACTTTAAAATGTTTCATCAAACAATGTAGCATCTGTTAAAATGATAATCACTAGCATCAAGAATCTATATCAGAAGATATACTGTACTTTATTTCCTTTGTATTTATTGCCCTCAAAATAGGTGTCTTAACAATTTGGAAGATATACAGCAGACTTATATGGCAGAAAAAAAAGTGTTCTGGTACATTTTTTGTTTTAGTTAACATCCTACGTACGATAATGTTAATTTAGGTCTAGAAGTAGGTTTTAGCTATTTTTTATGGGCAATTCAAAGACTAATAAAGGAAGCATTTGGACTTTATTCATCTATTATGAATAGTGTCATTATCATGAAATATATTATGCAGACCTCAGTCAATTTTGATTTTGATTTGTAAGAAATGAAACCTCTGCTTGTTACTGTGAAGATGAAGAAAGATCTTAAATTCTACTAGATCTAACATTTACATCCTTACTCTATGTAAAAGATGCATGAGATGAAAGATGATCAAAGAATGCCAAAGGTGTCCATATGGCAGTTGCCAGTTTGGCATCCGGTAACCACTGTCTTTTTAAAATCATACTGAAGACATGAATACATTGATAATACATTAAGACTATTAGACTAATCATTTTCCTCTTTCAAAGCTCTGAGTCTCTTTTATTTCATTGTTGATTTGATCGTTCTGTTCGTATTTATTGCCAACTCTGGAACATACTAATAAATGACAAGGTAAGAAATCAAAACCTACTCTATTTTCACGCTATTTTCTCCTTCCCATGTGTTTGTTCTTTTTGTTCTTTTCATTTCTCAGAGGATCGTGGAGTTCTTTAAAGTTACTATTTCTTTCTGGATTGTTCCAACTTTTAGACTGAATTCTCCCTGCACAGTAGGAAATAGTGTCTTGAATGGAGGGATAGAGAATGCTGAATAAGGTAAATAGAAATTCAGTCTTAGAGAAAGTCTTCAGCATTGGCATGGTCTCTTGACTTGGATAATACAGAGATTTGACTTCATGTATGTCCGTGTGAGAAACACGTCAACATATAAGCACATGGTGTCAATGGTTATGGGCTAGCTTAGTCCAGTTCTATGACTAATGTGGTGGGGGAACTCACAGACCCATTCCTTGGGAAATGGGAAAGGGAAAAAGGACAAAGGGTAGGGAGGGCCTAAAAACAAAACAGTGGCAATGATCCAAGGAGAAAAGCTAATTTACTGAATAAGATACTGGAAAGCAAGATAACACAATATAATACAATATAATCCAATATAATTGGAATTAAACCTCAGAAATGAAATAAAATGAGAATGTGTCCAAAAACTGAAGGCCTTACTCCAGTGCTGAAACCAAGATGACTAGTGAGAATACAATGCCAGAATGAGCAGAAAGGGAAAAAGAGAGGATGTTTCATGATCTGTGAACAGTTCTATCTTTCCCTCTGAAAAAGGAAAGTGGAAACATGAAGTCCCCTGGGATATATAGTTCTTCTCTTCTCAGAGTCAGGTAACCAGAACTATCAACAATCTATGGAGCTGGAGCATTAACTCTTTAACTCCCAGTGCAGTACATGATATTATGATGTGGAATACTGATAACAAAAAATCAAAAAACCATGACACACAGTTATGTTTGGGGCCGAACATTTCTGGTATTTTAAAATTAGGAAGGATTTGGCTGTACATCAAAAGTAGTTCAAATTAAAGTAAAATGTCAGTTTCAAGCATATTTTCTAACCTCATAAATCAGACAGAAGCCATATCTCTACTTTGGGAAGGGGAAGAAAATAGAAATAAGAGACTAGGAACAAATAATGATATTTGTTTGTTTTTCTCTAGACAGCCAAATACATTATTTCTTGACTTAGTGAAATAATGTTTTCATTTTACCTGTGAACAGTATAGTTGATAGGTCTTCTCAGACTCCCCAGAAAAAAATCAAAGGCTTACTTGGCTAAGAGCTGAAGTATTTCATCCAACACATGTAGAACAAGAAGAAAATGTGGTTTTGTGGTTTGAAACTCAGTGTTCTACGTAAACAATCACAAACATGAAATATGAAAACTTATAATGGTTTTTTGTCCTGCTCAGTTATTACACAAACCAAAGTAGATCACTCAGTTTGGATTTCCATGTTTTTCCAGAAGAAAATAATTTTGATTTTTGAAAACAAATACAAATGACTTTAAAAACACTTAGAAAAAATATATGTATATGAAAATTTCAAAAATCAAACCATAACTGGTATGTGTTTCATATTAAAAAGACTTGGAAATTCATCCCAAGAGGAAAAAGAAATCACAAAAGATTAGGAACATATTTGGAAAAACATCACTGAAACAAATCTACAATCACTAAAACAAACAACATAACACCATAGGGAGCCCTGAATTAAAAATCCTTCGTACTTCAGAAGTCAGTATAGTTAGTGTTGCCAATTGTACGCTTGGGACTATTTTAATGTACTATAGAATTCAGCTGTTTGGTTGATATGCATAGTTATCCCTTTGATCAGTTATCATTTGGAATTTCCTCTTATTTATTTTGCAGATAATGTTTCCTGTGAAACATTATGTTCCTGTGAAACATTCAGTTCCTTTTTTTTTTTTTTAATGCATTGATAATAATTACACAAAAATATCTTAACTGTTATAAAAAAATATGTTTTTTTTTTTTTTAATTTTAAGTTTGTTTTATTTGGTGGGAGGGAAGGAGGAAAGCCAGTTTGTCATATTTTACTGTTGTGCAATGATGGTGACAAAACGAAGAGTATGTTCATTTATTAGATGATGTTTAACAGAGTTTCTTTGTTATTTACACTTTAAGTAGTAAGGGTACAAAAGAATGAAAGCTTGATCATTAAATATATTCTAGGTATTTGAGTATCAATATATGGAAATTTGAGTGTCATTGAGTCCTCACTTTACAAAGCTCAAAGGAAATGTTGATTGGTAGATTAGGGATTTAATCTCAATGCCCCCCTTGTAGTTACTGTTTAAATAAAATATTTCTTTTTCATGAGCTATTTTTTAAATTTTAATCCCACTTCATATGTTTTTGCTATAATCACAATGTCACTACGTTGGAACATACCACACTGAAAACACCTAGAAACCCATGAAGTTTCTAGGAGAGATTCCACACTGAGCTTGACTATCTCTATAAATAATTGAAAGTAACATTTCACAGATGTATTCAGAAAAACAAAAATCTGCATCATAACTGATATTGATTAAAGAAAAAGAAATGATGTGGATATGGGCTATAATAATGAAACTCTATCAAGCGAAAGATTAGTTTACAAAAAATAAAGTAAAATAAAAATAGCAAGATTAAAGGAAAACATTTCCAAATGTTATTGTTTCGCTGTGGTCATAAGCAGGTAGTGCTGAAACAGTTTCTTGGAAGATGATAGCCAATCTTGGGTGTGAAAATCGAGACTGCTGCAGTCCAAGCTACATTTATTTCATGTCATCAGTGATATATTGATGTTGGCATGTAAACATCTATGTGCTACTACTGAACTATAAAATTTTACAGAAAAAATATTGGAGCTGGAAGTTTTGTTCTGCTTGTACTTAAGTTTTGATCTGATGAGATTCATTCTGTGAAGAATAGGACTGCACCTATTGATATGTAGAACAAAAAAACCACTTAATTCTGGCCACTTCTGAAAAGAGTAACAATGATCTCTAGTGGCAGAACCTTTTAGTTCAAGCTTAGTAAAAAATAAAAAGAACATGGTGAGGATTTTCTGCACCATCATTTAATGTAAATTTAATTTATTTAAAAAAAAAAAAAAAAGTATTTGAGCAGTGGCAGTTAATGAAACTTCATTCCCCAGAGTCAATGTTTCTCTGCTCTGTGCATGGACTCATGTTTGCAAATTTATCAGTCCCTCTGGTAATAACCCATTTTTACATATGCAATTGTCTGCTATATATTTTTTCCAGATCTGTTTAGACATATTACTTTCATAATTGCTTTTTGCTGAGGTGTTTAAATCTCTGAGTTACTGTTAATAGAAAAAAAAACAAAAAACAACAACAACAACAACAAAATTCTTCTTTCCTTGTACACAGAGAAATTTTAAGCTGTTGTTATGTATTCTTAATTTATTTTCTGTCTAGTTTATTGAGGTTATGTTGTTATATATGTAGGCTATACAGTTGTAACTTGCTTGAGTAGTGTTAATATTGTATTTCCTTTCCGACTGTTAGATTTCCAAACTGCCAGATATTCCAGATAGTGTTTAACACTTAACCTTTTTAAAGTCTACTAGTTCTGCATCTTTTAAGTCAGAAAAAAAAAGAAACTAAGAATACCTTTCTTTAGCTGAACACCTTCTGATTGTTTAATCTCAATTACCTGTAAAACACAGTTGCAATAATACTAGTATTCTGGAAAAAAAATACTTTACTGACAGTGTTTGTAAGATAAATTTGTATTTTGCAAGAGAAATTTGCAGCATTAAGATTCTTCTGACTGCTTGATGATTCCATTTAGATCTGTATTTATGTGGATTTGACACAAATTATAATAATTAGTCATTATATAAAGATGTATACAAGCACTGATATTTTTCCGGCTTTCATACTGCATGAATACACAAATGTTGCTACTTTGAAAAAGATGGAGAAGTTGCAGCTGGTTAAGCAGCTGTTCTTTTGCTTAGAAGTTGTAGTCAAAACAAGCACGTTACCAGAGGACTTCTAAGATTGCATTATCAATATATTTTCTTCTGGATGCAATTTAAGGTGTTAATATTTAATTGCACCTTAAGAAACTGCATACTTTTAGTTTCAAGTGACTCCTTATTTCCTTTATATTAATACAACAGTAGGAATCTCTTTAGGTACTCTTTAGGTTCCTCCCAAGTCAGGATATTCAATGATTCTGTGATTTTCCAGAAAGATTCTTGGACCAGATTTATAATTTCCTGATGAATCTTCCAGTCAGTCATTTTTATTAAGCATTTTGTCCTGAAGCAGTCCAAGACCTTCATCTATACAATGATGCATTGAAGACTAGTTCGCAATGAACTTTTCTCTTCCACTCTAATTATTTGTTCTCATCTGCAGTGCCATGTGAATTTTCCTCTCGCAGGAAAGAACTTTCAGTCCCCTCTTAAGTTTTCTCACCAATTTCACTTCAGACCCAGTAAAGTCCTTCCAGCCTCCCTCATCCACTACCCATTCTGCCACTGCTTATATTGTCCAGAAGTAGCAAACTGGCTCCGCCAACAGCCTTTTGGCTGAAACTGTCCTACATAATAACAGAATTATAGAATCACGGAATCACAAAGTTTGGGAAAGACCTCCAAGATCATAGGGTCCAATCATTCACCTATCACCATTATTTCAAAAAAAATCATGTCCTTCAGTACAGCATCTAAACATTTCTTGAACACCTCCAGGGATGATGACTCCACCACCTTCCTGGGCAGCCTGTTCCAGCACCTGACCACTCTTTCAGAGAAGTTTTTCCTAATGTCCAACCTGAATCTCCCCTGGTGCAGCTTGAGGCCATTCCCTCTAGTCCTATCACTAGTTACATGGGAAATGAGGTTGACCCCCACCTTGCTGCAATCTCCCTTCAGTAGCTGTAGAGAGTGATAACATCTCCCCTGAGCCTCCTTTTTTTCCTGACCGATTAATCCCAGTCCCTCAACTACTCATAACACTTGTGCTCCAGACCCACCAGCTTTTCTGCCCTTCTCTGAACACACTCCAGGGCCTCAACTTTTGTCATAAACTTTGTCATTCTTTCCAGCATCATTACTTATAATAGCAGGATGTGTAGGCAATACCCGTGTGCAGGTATTTAATTACACATATTTGTCAAGTATTGTTTAGATCCCAATAGAAAAATATTTGAACATAGTCAGCGTACTACCATCTGAGATAACAATGTGGAATGTAAAATAGTCATTTCCCACTGGAGGAGAGTCTGAAGGCCTAAAGTGTTACTAACGCTTCAGTTTAAAAAATAAATATAAAATCCAAGTTTAAACAAAAAGAGAGATGCCCAAAGTCAAAATTTAACAGATGTTAAATTTCTTTACCCCACATAATTCTGGAGCTACAAATCTCAGTTTGCTACATCCATGAACAAGCCTGCAGGTATGGGTGTCAAGCTCAAGGGAAGAACTTTACACCTCAGAGCACTTTCTGAGTTTCTCATTTGCATGGATCCTACAGATTGGAAGTTTGATGTGCATGACTTCATTAACACTGATAGAAATTTATTAAAACAACAACAGTAACAAACCAAAAAAAAAAAAACAAAAAAAAAAACCCCAAACCATCTCAAATTTGCAATATTCCAGTTAGAGCTCAACTCAGTGAAAATCAGCATCAATTATCCTCTATGAATTTCTTGACTCAGTGATCCTACATGGTCAAATGACTTCACGCTAAGGGTTAATGGTTGATGTGTATGGTTATCAAAGCCAACACAGGAAACTATGAGTGCTTTTTTTTTTTTTTCACTATCCTATTTCACAAGACATGCATTTTATGTCTCTTTATATGAAAGCCCAGAAAAGCTACAAATGTTAAGTGCTATAGGGATATCAGCTTGCAGGTAGAAGGATGTTCTGAGATGATGACCTAAAAAACATTGAGTGAGAATGGAAAAACAGTAACTTCCATCATTTTGATTATATACACTACAAAATTGCATAAAAACCGAGAAGTGGAAGAGAAGAATAAGACCTCTTTCTAAGCCTCTGGGTAATATTTCAGCTCAGCTGTACAGAATAAACTGAATATTAAAATACTGCTCTCTAAACTTTTTTGTTATGGTATGCAGGACAGAAATATTGACCCAAAATTCAAACTAAACCATTATGAAATTAGACATTAACTTAAACACCAGTAATACTGGAGTGAAAGATACATTTGTTAGTGCTACGTTGTTACAGTCTAATTATTGAGAATGAAATTCACATATAAACTGAAATAATTAGTATTATAAAACAATGGCTGGAATATTACATGTTCTGATATAGCTATCAATTAAAAGAAAATGATTAAATACATTAAAAAGCACAGAGTCAGCATACCATCAAAAACATAAAAACGCAAGAAATCAAATAAAATCTATCACCTCACAGCCTTGATTTATACATTCTCACTGACCCTCTGTTACTGCATTTTAGCTGAATCTACATATACACAAGGAACTAAATCCAGTGGAGATGGAAAAAACATTATTTTTAATCAATATGATTAGCTTCATAGATGTTAAGGTCCCAGAAGAACAAACTTGATATACATTACAATATTCCGCTATTACACATAATCCAGTAAAGTAATTTTAAAGGTGACTTCATATGACATAATATCCATTTCAGAACAGTTTATATTTAAATTTGTCTGTTTTTTGGCTGATCAGTTGCTATCTGTTGTGTTCAATAGTTTTATTTGTCTGCATGTACTCATAACCTTGATACCTTTCTTTTTGTGATACCACTCTCAGGCATTTAGTGTAGTATCCAAAGTTTTAATGTTCGAACTTGGGCAAAATGAAGCTAGCAAACTCAGAAGAGTTCTTAAAAAAACCTCACCACCTAACTTAGTGGAATCAAGTAAATTTTTAGCTGCAATAAGATTCCTAGGTAATTCATTATTTATTATTATTATTATTATTATTATTATTATTAGTGATAGCTGTGATACTGTTTTGGCTGTGTGTTCATTCTGCTACTTACTCAAATCCATTGTTGGACCTAACTCCTCTAAAGAGCCTCATTTACTGTATTTTCTGATTTTGTTGCCATCAACCTGATGACAACTGGATCACAATCTTATCAACTGCCAAGTCCAGATTGATCTTCCTTGAAGAATTTCATGTCATTTCTCTTTAACTCACCAATTAGTGTGACCATTAAGATCGCTTGTTGCCATTGTCCTTAAGTCTATTTTGTCTATGCCTCTCTTTAGTTGGATTTTATTTTTCTGCTCTTCTCTTAGTTTTCCAGTTGGCAAGGTTCCCTATAACTTTGCTGAAGTAAACACTTTCACTCTTCCACTTACCTTCATCAGGTGGTGTGAAGGAACAGTTTTAGTTCTTGTCTTGGCCTTCCTTATTAGTCATGTTTATGTCCCTGTATGCTCTTGCTTATGGCTTCTTCCCTTGTGATTATGCCTCGTTTAATTAGAAAAGGTTCTTGACTAGAAAGATACCTTTCAAAGAGCAGACACTCTCCTTTCACAATCCCTTACAAATTTAAATGAATCTCTGAAGATAAAGATCTAAGGAGTAGGTTGGTCTAAAACTAAGAAAATTGCTGTAGTGTGTAACATTCAAAATTCACTTTCCCAGAACTTTATTACATGCTGAAACTAGAAGATCATTTATACTTCAGAAGTCAGACAATACTATGAAATCTGTACTTTGCAAGTAGTGTTTAAATCCCTATTTAAGAATGATGTAAATGCAGAAGATTAAGTTTAGAAACTGAGGAAGAGAAAAAAAAAAACCATGAAAGATATTTTTTATTGAGATTGAAGTATGAAAATACATAGCTGTCATTCAAAATTATTTTCACGCAACAGACTATTCATCATCCATCCAGCAGATGGCACCAGAAGCTTGAATAAAATTTAGTATAGCGCAGTCAAGGCATTATACAGGCTTTTGCTTCATCTCTTCCTGAAAAAATATTAGCAGAAATTCAATGTTTATAGAACAAATCCAGAAATCCATGTCTGTCAAACACTTTGAAATGATACTTACTTTATAATTACATGTAAAGTTAAAAACTGAATTACATTTTTTTTCGAGGGCCCAAAGCTTTTAAGTCAAAAGTTCTTTCAAGGTCAATAGTAGTTAACATTAAGTTTTAATGGGTTTCTGACAAAATAGAAAACCGTTTACAATATGACCACTACTGTTGAACCTAGAAGGAGTGATGTATTTTGTTTCTACTATTTATTTGCAAAAATCTTCTGGGAAAAAAAGTAATATCTGTAAAAACAAAAAGAGTATAATGATTATTTGTACTACCCTCTTCTGAGAATCTTGCACACATAAATGAATTATCCAGAGACTGAAGTAAGATCTTCAACATTTCTTTGTCCACCAGAATCTATAGCAAAGTAATGACAAACATGTTCCTGTAACATCTTTAAGAGGATTGTATTGCAAAAATTGTAACAAATTTTAACTTTCACAAAGGAAAAATTTTTTACATTTCTAAAACTAAATAATAATAAATAATTAAGATGTAAAACCAATCAAAATTACTTCAGATGCATGTTCTTTCATTTTAAAAATATACATTTTAATACAGATTAAAAATGTGCTTTAAATGTATGAAATAAAATAAGTGTCTCAGAAGGAAAGAAAATATAATAATTTCATACTGAAAACCAGTCAGTGTAATTTTAAACCTTCTGATGCAGTGTAAATGCCAATAATATGTAGATTATATTATTTGTCACAGTTGCCTAGTGTAGAGAAGACATATATGGTAAATTGGAAACATATTATAGTGAGACCTGCATGTTGGCTACAGTAATTCATCCTTTCCAAAAATCTCACAGGAAAGCATATAAATTCAAGTCTTGAATGTACATGGGATACAATTTGGTGCTTAGTATGATTTTCATACAAAGAGTCAATCTGTATAGGAACTATGCTATTTTCCTTGAAATTACAATAAGTCAAACTGACAGTTTATTTTTAGCGAGTTTAAGTGCAATTTAAACGGTGCATTAAGTAAAAAAGCATAGGGATCAATCCTCTAATCTTTTCATGCATGACAATCTGCTTGACTACAGTGGTACTGTGTGTTGAATGGTTACAGACGTTGCCCTTATGCCTAAAGTTTATTTCAGGAGACCTAGAAAATACATTTTCAAACAAAGTACAATGTTCAAGATTTAATGAATTTAGTTTTTTTCTTCAACTAGGCATAACATTATGGCTTGCTTCATACATGGCTTTAGTGTGGTGGAATTTTATTTTATTTTTTTCTTTTTCTTTTTTGTGACTGCTTCATATGTCAAGAGAAGTTGTTCTGCAATTCTCATGTTTTTTTTCCTGGTATCTAGAGGTATGGAAAAATATCTCTGAGTAAAACCTAGTTGGGTACTAAACTGATTTTAGTATTTTGAATTCTAGACAATTTCACTGAAGTGAAGGAAGAGTGTAAGTTACAATCAGAATTCATACCATCGTAGCAGAAACCCCTGTCATGCTTTTAGATAGCATAATTAACTTTTCTCATTGTATACGTGATGCTACATTTTGGATTTGTAATGAAAAGAGAATTAACAAAACATGTTAATGTTTAGTTCATAGAATCATGGAATGGTTTGGGCTGGAATGGACATTTCTTAAAGTTATTGCTGAGCAGCTCTCACACAGAATTAAGGACTTTTCAGTTTTGCTTATTTTCCTGCCAGCAAGGAAGCTGGGGTTGCACAAGAAGTTTAAAGGGAACACAATCAGGATGGCTGACCCAAATGTGCCAAAGGGACATTCTGTAGCATATGATGTCATGTGCAACAATGAAAGTTGGAAAAAAAAAAGGAAGAGAAGAGGGAACATCTGAAACTATAGGGTTTGTCATCCCAAGTAACCATTAGGCATGATAAGTCCTGCCTCCATCATCTGTCCCTCTGCAAAGGATGTTTTGTAGAGAATACTACTAACTTTGCTGCAAACTTTTAAGTAATGACAGTGGAGATCCACAGATTGATACCAAAAAGTGAGTGTTTCTTAAGAGAATTAAGATATTGCACTTGCCTGTTTCCAGAATCCACATAAGAACTGCAGTGACTGTCGCTTCAGTGAAGATAGAAAAAATTTTAAAATGTTTCAGATTTCACAAATACTATAGATAGTTTCAAAATTGTTACAAGTATAATCTTGTTTCTAAAAAACAGAGCAAAACAAAACGAAAAAAAAGAACCAGTGCTGAACAGTGAAAATGCAAATTTAAGCATGCAAAAGCTAGGAAACAAAAGATTTCCTTCAAAAATTCAAGAGGATTTATAGGATGCATTTGTTTTTAATTGCATTCAATTTTCTTCCTGAACATTTCATTTCTTCACAACTTAGTAAACAGGATGGATGAGAAAAAGGCTGTTTCCAAGTCCTTCCTTGTTTAATACATACCACCAACCTGTAAATTCTGTGTTTTATTCAAGATGGATGAAGAGAGCTTTAAACTAAAATAGCCAGGGGAGGGAAACCTCAATCCACCTAACTCTTATTGGTTCAATGCCAGCACCAGTAGTAGATTCCAGAGTCAGGAAAGGGATCAGGTACCAGATGTCAATAAGAGACTACCTGATGAGCAGCATGAAGTAATTCCAGCCACTTCAGACAGCAAAAAAACAGTTTAATCAGGACTTCACCTTAGATGTTTCTATGTAAATGAACATAGCATGGGAAATAGACCAGTCATAGTCTGCAAGGCTCTGTCTTATTGACATAACCGAGGTGTGGTGGGATGATTCTTATGACTAGAATATTGGAAGGGTATGATACAGGCTCTTTAGGAAAGATAGGCAGGGGAATTGAGGAAGGGTATAACTCTATTTCTCTGACCAACTGAATGGCATGGAACTTCATCTAAGTATGGATGAGCAGCTGAGTAAGAGGTTATGGGTCAGGATTAGAGGGAGGGAAGGGACAGGTGACATTATAGTGGGAGGCTGTAAAGACCACCTGAGAGCAGATTAGACCCTCTATAGACAGACAGGAGCAACCTCATGTTTGCAAGTTCTACTCCTCATGGGGGTCTCCAACCACCTCAATATCTGTTGGAGGGACAGGGCCAGGCATAAGCAGTCTAGGATGTTCCTAGAGCACATCAATTACAAGTATTTCTCCAATTGATAGAGGAGTCAAAGAGGAGTGCTGCTATGCTGAACATCATTCTGGACATCATGCTGGATATTAGAAGGGTTTGTGGGGAAAGTAAAGCTCCAGGGCAGCTTTGGCTACAGTGAGAATGGAATGGTGGAGTTCAAGATCCATAGGGTATTGAAGAGAGCACACAACAAGCTCATAACCTTGGACTTCAGGAGAGCAGGCTTTAGCCTCTTCAGGGTTCTGCTTGGTAGAATACTGCAAGATAGAGCCCTGAAGAGAAGAGGGGACGAAGAAAGTTGATTAATACTCAAGCTCAAGAGTGATGCATCCTAACAAACATGAAGCCAGACAAAAATACTGAAGCCTGAATAGAGGAACAAGTATCTCCTAGCCAAAATCAAACACAAAAAGTAAACCTACTGAGAGTGGACAAAGACAGGTCACTTGAGGGGAATACAGAAACATTGCCTGAGTAGTCAGGGACTCAATAGATTTGAATCTAGCCAGTAACATCAAGGCAAACAAGAAGGGCTTTTTAAGTGTGCCTGTGATAAAAAGAAGTGTAGGAAAATGTGGGCCCGTTACTGAAAGAAACAGGACTCCTGTTTCTCCAGGATATGGAGAACTCTGAGGTACTCGATAACTATTTCGTTTGAGTCTTCAACCAGAGAGTCCTTTAAGTACAACATGCAAGTCTCAGAAGGGTAAAAAGCAGGGACTGTGATAATGAAGAACCACTGGCTGTAGGAGATGATGAGGTTCAAGACCATCTAAACAATCTGAATGTTCATAATATGTATAAAAATAAAGTGGTATTATTATAATACATATTATATATATTTATGTACTATAACATATATATTATTTTTATATCATAAAAATGTTCATGATAGTTTGAACAATGAGACAGCAACTTAACAAGATTCAAAATGGCTAGATATCCTTGGCTATTTGCTACACAGAGGATAGGCAGTATATAATTAGTCTAAAATTAAATCTTGGCAAAGCTAGCATAGTTTAAAAACAGTAAGTCACTTACAGAGGATCTGTTGGCAAGGCATCACCACTTCCTGTTTGAGTCTCTGCATGGGCATTAAGTAATCTCAATAGATATCCAAACTCAAGGAGATATTGTATACCAGCAGCTTGCAAGAACTCTCTAAGTGTTCTTAGGTCACTTGCAGTTTATGAGTCACTGTCACACAACTGGTTCTACTGAACCAGGTTTTTGTCATCAGTTCTTTGAGCACCCAGCTTGAGACAGTTGTTAACAGCCTCCAGTGAAACCTTGATTGTTATCAATCTCAAAGACAAGATCTTTTGCACTTCAACTGCATTCACTATGCCTAGAGCATAATGACCAGGCTGGGGGGAGGGGGATGGACAGGGAGTTTGCCCTCACAACAGGGCAAGGCTAGAGAACCAGTCTCAGCTGAGCAATTACATCGAAGACTAGTAAAATTAAAACTTCAGCTTTAAAAACTAAATTAATATGTATATATATGTATGCATACCTACATATACATTTTAAAAATGCATATTTATAATTGATTCTTCAAATATATGCATCTAATCCACTAAAACAAAGTCAACAATTATATCTGTAAGAGATTATTCCTTTGTGCTATTGCCTCAAAGCTTGCTGGTGAACAAGTCCAAGCAAGTCCTTAACCAGCGTTGAGAAATCCTTTGAGGGACACAGATGGACAAAGCCAGGGGAAACCAGAGAAAGATAAACTGCAGATTAATGGCCAGGAAGCAGTCTTTTGTGTGGGCTTATCTTGAAGAAGATGGCCATCTCAAGAGGTACTGAACATGATTCTTACCCAAGTGACCAGGAATGCCACGTTGGCAGAAGAAGGATAAAAAAAGGAACAAACAACCATAAGATCAGGTTTTTTCAGACATGAGAAGCCTCACATCCTGCCCCTCTCCCTCCTGGACCTACTTTGTCACTGCACCTTCTTGCTGCCTAAGGCCAGCCATGCTGCTGCTGCTCTCCCCCGAAGGGTTTTCATGAGAAGCCTCACGACCTGCCTCTCTCCCTCCTGGACTTGCTCTGCTCTCTACCTGCTTGCTGGCCTCCTAAGGTCAGCCATGCTGCTGTTGCTATGCCCTGAAAGGTTTCTGAAAACAGATTCCTCATGAAGAAGAAGGTGTCTGATATCAGAAGCCTCACTAGCTGATGCCTGCATGCTGACGGACTCTCCTGGGCCTGCCACCTGAGACCTGCTGCTTCCTCCTGGACTTACCTTGCCAGTTCTTCCTGGTAACTGTTTGCTGCTCAAGGCCAGCCACACTGCTGCTGCTCTCCCCTGTGCTTTTGCCTCAGACCATCGAAACAGAGTGCAACTGGGTGCTGCTGGATCCTGGTGGCGACTATCCCCACTTTACGCAATTCTTGCTTATTTCCTATCTTTTCTATCACCCGCCTTCCCTTCCCCATCACCATAATTGGTAATACTGTCCGCCCTCCCCTTCCCCATCTCCTTGATTAAGATTCGTAATAAACTGGTCGAACCAACATTTGAACTGTTGTTTCTTAATCTCACACCAGGTATACATATTTCAAAAAACCTCCTCTCCCTCCTATAAATTGGAGCTAGACAATGTCTTAAGATATTTTAACAACTAGAAATATTTTCTCAACATCTGACTGTATATTAAAGAGGACAAATTAACAAAAGAGGAAAATGTGAACCATGAATGCCCTGGCATTTGTATTGCCATGGGAAATATGAATCAACTAATGAAGTTTCAGACCATTCTGTTTATTCTGTGTCAGTTTGTTCAAGGATTGGAAGACTTGAAGATCCCTTTATTTCTCGCATCAGTTTTAAAATGACCATGCAAAACTGTGTTCTCTATACCTACAAGGCATAAAATTGTTTATTTTTGCTAATAAATTTGGGCATCCTCCTATTTAATTGCATCACAAACTAAAATGTGAACATTACTTCATTATTCTACAGAAATATAGAAAAATAGTGTAATCTTCTGTGGATCTCCGCAAGTCTTATATATCTTGAAATGCTATTTGACATCCCTTAGACTCAGGGTAGAGTGGCCTGAAACTGAGAAATTTATCAGAATTTTTTTTTTTTTTTTTTAAGAAAGAAATTGCTCAGACTATGTCTCCCAGTGTTTTGCAACAAAGGTCATGCAAATGTGAGTCTAAATGTTATGCCCACTATGATTCATTCTGGTAATGGTGAAAAATTTAGTTTAAAAGCTTCCAATGGGCTTCCAGATTTCTGACAGCAATAGCTATTTCTGCTCTGCTGCTGAGTTCTGGATCAAGCCCAGCTGGGACTATACTGGCATATCTGCCTTTGGTCTAGGATGGTCCCTTCTAAGGTCAGCTTTAATCAGTCAACATGAAGTTCTCTGTCTGATGGTGGTGGACAGAGTTGGTGTTCAGAGTGCTACACAGGAGGTAACCTTGTTGGTGTTGCTGGTAGTGTCCACCTCATCAGCCAAAGGCCCTGGCTGATAAGTCAGTAATTCTGTAGCCTCTTTGGTTCTGGTCACTTGCACTTTGGAGCTCAGGTTTGTTTGTCAGCATGTGCCTGTCTTGACATTTGAACAGTCATTTAGGCCAAGTCAGCCACATATTGTAGGCAGGACTGATGTGATATCTTTTTTTCTGCAAACAGAAGTGTTTCAGGGGGAAACACAGGTAGGATAATAGGGCAGAGATAAGTCAAAGTTAAGGAAGTAAGTGGGGATACCCATTCTCCTAGAGACCTCAACCTATGGAAGAAAATATGTAGGGTGTTCACAGTAGGACATCCTTTGAACTGTGTAAATAGCAGTTTTTCAGTAAGTCCTGCTAAGTAGTTACTCCATTTCAGTGATGCTAAGACTGTCAGATGAGGAGGAGAATTCCTGCTGTCTGACATCTGAGCATTGCAAAAGAGAAGCTCAGTATACTTACATTGATGTTTTTTTCCCAAGTCTATTGCAAACTTTGTTAGAATGAGAACTGCTTATTCTTTTAAGGTGAGGGATAGTCAGCTAACAGTGTTATACTGGCATGTATTTTGTTTCCCCTTTTTCTTATGTTCCCTAATTTTTCTTTTCTTCCTAGCCACTGTTATTATTAAAAAAAAAAAAAAAAAACAAAAAAACAAAAAACGTTCTTTGAAATCCCAGTTCATGTTAAGATATCACTCTTGGGAGATAATGGTTAGTTTAGAGCCTATATTTTATGTAAGAAATTAGGATTATTTATCACTGTACATCACTTTACATTTATTTACACTGAATTTCTCTGTATTGCCCTTTCAGTCTACCACAGATTTCTTTCAAATCCTCACAGTCAACTTTCATCCTTAATGTCCTGAAAAATACAGTATTGTCAGCAGTCTTCCTTTCTTTTCACTAATCTTCTGCTTTCCAGGCCAATGATAATATGTCTTACAGTACAGATCTCTGCTTATCAGCACTGATGACCTTTCTCCACTTCAAAAACTGTCAATTTACTCGTGTGTGTTTTCTTTCTCTTAACCAATTTATAGCTGCAACAAATGGCTTTGCTCATGCTATCTAATTTACTTAAAAGCTTTATTTGAGAGACTGTCCAAAGGCTTTTTGAAATCTAAAAAATTTCTCCCTCCTCTTTTTGAACCTGTTAACAAAACTGTATTCAAATTTTCAACCTCTCAGTACTCAGAATCTAATACTTTTTGAAATGAAAAGCTACATGAAAGTTAGTAAATTAGATATTTCATCCTTGAGTTCCTCTAGGCCTCATGTGTAAATAACATATGGTCCTGGAGATTCATTATTGTTCATTTGTTATTTTTTTCCCCATAAACTCTACTACACTTATGCACTTTCAAATAGATTCTAGATAAGTCTCCCACAGAGAGTGAATCCCATTGTAGACCCTCCTTTCTTTTTTTTCTTCTGCAATTATTGCCACTGCAACATCTCAACAATTGTTTTGTTTTTAGTATTCCTTTTATTTTCTGATTGATGAGCTGTACAGACAATTTGATCATGATGTATGAAAAAAGAGATTGATTTTTTCCTTACCATTTTATGTTTTCACACCTTATAATCCGTTATATTTTCTTTATGAAGATAAGAATACAACTTCTGCTTTCTGAAAGATGCTTCTAATAGTCTCCATTGTATTACTGTTTGAGTTTTCCATTTTCTTTTGTTCTGTAGTCTTCTGTAAGCAGGTAATTTTACTTGGATCTCTGTTATCCATTGCTACTTTTCAGTAACACTCATAGAATCACAGAATCACACAGAATCACAGAATCACCAAGGTTGGAAAAGACCTAAAAGATCATCCAGTCCAATCATCCACCTATCACCAATAGTTCTCACTAAACCATATCCTTCAGCACAACATCCAAACGTTCCTTGAACACCTCCAGGGTTAGTGACTCCACCATCTCCCTGGGCAGCCCATTCCACTGCCTGACCACTCTTTCAGACAAGCAGTATTTTCTAACATCCACCCTAAATCTCCCCTGGCACAGCTTGAAGCCATTCCCTCTAGTCCTATCACTAGTTACATGAGAGAAGAAACTGACCCCCAGCTCACTACAGCCTCCCTTCAGGTAGTTATAGAGAGCAATAAAGTCTCCCCTGAGCCTCCTCTTCTCCAGACTGAACAATCCCAGCTCCTTCAGCCGCTCCTCATAAGGCCTGTGCTCCAGACCCCTCACCAGCATTGCCGCCCTTCTTTGAACCCTCCCCAGGGCCTCAAGGTCTTTCTTGCAGTGAGGGGCCCAAAACTGAACACAGTACTTGAGGTGTGGCCTCGCCAGAGCTGAGTACAGGGGGACAATCACTGCCCTGTTCCTGATGCAAGCCAAGATGCCATTGGCCTTCTTGGCCACCTGGGCACACTGCTGGCTCATGTTCAGCCAAGCATCAATCAATACTACCAGGTCCATTTCCTCCACGCAGACTTCCCGCCACTCCGCCCCAAGCCTGTAGCATTGCCTGGGGTTGCTCTGGCCAAAGCACAGGATCTGGCATTTGGCCTTGTTGAACCTCATCCCATTGGCTTCAGCCCAGCTCTCCAGCCTGTCCAGATCTCTCTGTAGGGCCTTGCTACCCCCAGGCAGATTGACACTTCCAGCCAACTTGGTGTCATCTGCAAACTTACTGAGGATGCACTCAATGCTCTCCTCCAGATCATCAATAAAAACATTGAAGAGGACAGGCCCCAGCACCGACCCCTGGGGAACACCACTTGTGACAAGTTGCCAGCTGGCTTTAGCTCCATTCACTACCACTCTCTGGGCTCGGCCTTCCAGCCAGTTCCTTATCCAGCCAAGAGTGTACCTGCCCAAGCCACAGGCTGCCAGCTTCTGCCATAGAATACTGAGGAAGACAGTGTCAAAGACTTTGCTGAAGTCTAGGTAGACTACCTTAACAGGACTTCCCTCGTCCACCAGATGGGTCACTAGATCATAGAAGGAGATCAAGTTGTCAAGCAGGACCTGTGCTTTGTGAACCCATACTGGCTAGGCCTGATCCCTCAGTTGTTTGGCATGTGCTGCCTGATCACCCTCAAGACAATCTGCTCCATAACCTTCCCTGGCACCGAGGTCAGGATAACAGGCCTGTAGTTCCTCAGATCCTCCTTACAACTCTTCTTGTAGATGGGAGTCACACTGGCAAGCCTCCAGTCTTCTGGGACCTCACCAGTCAACAAGAAGCACTGATAGATAATGATGAGCGGCTCAGCTATCACCTCCACCAGTTCCCTCAGCATTCTCAGGTGAATCTCATCTGGCCCCTTGGACTTGTGGCAGTCCAGTTGGAGTAGTAGGTCTCTGACTGCATCCTCCTGAATTGCAGGGAGTTCAGTCTGCACTCCAGCCAAGACTACCAGGTCAGAGAGTGGAGTACTCTGAGGATAACTGGTGTGACCTTTAAAGAGAGACTTAAAGAAGGCATTCAGAACCTCTGTCTTTTCTTTATCCTTAGTGGTCACATTCCTAGCCTCATCCAGTAAAGAATGGAGATTCTCCTTAGTCCTCCTCTTACCATTGGTGTATTTGTAAAAGAGTTTCTTGTTCCTTTTTAGCCCAGCGTCCAGGTTGAGTTCAAGCTGGGCTTTCGCTTTTCTGATTTTCTCTCTGCACATCTTAACAACTTCTGTACTTTTCCTGAGTCACCCATCCCTTCTTCCACAGGAGGTAGATTCTCTTTTTCTCCCGGAGCCTCAAGAATAGCTCCCTATTCATCCATGCCATTGCAGCACTCCAATCATGGGAGCAGTCCCACCATGTTTCTGTAATGGCAACTAGGTTCATGGTTAGCCTGCTGCACAATGGCTTCCGTCTCTTCTTGTTTGTTGCTCATGCTGCGTGCACTGGTGTAGATGCACTTCAGCTGAGCCCCTCGCCTCACGCCTAATCCCATTACCACTCCCCCAGGCTCATTTCTAGCAGGCCTGGTTTTATCCCCTCCCCCTTCATATCTAGTTTAAAGCACTCTCTACAAGTCCCACCAAATCCTGGGCAAAGATCCGTTTCCCCCTGTGCGATAGGTGATAACCATCAGTAGCCCTCATACCAGGTGCTGAATAGACTACCCCATGATCAAAGAACCCAACATTTTTGCGTTTGCACCAGCCTCTCAGCCATGTGTTTATAAGGTGGATTTTCCTGCTCTCTCAGTGTCCTTCTCCGCCACCACAGGAATACAGGCAAACAGTACTTGTATGCCTGCTCCATCAACTAACCTCCCCAGTCCACTAAAATCATTTTTTATAGCCCTCAGACTTCTGTCAGTGACCTCATCACTGCCAGCTTGAACTATCAATACAGGATAATAATCAGAGGGGCAGATCAGACTAGGAATTTTTCTAGAAATATCCCTGACCCGGGCCCCAGGGAGGCAGCACAGCTTCCCACAGGCAGGGACAGGCCGACATATTGGGCCCTCAGTTGCTCTTAGAAGGGATCACCTATGACTATCACTAGTTACTTTTCTAGAAAGGTAGAGTAGGGAATGGGCTTCTGGAAGAGCACTCTTATGTGTCCCAGCTGAAAGGTCCAGAGCTGATTTTTTTCTCTTTTATATCTGAGAATGATTTTTCCTTAATTTAGGATGGTCAGAAAGAAGTTGATTCATCTACATGGACTGGAAACAGTATAATAACTATTTGTAGGTAAGCCCATAAAACACAAAAATAAAAAGTTAGCAAAAAATACATTTTTTTCACAGCATAACTCCTCTGACTTGCTGTTGAGCTTCCAAAAATATTCACTGTAACTTTCATCTGGACCTGTAAAATGTATCACAAACATCTTTTAATGTAATTTCACAGCATTTCTGTGACACACAAGTATTGTTCCTTAAAGTTACAGAAAGAGTAGTTTATTCCTAGGTGTAAGATGAATTGGTAGAACTAAGTGAGAAAACCTGAAGTTTGAGGCCCCTGTTGTGTTTATTAGATTGAAGAGGATTGAAAATATATATGAAGAAAAGTCATATTCAAATAAACTACAGAATTACAGGGATTTGAAGGAATATCTGGAGATAATCTAGTTCAACTTCCCTGCTAAAACAGGTTCCCTTCAGGAGATTACACAGTAAAGAGTACAGTGGGTTTTGCATATCTGCAGAGAAGGAGACTCCACAGCCTCTCTGGGCACCCTGTTCCAGTGCTCTGCTACCCTCAAAGCACAGAAGGTTTTCCTCCAGTTCATATTGAATTGCCTGTTTTCCAGTCTCTGCCCATTGCTCGTTGTCCTGTCACTACGCACCACTGAAAAGAAGCTGGCTCCATCCACTTGACACCCTCTATTTTGGTATTTATAAGTGTTTTTAATGTCCCTTCTAAGTCTTCTCCAGGCTGAAAAGTTGCAGGTTTCTCAGTCTTTCCTCATACAGGAGATATTCCAGGCTCATAGTCATCTTTGTTGTCCTCTGCTGGCCTCGCTCTAGAAGATCCCTGTCTTTGAGGAGTCCAGAACTGGACACTGTTCTCCAGATGTAACCTCACCAGGGCAGAGTAGAGGGACAGGATCACCTCCCTTGACTTGCTCTTTTTAATGCACCCCAAGATACCGTTGACCTTACTGGCCACAAGGGCACACTGCTGGCTCATGGTCAACCTATTGGCCACCAGGACACCCAGGTCCTTTTCTGCATTAATAAGTAGTGTATTGCTTTTAAAGAAGAAATATGCAAACAAAAACCAGTAAACACAAATCCACATTGTAGAATTTTAGCTCTGTTGAAATGCAAGGAATTCTTGTTTATCAATGACACATCAGTCTGTTTGCTGTCTTCCATTTTATCTTACCTGTTTAGAGATCTGCTCTGAACAATTTTGCTTTATATTTTGAGCACATGGAACATACAGGAAAATATGACTATCTGGCCTCAAAGAGATATTAAAAATATTGATTTATGTTATGTGTTTTATGAAACAGCCTGTGGGGGCTGTTTTGTTGTTGTTGTTTTGTTTTGTTTTGTTTTGTTTGTTTGTTTTCCTGTGTGGAACAAACTTCTCAATTCCTGCTGAGTCAGAGTGGGAAAATGCAATACATAAATGATGCATACTCTTTCAAGGGTTCTAGAAAGCACTTTCTCATGAAAAACTTAAATACACACAGTTAGAACCTGTGTTCTCAGGTGCTCTATATAGGGATATATTTATAAATCAGTGATATTAAACTAGGATTTAATGCAGCTTGAAATAGCATATTATCTTTGTATATCACACAAAACATTTCATATTCTCTTTTCTAAATAGTCCTGTATCTCCCCTAATACTTTTTAACTGCATTTGCTTGAATTGTAACTTCATAAAAAAGTACTTTCTACATAAAAATTGTCATTGCTCAAATCATTTTTTAATTGAAATACACTGCTAGCAACTATGATCAGAAAATGGTCCAACTTCAAAAGCAGCTGTTCATCTTAGTTTAATATAAATGCCACATAACCAAATTTTTAAGCTTGTAAATCGACTATGCTTTCTATAAGCTTTGAACATTATTTTATTAGTTTATAAGTTGAACCTGGATTGAGGAGGAATTTGTACTAGGTGACTTCCTGAAGTCTTTTCCAATTTGAATTATCCTGTGAAACTCTTATCATGAGTTTTTTTTCTCACTGCTTCTCACTGTTCTGAAGTATACTCTTGAAGAAGGCATTTTATGACTTCCCCTGGCATTTATATTTGTATATATTTTCAGATTCTTTACCATATTCTCAACCTAGATAAATTTTTGTGTTTTACCAGTCTCTTAAGATCGCTGATGACTAAAATCACATCTGTAAATATTAAATTAAATTAAATTAAATTTTAAAAAGTGATATTTAGTTTCTCAAATCTAAAATTAAATATCCTAGGTTAACTTACTCAGCTGACTCTAAGCTTCCTACAGGAACACTGCATTTTTTTTCCCCCGAAAGTGTTCAGCAAGCTCAATCTTCTGTTTCCTGGCCTGACTGGAAATGCTTTAGTCTTCAAGAGGCTGTGCAATTTGACTCCTTATGAGATTAATTGCAAACTTCAAAGGATGCATTTCACATAACATCCTGAGTGGACTGATACACTGGATGCTTATGCAGAATGTGTTATAGACTTGACTTAGTACAAAACATTGTTAGGCAACATTTAGTTATAGCATTGTCTGTGCAGTACCTGTTACTGCACTAAAGAAGAATGAGAGAAACTCCTACATTTTTTTCTCTGCCTCAGGAAACTGGAACATACAACAGTACTTGAAAATATATTTTTTTAATATTTTGGATATCCTGAAGTCATGTTAAAAGACAGGGAAATTATTTATTTCTCCTTTTTAAGAAGTATTGTTCAGGAATTATATGTAGTAAATCAAGGTATAATGAGCCAAAATGGGAATGAAGAAGGCAAAAATGAAGAGTGACATGCAACACAAAAACAGCACTTGGACTGGGATTTATTTATTTATTTATTTATTTGCTACATTATTATACTTTGATTCAGAAAGTATGTATTCTCTTTGGTGAAATTTTAATTCTATAATGCAGAGCAAAGCAGCTCCAACAAGAGTGTTGTGTACGTCTCTCAGTTTTTAGGCAGAATTTTTAAGATCATGTAATTTGAATTTGCAGTAGCATGGTTCCTAGGATCTCACTGGCTCTTCTGTGAAATATGTAAGGTCTGGCAGAGCTACACCATAATTATTTGTGGAAGATATATACTTCCTGAAACGATAATGAAGCCACTTCATTTTCAAGTTAATTAGTCCGTTAGTTAATTATCCTCGTCTTTTATGTTCTTCCTGCATGCATCTATCTGTGGCTTCTAACTTTAGATCTCATTATGACTACAGAAATGGTATTAGTGGAAATACACTCTTTCTACAAATTCATAAATGCCATAAATATGTAGTTCCTAGAAAAATTACAGAGATCAGGACACATCTGTCTCTCAGTGGGGTTTCCTACATACTGAAATATTGCAAATCATTTCATGATTGTGAACATTTATTTAAAGCAAAAACATTAGAACTGAGCACAGTATTCCAACACTGGTTTTATTTATTCCTTTAATGTCTAAAGTATCATCTGACTACCTTCTATTTCATATTTCCTGACTGGTATACACATTTTTATAATCTGAGAAGATTTACCATACTGGTGGCTGACATTAAAATGGTTATTCAGAACTGAAAGAGAAAAAAAAAAATAGTAGACTGTGCAAAATCTCTATTCATGTTTAGCTGTTCTGGATTGTACTGACAGCATATTACAGTATGTAACAGTGTATGCATCATCCAGTCTTTAAACTACAACTTTAATAAAAACTTTTTTTTTTTTTTTTTTTCTTTCCAGAAACACCCTTTCTAAACCACAGCTTAGAACATTCTTAAACATTCTTGTGTCACAAGGATTTACAGGGTTCACATTGAGCCAGCTGCTTTTTGTAAGCTGCTTCAACCTTAGAAACCAAGCAGTTTATATCACAGAACATTTATTCATTAAAGGCTGAAATGAATGGGACACATTAGCCAAAACAGCCTGACTGTGTGTTTTTTGTGCGTTTGTTTTTAGATATTGCATATTTTAAACATGCACTTTTATATTTTATCCAAAGACAAAATGTTAGAAAGTTTCAGGTATAACCTGGCTAAATTTGATTTTTGTTAATTCACAGAGATAAAAAGATTCATCCCTTAAGAAGCAGCTGGAAAGAAATGTCTCACGGCTGTCTTTCTTGTGACACTCTGTAACATAAACGCTTCACACTTCAGCAATGCTAAACATGAATAGTTGTGGCTTTAGTTTAATATGGGTCCAAATTGTCTTAACAGCTCCATTGGCCTCATGATGCGTATTTGACTCTACTGCTTCAGTTCCTTTATGCCCCATGCCAGGCAGTATGTATAAATTTTCTGGCTTGCTTTAGGTGTCATGAGTGAAAGAGTAGAGAAAAGGATGTGTTCTGAACATTTCCAAATCAGGTCTGAATTTCTAATATTTTTTCATAGTAAAATTTTAACTATCACCTTCCTTGAAGTGCTGTGATTTCTGAGCTTAAATTGAAATAATACAGTTAGAAGTTCTCAATACCTCTGTGAAAGCAAAAGCACTTTAGCACTGTAGATAAACGTGGTTATGCTGGAATCACATTCAATTTATTTTTAAAAATATGGTAATAATATTTTGCCTTTTCTTCTCTACCAAATCATTAATTTCATTTTTAAATGTCAGTGCTTCTTATGTTATCTTGTAGTATGACTAGTGTGACAAAGTCATTTATTAGTTCAAGTTATGGGTTTCTTCTGCATATCAACTGCTGTCATGAGTTTTTATAGAGAGTAGTTGTTCCCCTAAACAATTGTTTTGATAATTTCAGCATTTTTTAATATATTTTGGTTGGTTTTTTTTTCTGTTTAAAAATTTGCATGGTGGTGATTTAAATCTGTTATATTTAAATATTCTTCCCAAGTGTGCTTATGATGGAAGTGACAAGAATCTTATTTTGTACTCTCCTTTAACATGACCCATACAGTGAGACCCTTCTGTTTGCAATCCTTTTATACTGCAAAAAAGTATTATTTTCCTGTGGCAGTGTAGCATTATGGTCTCAGAATAGGTTAATTTCCAAACTCTGAATTAACTGTAAAGAATTACCACAGAGTCCTATATGTAATCGGGTAGCTCAGGGCTTGAATTTTGCTCTGAAATCAATTGAACACGCTGGAATGTTCCAATCTCTCAAAGCTTATTCTTTTTTTTTTTTTTTAACTTAAAAACCATGTCGACTGAAAACAGAATTCAACAAATAAGGATGTTTTTCTCCTGTTAATATCAACATCAATAACAATATTCAGTGATAGTCAGCAAAGTACAGTGTAGTTTGAAATTGGCAGATAACAATTATCAGCTTTTGTATATGGCTAACAACCATGTACCCACCCAGATGCTTTCTCTCGCCTTCCTCAATAGACCAAGGGAAGAAAACAGGCTGAGCAAACTCATCAATGAAAACAAAGGCAGGGAGATTTACCATCATTGACAAAACAGACTTGATTTGAGCAAAGTTAATTGAATTTCTTGCTGATTAAAACAGATTCATTTAGTGACAAATAAAGATATTAAAACAACTTTGTTCTTCCTTTTCTTCATTTCTTCACTCCCGGTGTCTCTTGCTGCTCCCATGTGGCTCAAGGGGTGGAGGATGTGAAGTTAGAATCAGTATGTTATGCTCCATTACAGGTTGTTCAGTAGGCTGCATGGAAATATCTTCTACAATTCTCTGGTATTTTCTGCTCTTTCTCAAATGTATTTTCCTAAGGGCATGGACACCTTGGCTGCTGGGCTAGCTTGCCCTGCAGTGGGGATGCAGGAGCTAGCTGGATCTAGCTGTGCTGTGTTAAGCACAGGGTAGCCTTAGCTTCACCTCCCAAAAGCCTCTGCAACACACCTGACCACACAGACAACATATTGCAACCCACATCCCATATGGCTTTACATTTAGAATTAATTCCATTGACTTCTGAATGCTTAATATATATATATATATATATTTTTTTTTTCTGTTCATCATAGCTCTTTTTCAAGTGGGGATTTGCTTATTTTCTTGAAATAAGTGAATAGTCATCCTTTTTTCTTTATTTATTTCCATTCATTTTCTTTCAAAAATTTGAAATTAATTTTAAAAAGATTTAGATGGCAAAAAAAACCCATAAACACTAAAATTTCGCAAAACTAGGGAATGTGAAAAACAAAAAATGGGCAAAATGGCAATTATAAAAAAGTAGTGAAATGCATAATAGAAGTTAAAACCAAGAGTTCTAATATACATGCATATCTTTCTTTCAGAACTGAAAAACTGGAACATAATGCAATACTGTTACATTTTGATTCAAAATTTTTCTTCCCAACTTGACTCAAAATTTTCAGAAGGAAAACCAAATTCCATTGTCAATCCAAGCACTACTTAAGTGTCTAAGGACTGAATTAGTGCATCTTTTATATTTCCTGAAATTGGAATAGATGTGTGGGGGTTCTGCAGTTGGAGCATATCATATCACATCATATCAATGTGATGCAGTGATAGATACTTACGACAGATTATTTGGAAAACTGTTCAGCAGAAAAGGACCTGGAGGTGTTAGTTACCAGATGGCTGTACATGAGCCAGCAGTATGCCCAAGTGTCCAAGAAAGCCAATGACACTCTGGGCTACATAAGAAACAGTGTCCAGTAGAACTGCAAAGTGATTGTCCCTTTCTATATGGTATCAATGAGAATATGTGTTGAATGTTATGTTGAATTTGAGGCCCGTCATTACAGCATGGATTTAGAGGTGCTTAAGCATATGCAGAGAAGAGCAACGGAGCTGATGAAGGAACTAGAAGCAAGAGTTACATAGAGCAGCTGAGGGAATTGAGGTTGTTTAGTCTGGGGAAGGAGAGGCTGAGGGGAGGTTGTAGAGTGTCAATCTCCTGTCTCAGGTAACTAGAGATAGGATGCAAGGAAATGGTCTCAAGTTGTGCAAGATAAGGTTTAGATGGTATGTTAGAAAGAGTTTCTTCATGGAGAGAGTGATCAAGCACTGGAATCAGCTGCCCAGGAAAGCAGTAGATTCTCTACCCCAGGAGGTATTCAAGAAATGTATGAATATGGCACCAAGGGACACAGTTAGGTAATAAGACTTGGTAGGTCAGGTTAATTGTTGAACTTAGTGATCAGAAAGTTCTTTGCCAATCTATGTGATTCTATGTTCCTATCTCTGATATGATCAATTAGATACAGATTTTGCTGTGCTTGGGTAAAAGTTGCATGTGTTGGCATCACAGACAACTCACATTCCATCTGCTGATTTTGTGTATGCCTCATGTACAATTATGGGAAATACTTAACATTTAAATTACAAGAACATTTGAACTACAGTAAAATCCAGAATAATTAACTGATACACAGATATATTCTGTTTTGCCATATCCAGTAAAAATTATACTTGAACAATTATTGCATTCTGAAAACTAGGATAAGGCCTCTTTAAGATATTACAAATTTGTAAACTACTTACAGTAGATCTGGTATTTCTTAAAGGTTTGTTTACTACTATGGATAAGCACAGGATGCTATACAGGATGCTTCCTCAGGGGTCGGTGCTGGGTCTGGTCTTGTTCAACATCTTGTTTTACTTTGTAAGTAAAAAGAAACTTGAAGTAAAATACTTTCTAAGTATTTGATAATCTGAATTAGGTTTTAGATTCACATATCAACTACTCAGACATGACTGATGAAATTGCATCAAAATTTAATTTTTGCTTCTATATACATTACTTTTAAATTATTTACTTGACAAAAAATATTCACATAAATTATTTTCTGGACAGTATGAAATGATTAATACATCTGAGAGCATTCAAATTTGCCCACAAAGAACTTAAAAACAGGGAGAGATGAAATTTAATGAATAAATTAGGAAGAAAAAAAAAAACCCTCTCACCTTCAGTTAAACTGCATAGATCAGCAGATTTAGGATTTAACTGCATAGATCAGCAGATTTCTTTTCAGTTGTTATATTGATTAGCTTTAATACATCGTCTCAACATTTTCTTTAACTAGAGATCTCTTAGGGACATGAGCTGTAATTTTTAATGTGTATCAGTCATTTTTATTGTATGTTCTTGATTTTCATACTCTGTTTAGCCATTAAAAGAGGACATTAAGATTAAATTATATTTTTATTTTCCTAGTCTTCTTCATATCAAATAACATATTCTTTGTGCTATCTCATTTTTAGGGGATGAAAGCCTTATGCTGACTCACTAGACAGATTATACTTCTTTAAAAGAAACAGTCTAATTCTACTAAAACAAAATACATTTCCAATCAGTTTAGTTGCTCTGGGTTGTTAGGAAGATCTGAGCATAGCAACACATTTGTGAAAAAGAACACAACTGTTTTTTCTAAGTATGCAAATTTTATGAGAATGCTCTACAGCTTTTAATTAGACAAGTAATTTTGATCAATTAGCAGGCATAGGTACAAGAGTTCGTATGCAAAGAGGGAATTATCTTTCATTGTATTGAGACCTCCTGAAGAGAGCTATTGAGAACCTGCTTTTTAAAATACGATTGAAACTCTCTTAAGGAATAATAATTACTAGCAAATGAAATTTGCATAGATGAGATGTCTGAATAATCTCAAAACTCAGTTTGTGAGAATTTTCTACAACATCTCATTAAATCATGAGTATAAATTTAGCTGAAGGTCAAGAGACCTTAAGATTAAGTGAAGGAACAATTTTGAAAATCTTAGAAGACTTATTCTATAAGTTCTTGGTAGTGCAAATGGATCTTCACAATATATGTTTAAATAGTAAAACTTACACTTATCTGCATGTTGTGAAGAGCATTAATATCCAAGTTTAATGTGGAAAATATTTATTGCTTTTGTGTTAGTTAATCTGCAAAAACTAACTTAAAACAATTTATAGTTGATTCAGCAACTTTACTGCCTTATTAGATACAAAATTAATTGTGCACAGAAATGTCGTGATAAACAAAAAGACTATGTACTTATAAGAATATATGCAACTAGTGTGAAAAAATGCAAATTCATGGAAAAACATAGGTACTATTTTACTTGAAATATTCATGGAAATATTGCATTGCCTAAATTTGATGGTAAGGAGGAAGAGATCTCCCCTGAAGTCTAGGGAACTGTAGCAGAAATGCTTCAGTGCTTTACAGGCTGAAGAAAAAGACCCATCACATCAGAAGAGACACTGTATCTGACTATGCTAGCTTGATCTGCTCCCTGCAGAACAAAAAGTGCAATAAAAAAAAAAAAAAGGTAATGAGTGATAGAAGAAGGCAACTCTTTTCTGAGAGGCATAGCGGCACTCATTTGCCAACTTTACTCACTCTTTAGAGGTGTGTTGCTTACCAGGGGCTTTCATCAGGGATGTCACTGAGAGACTACCAAGCCTTATACGGTCCACTGACTGATATCCACTGCTGTTGTTTCATATGGAAACAAGTGATACATTGTGGTGAGGTCTATCTACCATCCAGACAGACTCTCTCTCTCTCTCTCTCATTGTATTTTTTGCTAATACTATATTTAGTAAATCATTTGTTCCACCTCAGATTATTGCTGTTGTTTTCAAGTATTTTGGGGTCCTCTGTTTCCCCTTTCCCGGAGGTGCGGATCTGCAGAACCAGGCCGAACCAGCCCGTAAACCGTTGACAAGGATAGAGCTAATGGTACGGATCTGTATTTGAGTCATTCTTGAAGAACTGCAGTCTGTACAAAGCCAATATAGGACAATTTCTGGAAAGCTACTTCCAGTGAGAGGTTCCTCACACTGATAGGAGAAGAATGTGAAGATGAAGGAATGGAAGATGATGAAGTGTTATAGACTGACCACAAATTCTATTCCCTTTTGCTGTTCTGGGGAGAAAGTAGAATGAGGTGGCATGGAGAAAGGTGGTTTAGTTTTCTTTTCATTCTCACTGCTCTCATCTTTTATCAGTAGGCAGTAAATTATATTAATCTCCCTATGCTGAGTCTGTTTTGCCCTTTACAGCAATAAGTGAGCGATCACAGAATCACAGAATCACAGAATCACAGAATCACCCGGGTTGGAAGGGACCCCAAGGATCATGTAGTTCCAACCCCCCTGCCTAGCAGGGCCACCAAACATACACATTCAGATCAGGTTGCCCAGGACCCCGTCCAACCTGGCCTTAAACACGTCCAAGGACGGGGCATCCACAACCTCCCTGGGCAGCCCGTTCCAGGGCCTAACCACTCTCCTAGTAAAGAACTTCCCCCTAACATCTAACCTAAATCTTCCCTCCTTCAACTTAAAACCATTTCCCCTAGTCCTGCTGTTGTCAGCCCTTTTGAAGAGTTTACTCCCCTCCTGGGTGTAGGTTCCCTTCAGGTATTGATAGGCTGCAATGAGGTCACCCTGCAGCCTTCTCTTCTCCAGGCTGAACAAGCCCAACTCCCTCAGCCTGTCCTCATAGGGGAGGTGCTCCAGCCCCTTGATCATCTTAGTCGCCCTCCTCTGGACCCTTTCCAAAATCTCAATGTCTTTCTTGTACTGAGGGCTCCACACCTGGACACAGTACTCCAGATGGGGCCTCACAAGAGCCGAGTAGAGAGGGACAATCACCTCCCTGTCCCTGCTGGCCACCCCTCTCCTGATGGAGCCCAGGATCCCATTTGCCTTTCGAGCTGCCAGAGCGCACTGCTGGCTCATATTCAGTCTCTCGACGATCTCCTTGTACATATCTTAAACCTTGAGCCCTTTTTCATTTTATTTTCTGCACTTCTTTCTTTGAGAGGGAGTGAGAAAGTAATGTGGAGTTTGGCTGTGCATCATAGTGAAACTACCACAGGGGATTAACAAGAATACTGGATATACACATCGTTGTTCTATAATTATTTTTCTTTCACTCCTGAAAGGTCAACTTTTTGTTCCAACTCCTTCTTTCATTTTGCTTCTGATGATGAAAAGATTCGGAAAGTGCCCATGAGATTGGAATTCAGGGTAAGACCAGATGTATTTGCTCAACATGGTATTTTTGTGGGTGTGTATACTCTCCCATTGCAATCTGATTAGTTATTCATATTTCCTTATTATTTCAAAAATAATATCATCTGATTGACATTGTATTGTAGAATATCATACAAATGGGCTGAGAATCTGCAGCTGCCTCTGCAACCAGTTGTATGTAAGGATTAATCAGACAGTTCCAAGTTGAGGAGTAAATTTCTCCTGTCGTCAGCCTGATGACAGAAAGAGTGAAGGCTGTGACAGCTGGCAAGGGAGACAAGGAGGCTAGGTTCCAGGAAGCAGGCAGTTTAATGTTGCACATTTATACTGTTTGATACAAATGCCATTAATATTCTAATTATAACATTGTTTTCACAATTTAAAATGCACAGTACTTAATTCTATTTCATTTAAATTGAACTTCACGATTAACATCTGTATAAAACAAGGCTGTGAGTTGTTAGTGCATCAGATTTAAGTGAATAATGACTTACAGGGGATGATTTAGTAGGCATCTAGCCGTAATCATGAAATCTTTTGTGAGAGGATTAATTCATAAGTTTTGCCAGTTCTGTAGCAATCCAGTTTTAGGTACTTGTGCCACATATGCCTGTCAGTATGTCAAAAAAAGAACATACAAAGTTCAGGGAATGGAAATATTTCACACAAGAAAAAGTAAAATGAAGATTCAGTCATGAAATAAGACAGATTCCTAATGGTTTTATATTGACAAAGGAGTCTTCCTGTGTGGGAAGATGTCTCTCTGAATCAACTATAATGCTTGTTACACTGCATATTGAACTAAATCAATTTGCTAGTTATCTACCATTATGGCATAGTCACAAAGGGGCAAGGCAGAAAATTTTTACTTCATTGTGTCAAAACCATACTAATTAAGCAAAAATCTGGTTACAAAAGCAGTTAATGATTTTATAGATCAGGTCACCATTGCAAATACTCTACGAGTTTAACACATTCTTCAGAACATTCAAATTTGTATAGACTGTTTTGAAAGCTGCTTTGCAAGGTCAAAGAAAATTTTCTGGAGTGCAACAACATAATGGGAGCATATACTAATTAACCAAAAGATTGATTTTTCCCATCAGGCTCAAGAGATCCTGAAACTAAGAGCCTTTTGTGTTTGAATAGTTGTCTTGAGGATTCTTTGACTCACTGACCATGTAGCTTTTGAGAATGGCAAGAAACAGCAAACAATTTCTAATGATTACCTGAAAGAAAGCATCTATATCAAGCTGACTACCACTTGCAGAAGTACTTGATTCCTTCCATTAAGTACTTAGAAAATTATATAGTTATGCAAAGTGAAGTAGATCACACTTTGTGTTTCAGAGATGTTTAGCTACCTTTCAGTGAGGTAACACTAAATTAGATGTAATAAACACTAGTTTTCATTAATTAGAAAGATGAGAAAAAAGGCATCATTATATAATGCAAAGTATTTGAAAGCCATGTATGTCAGAATACTAACTCATGCAAATCATCCAACATTACAAAGAAGATTATTCTCACTAATATGAAGTGTTAATACCAAATTATATACATAATCTGTATTTTTAATATAGTTTTAGCAGCATGCGAGTATGTGAGAAGATGTATTATTCAAAGTCCCATTCTTGTTACAGTCCTCATTGGCTTCAACACAAATGTAGATAAAAGCATTTTGAGAATCAGCGATTTGGTATCTGAGGAAAAAAAAAAAAAAAGTTTTTTTTTTTTATATAAAGGAAAACAGGTATAAGAAAATGATTTTTATAACTACCATTTTTTATAACATACCATTCCATAAAAAACTGATCTCTTTATTAATAGATAAGTTAAATGAAGATAAAAATATTTGATAGGCTATATTACTATCAAATGAACTATATTACACTAGTTCATTTACACTATTCACTAGTACATTTAGAAACAACTTTACATTCATTCATTCATCCCTCTAACAGATTTCAATGCGGAATATAAACTAGTGTTTCTCTAAGACGTATGTTATAATGTACAAAGTCTTTATTGTCTCTTTGACATTTTCCAGAATGGACAAATTCCACAGAAACATGGCTATTATATGTTAGGACATTACTGATTCCGACAAGTGTCATTTGCTTTACTCTGACAAAGCAAAAGCAGCAAAGAGCGATTATAACGTGGTTACAGGGAAAGATCCTGTAAAACAAAGGGAAATCTGTATGATCTATGGAAGATTCATTTCACATTTCCTTCTCTGCTTCACTGATCACCTTGTGATTGGTGCAAATGTATATGTTAAATTAAAAAAATAGTACATTAACCTAATTCAAATCCTCTAAAAATCTGATTTGTTAGTTAAATGGTTATGTCTCATTCATTTCAATCTGTGAACTCCCTACACTGCAAATAGTGCAAATGAATACTGAAATAATTCCAATTATTCCATTCATACTATCCACATTTATAAATTCTACAGTGAAAAGGTATTGGATTTTAACTCAGAACAAGAATTGTATAGCAATGAACATGAATATTAAGTACATCTCAAGAATAAATGGAAAAATGTAGCACAGGTGTAAAATCTCAGAAACAGTGATGAGGCCACTTCTGTTACTGACTGCCAGTGAAAACATCCTGAAATACTGCTACATAGAAATTAGTATATCTTTGAAAGTATATGGAACTTTATACAATATTAATATACAGCACTTACATCGATAAGTTCTATTAAAATATTAATTTTTTATATATTGAAAGAACCAAGATGAATTTTCAGTGAGATTAGATTCACAGAATCACAGAATCTACATTTCTGAGTTTGGAAGGGACCTTCAGAGGTTTTCTGGTCCAATCCAATCAGAGATCAAGAATACCATCTAGAGTAGGTTCATAGAATAGTAGAATCTCAGAATGGTTTGAAAGATCATAAAGACCATGTAGTTCCATCCATCCTGCCATGGGCAGAATTGCCACCCACTAGATCAGGCTGCCCATCCAATCTGCCCCTGTATGTTTTCAGTGATGGGGTATCTACAGCTTCTCTGATCAACCCGTTCCAGTGCCTCACTACTCTTTGAGCAAAAATTTTGCTTTTGGTTCTCACTGTTCCATTCTGTTATCAATAAGCAATAACCTTAATTTCCCTAAGTTAAGCATTTTTTTTGTGAATGACAATTACTATTCAGTGATTTCTCTGTCCTTTTCAACCCCTGGTGCTTTTTTAACCTTATTTTTTCTCCCTGTTCTTTTGATGAGGGTAAATGAGAAAGCAGTGTGAGGGAACTTAGCTGCCCATCAGTGCAAAAATACCACAGCTACTGAACAGAATAAGAATACTGGTAGATATAATTCTATTCACTCTTGAGAGAAATCAAACTAAGTACAATGTAGTTGTGTTTTTAATATTATACAATATTTTTTGGACCTTCTTCAGATTCTATTTCAATTTCACGACCTATGGAAATCCATTGATTTTTCAGTGTGTAGTGCTTAAGTGAAAAAACGTATTAGTAACAAAGGCACAAATATTTATCCTTTTAATGTTATAATTCTTAAAATTATAACTGAAATTTTATTGCCACTTGATATTGTTGAAATTTTGCTGTCAATGCAGTAAGATCCCATGAATTTTCCTAAATGTTACGAAACCCCAGGTAATATATTTTCTACACTACTGTTAAAATTTACCACTTGCTGGTGCCAGGGAAAAGGACAATATTGAACAGTAGAATTTTCCTCTCAAGGATAAAGGTTAGGGTTAGGGTTGATTGTTACACTCACAATGTCATTTGGAAAGGAGAATTTCTGAAGAGTGAACAGAGCAGCTGTTGCCTAGTAGGGAGGCAAAATAATGACTTGACATCTGGCAGCTCAAATTTATATACAGTTTAATATAAAGAGAATAATAATTAAAGTGTAAAATTTGTAACACTTTCAAGCTTTGTTCTAGTTGTCAATCCACATAAAAAAAATGAAGTTAATGAACTGCAAACACATAATTTATCAACATCTAGAAGCAGTATCCTTCATATAAAAGAAAATGTGTGTTCTGTATCTTTGTTTTTAAGCATTTTCTATTTTAGTAATTAATTGTTTCTTGAGCTTTGTCAAAGTTACAGTGGATGTCATGATTTCATGAAAGTTTATTTAATCATTGATTAAATATGATTAAACATTATTTTGTGCATCTGGTTTAAATGCTATCTATTTAAAGAGGAATTTTGGTTTCTCAATGCAGTCAAAGCTAAAAGAAAAATTTATGTACATGTACATAGTTTGTATATATCATAAATATTCTGGCATTCTGTTAAGTCTCATGGATTTAAAAACTAGAATTTGTGACTGTGTAAAAAAAAAAAAAAGCTTTTTTATAGTTACTGTTATTAAAATGAGGTACCACTTTTTTTTTTTTTTTTTATTAAGCCACAGTAATTTACAAAGCCTAGGAGTGTTGGACCCACGAGGTGAACAGCCTTCAATTTTCTTGTACACTGCCTTTCAACTATTAAACTCTATACAGACTTAGAGCTGCCAAGTGTCAAGTCATTGATCTACCTCCCTACCAGGCAACAGCTGCTCTGTTTGCTCTTCAGAAATCCTTCCCTCCAGATGACATTGCAAGTGTAACAAGAGACTTTATTACTGATGAAATAAGTCTTGGACTACTCAAAGAATATGTTTGAAGAATAAATTCTTAGTAGAAATGTGTAGATGAAGTACAGAGAAGACTGGTAGGAGTAATTGTGGTGCTCTACTTGCAAACCCACCACACAATACTAGTTTTCTAATATATCCACAATAATATTTAAAAAAATAGCATAATTAACACTATTTTATTTTATTTTATTTTATTTTATTTTATTTTATTTTATTTTATTTTTATTTTTGTGAAAAACACAGTAACTGACAGTTTGAAATATCACCATACATCATTGGTAATATCAGAGAATTGTAAAATTACCTGTTTTACAATTTGCATCTGTAGATCTGTAAGCGAAATAGTACAAAGCCTATCAGTGCTTGTTATGTATTTATTCTTGGGTGATCTCAGGTAATGTTCTCTGAAAACAGAAAAAAAATTTAGATCTACCAATTTATTCTATTAAGTGATATCCTGTAGAACCAATGATAGGAGAAATGATTTTATAGGTGGACAACATGTTTAATGTTGATTTATATATGAATAAAACTAAATTAGTAACAGATCAAAGATTTTTCTACATATTATTGAAGGTGCCATTTTGACAGAATTTATGTTTACTTATTAGCACTATTTTGCAAAGAGATTACACAATTCCTATGAAAGAAAGTTGCACATCAAAAACATACTAGGATCAGTGAGCCTATGGATAAATATTCAGTTCATACAGCATACATAGTATACTTGATTTCTAAAACACTGTCAACTCTGTTCCACATAAAAGTCTTAAGCGGAATAGAAGAGAATATTATCTCGGGATTATTAACAGCTTAATAACTGGGGGAGGGGTGTTTAGTTTTCAAAACATAAGGCATCTACACAGCAGGTAGCACAAATTTTTGCATTTCCATGTAGGAAAAGAAGGAAAGATTACACTGGACCTTTGACTGTTCATGCATTACTTAATCATGAATTCAATCCTTGACTTTGTTTTTGATCATAGTCAGCCATAGGCTGGAGATCAAACCAGATCTTCTTCATTTTGCATACAAATATAGCCTAAATGTCTGCAGGATGGTCAGTATATTCATAAATAATATGTGGAGAATCAATCAGAAATTAGAAGAATTTGTGCACAACATAAAATTATTTAAGGGGATCCAATTTAAATAAAAATTAAACTTATAAAAGGTTCTAGTAGCAATTGAATGAAAAATAAATAAGCAATTGTAATACTCAAATTTAAATTAAAAACAAGGGACATATTGAATTTTGAGATAAGTATATGCTGTGTGGTCATGTCAAAGGACTTGCACAAGTCCAGATGGAAAACATCAGTTGCCCTTCTTTTGTCCACTGAAGCTGTCAACCCATCATAGAAGGCTGCTAGATTGGTCAGGCGTGATCTGCTCTTAGTGAAGCCGTGGAGTCTATCTTGGATCACCTCCTCAACTCATACATACCTTAACATAGCTTCTAGGAGGATCTGTTCCATGATCTTCCCAGGCAGACATGAGGCTCAACACCTACAGTTCCTTGGGTCTACTTTTCTTCCTTCTTAAAAATGGGATCAATATTTCCCTTTTCCTTGTCATTGGAGACTTCATGTGATAGCCATGACTGTTCCAATATGATGGAGATCATCTTGGCAACTACATCAGCCAGATCCATAGACTTGTACAGTTTCAGTCTCATGAAGCAGTCTTGAAATTGCTCTTCTTTTATAGCTGGAGAGATTTTACTCCCCTGTCTCCTGCCTAGAGGTTCAGAGACGTGAGAGATATGGGAAGCTTGACTGCCAGTGAAGACCAAGGAAAGTACCTCTTCCTTCTCCATGTCTGCTGAAGCCAATTCTCCCTTCCCATTTGCCAGGAGGGTATACTCTCCTTGGCATTTCTCATTTGATCACTGTACCCTGTTGAATCCCTTGTTATTTTTCACATCCCTTGTCAAGTTTGGTTATACCTGTGCACAGCTTTCCTGTTCCCATTTCTGCATATCAGGAGCATGTCCTTATATTCTTCCCAAGCCATACATCCCTGCTTCCACTGCCTATACACTTCCTTCTTTTCCCTCAGTTTGTCCAGCTGGTCCTTTCTCAGCCATGACAGTTTTCTATTTCCTCTGCTTGATTTCTTATGTTGGAAGATGGAGAGGTCTTCTGCTCTCAGAAGGGTATACTTAAGTAGCTCCCAGATCTGTTCTGTTCCTTTGTCCCCAAGGACAGTTTCCCAGGGTATCTCATGCAGTAACTGTCATGCAGTAATCAGGCCCAGCCAGCATGGGATCGTGAAAGGAGAAGAGGCTCAGAGGAGACCTCATTGCACTCTACAATTTCCTGAAGGGAGGTTGTGGTGAAGAGGGGTTTGGCCTCTTCTTCCAGGCAACAAATAGAACCTGGGGAAACAGCTGCAGGTTGTACCAGCGGAGGTTTAGGTTAGACATGAGGAAAAACTTTTTCTCTCTGAGAGTAGTTAGGCACTGGAATGACCTGCCCAGGGAGGTGGTGGAGTTGCCGTCCTTGGCAGTGTTCAAGAGGCATCTGGATGAGGAGCTGCGAGATATGGTTTAGTAGCTTGTGATAGTAGTGGTAATGAGAAGATGGTTGGACTAGATGATCTTATAGGTCGTTTCCAACCTTGCAATTCTATGATTCTATAGCCAAAATGACCTGGTTGAGTTAGAATCATAGAATCGTAGAGTTTGAGGAGAACATTGAAAGCATTTAATCGGCTATCTGTAACATGAGGTCATGTGCTGAGCAGAATCAAACTGCTTTCCATACTTACTGATTTGTTGGTTAATCTGCTATGACTTACAGTTTAAAAAAATTGCCAAGCATGAAAAATATCTGATGCCATTCTTACAAAATGGGACAAGGTTGTTTTTCAGCTACATCTGTACAATTTGGATACACAATTTTGGTTCTTGTTAGAACATTTCAGAAAGTATTAGTTTTCATTCCTTATTTTTCACTTACAAACTCATACTTAAAGCTAGTTTGAATCCTGTGAATAAATATAAATATCAGTTGATATTTGAAATCTTCCCTTAGCCTACACCACTGGGAATGGTATGCAACGTTTAGATCACAAAAACTTGTTCTCTGGTACTTAAAGCCAATATAAGGTAAATGAAAGATTGCAGTCCTCTTCTTAACCTCTCCACTTACAAAGCTAGAATACTTTTATATGAGATATCATGAAACAAATTCATTTGAAGAGATCTCATTAGATACAAGCTTTATTCCAGTCAAGTGCCTATAATTTTCCTTTAAGGTTAAATGATAAAATCTTTGATCTGCAAAAGAATAGTAAGCAAAAGAACACGTTTCTACTAAAACTTCACTTTCTGAGACCTTGCTTTGCTTTGTGAGCACCAAGAGCTAAATCACAGGTCAATTTAAATAGTAATGCTATGCTTTTAATGTCTAACTTCAAGAACAAACTTAGGTTGTCACTTGAAAGATTAGATAGTGTCACATGATTTTTTTAAATAATTATATAAGATGTAAATTAAGCAGGTGGAAGTCAAGATAACACAGAATTAGCAGAGGCTAATGCAGAGATAAAAGACTATTTTGCGAACAATCTAGGAATAGTATAAACATCTGCTGAAATTATTACTATATTTCCTATAAAACTCCAATGTTATTAATCTGCTAATGAAATTACCAGATACTTTGTTATCTCACAATTCCATTGAAAAGATTTGCCTCCCAAAGCATGTTAATTAATAAGACAAATTTGGGGAACAACCTGAAAATATTGAAGATCCTTAAAATTAATATATTAAATGATCTGTAATTTCTGAATGTAGCCAATAGAACCTCACACAGGCTCCAGAAACAATAATGTGAACCAACTCTTCTACTGTTATATATAAATAAGTTAAGGCTAAATTTTTTGACATTTTCATTATGTTTCTTCAAGTATTATAGGAATAGAAAGATTTAGAAAGAATTTTTTATTATTTTTATTCTTTTAACCATGAGAAATTGAGAAACTTTACAGAATAATATGTTCTCTAATGAAACATTTTCTAAATCTGTGTAATATAAAAAGCCCTCAGCTAAGCTTACTCACAACTAGTTTTTAAATTGTATAATTTAATTGTAGTACACGTTCAGTAGGATGTGAGAGAATGGGATGCTACAAACACAGTATAAAGATGTTACTTCCATACTCAAAGTTATTAAAACAGTAAAAAGTAAAAATTCATACAAAAATCTCTATCAGATAAAATACTTTCCAGCTGTGTCTGCTTAGTAGTACCGAGCAACAATAGCATGTTTTTTGATACTGATGATTAAGTAATAAAATACCAATTGCAAAAGCAGTGCCAGCTGTGAGGAATAAGGCCAGCAGTAAACAATGAGTGCTTTTCTGTTATTCAGATGAATGATAATGGTTGACAATGGACTCAGTTTACAAACATAAACCTTGGAATTGTGTGTTACTTTAGTAATTAGACCTGAGATAACAGCATAATCTCAGGAGTATAGGATTGTATATTATTAACATTGCAGTGGAGAAATAATCCTGTTTTACATGCTATCATTTAAGGCACATTTCAATTCTGAAGAACTTTGCTATAACAATATAGGTAGACATATTTCATTTTAATTCACTCTGTTAGAAATTACTACTATAAATACTCTCTATTAGTAAAGTTATCCATTAAATAGCACATAGTTACAATAGCACATTTGCTTTCAGTCCTGGTTTTAGAATCACAGAATCATAGTGGTTTGGGTTGGAAGGGTCCTTTAAGACCACCTAGTTCCAATCCCCCTGCAGAGACACCTCCCTCTATACCAGGTTGCTCAAAGTCCCATCCAGCCTGGCCTTGAATGCTTCCAGGAAGGGGGCAACCACAACCCTTCTAGGCAAACTGTTCCAGTGTCTCACCACCCTCACATTAAAGACTTTCTTCTTACTGTTTAGCCTAAATCTACCCTCTTCCCATTTAAAACTGTTTCCCCTTGTCCTGTTGCTACAAGTCTTTACAAAAGGATTTGCCCTAGATCTTTCCTTGTATATTTTAACTTCCAACAATAAGAGACAGATTTAAATGTGGTTTTGAAAGAGAATTTGATAGAAATCAAAGCAACAAATGCAGATTGCTAAATGTTGAATGCATTTTTTCTTTCTTTGTATGGCACAGCATTCCTAAGGGTCTACTAATCTATGAGAGTTGAAATCTTGTATAAGTAATTTCATTTCTGAAAGGTTTTGCTTCTCTCCAGGTTTAAAATTAATCACAATAAAGAAGGAAATAATGCATAACCTTTACTGCCTAAACTGATTAAATAACATTTGAAATTAATAAGCATTACTTTACTGTTAAATAACATGAAGGATGACTGTTTCATAGCCCTATTAATATTGACGGAAAATGTCAAAGTACCTAAATGTCAAGATGTTCTCTTTTGGATTCAACCATTCTTCCATTCTAGTACACAATAAATAGGTCAAACAGTAGCACTTAAATAGCAGAAAGGCTGTTGAGACTTGAATATGATCCTAATATTATTCACTTTGGTTAAATACTCATGGTGCTTTTAAATGAGTAAGAATCTTTCACTAGATATTGTTTTATAACTTACGCCTAAAATTTCATTACCATAGTAAGGCAGCTTTGCAGTGACTGTTTTGTTGGGTAGCTAAACTGATAAACTTGTGAAACGATAAAATATCTTTAAAGATGAGATGGCAATAGTATAGAACTGACTTGAATCAAGCCTTTCCTCATATTCAAATATTCTGAATTTGTACAACTCTCAAAGTTGTCCATAACTCTAGATAGCTTATCTAAGCATCTGTAGCTAACACAGTTGAACACAGATTGCATAAATATCTCAGTTCAGGGCATTTGTACTGAGAATTTGAATATTCACTGGAAAAGATCATCAAAATTCAGTATGATATTGTACTGCAAATTAAAAGTAAAATGAAGGAAACCACTCATACTGGTCTGATTTCTTCCTTTGTAATATTGTACTGAAGAGATACGAAACAATTCCTTTTTTGAAATCCCTGAATACTTTCTGTAAAAAACTTCCTATGGCCTCTACATTCACATTTTAAATTTCTCAATTTATTTTTCATTTGATGGCTAGATTTACTACATTCAATTGTTCAAAGGAACAAATAGTGCAAAACATGAGCAGGAGGGATTCCTCTGTCCATTTTTCCTTGGTACAGAATCTAATCCCTCAGCTTTTTAAGGCCTCTTAAAATTACAATTTATGGAGACTTATTAATAAAGGGTACAATTATGAGTTTAAAAGTTGTCTTCTTCATCCTGACCATTCTTTTGAAGTTAACATCATCGTATATTGTTGTTGCGCAGCAATAAATTGGCACTTGAGCTACACTCTATGCGTGGATCTCTCATGTCCCTGCACTAGATGGGGTGCAGATGGTAGGGGTGCTAATGTGGTGTTGCTGATGGGCAGGATTGTGAGGAGATTGGCAACAGGATAGAAGTATTTAAATAATCTACTCCTCTACTCCTCCAAGTGGTACATTTCCATATTCTTCTAATCCTGTAACATAGCCATGGACAGTATTTGTCTTAAACTTAAGTGCAAAGTAAAGATGATAATTGAGAAAAATATTAAATTATTCTGTGGATGTTAAGGGACTAAATATTGCCAAGAGGCATACCAAAAGGGATTACTATGAATCTTGTGTCATTACCTCTTTGCATGTAAAATTGCTCCTAATATCTAACCTAAACCTCTCCGCATTCAGGCCTGGGCCTCCAGCACAAGAAAGGCACAGAACTCTTGGAACAAGTCCAGAGGATGATCACTAAGATGATCAGAGGTTTGGAGCATCTCTCCTATGAAGAAAGGTTGAGGGAACTAGGCTTATTTAGCTTGAAGAAGAGAAGGCTCCAGGAAGACCTCATTGTGGTCTTCCAATACTTGAAGGGAACATATATACAGGAAGGGGAACGACTGTTTACAAGGGTGGATACTGATAGGAGAAGGGGAAATGGTTTTAAACTTAGGCGGGAGATTTAGGTTATGTATTAGGAGAAAGTTTTTCACTCTGAGGGTGGTGACACACTGGAACAGGTTGCCCAAGGAGGTTGTGGATGCCCCGTTGTTGGAGACATTCAAGGCCAGGTTGGATGTGGCTCTGGGCAGCCTGGTCTAGTGGCTGGTGACCCTGCCCATGGCAGAGGGGTTGAAACTAGATGACCATTGTGAACCTTTTCAACACAGGCCATTCTATGATTCTATGATTAAACCTCACTGAAGACTTTTGTCTTCCACCAACCAAGAAGTCCTCATACAAAAAATAAATAAATAAATAAAAAATAAAAAAAAATTGTATAGTATATAATATATGTTCAAGCCACCTGATTTGAAAAAATAAGGGATGTTAGAATAAAGAAGGAATTGCTACATAGAACATGACATCTACTCCAGTCAAGATGTTTATTCATGTGCACTACCTTCATTCAGAAACAGTGCAGTAAAGTCAAGCAGACCAGTCAGAAATCACTTGGATGACAATCATCTTCAAAACTTGAACTAATTATTCCAAGGAAGTGTCTGAAGACTATTAATTCATTGCCATCTTTATAAGTGATTTAGTTGTATCCCAGTGAGTAAGCATCCAGTGTTGTTAAGCACTGGAATAGGCTCCCCAAGGATGTGGCTGAGTCACCATCCCCGAATGTGTTTAAAAACCATTTGGATGTGGTGCTCTGGGACATGATTTAGCAAAGGGCTGTTGGAGTTAGAGTAATATGGTTAGGTTGCAGTTGGACTTGATGATCTTTAAGGTCTTTTCAACCTGAGCAATTCTATGTTTCTATGATTCTGTGATAATAAGCATCCTTTTCACTCTCCCTTTTTTTTTTTTTTTTTAGTGATGACCTCAGTATCATTGCTTTGCTCTCTTTTACTGTCAGTATTACTGTCTGTAACTCAAAGAAAGATGGGCACTTCATAATTTAAGTTATTGATCCACTGTACAATGGGCCAATGGAGAATGAGGCCCAAAGTGTGTGACTGAGTTCTTTTAACACCTAGCTTTGCAGTGCCTTTTTCAGTGTTTAAGCTTACAGTTATATTGTGAATGTGTCACTTTAGCTGATTATTCATCTTCCATTATGCAGATGTGAATATGAAAATAAGTATCAGTTTAATGACTAGGTAATTTAAACAACACAAAGAATTTGGGTAATTTAAAATCTACCTGACTGATAGTACTATAAACTAGCATATACAGAAGTAAAAGTAAATTCATATTATACAGACTTTGAGAAGTAATAGGGTTTGTGAAGAATAAAAAATGTTTCTAATGGCCTATTAGGCAAGGGCATTCAAGGAAAAACACTGGAATCATTCAACATGCAGTTATTATATAGAACAACGAAGAAAATGAAATACAAAGAAGGGAATGTGTTTTGACAGGTTAAATGCCCTGTACTCTTTCCTAAAAAGAAAAAAAAAACAACACGTTTTGTTCTTATTTATGGCTTTCCTTAGGGAAAATGTGTCCTTGTTGCATATTCCTTTTTAAATGTCCTGTAAAATTATTATGACACCTGCTGCAGAACAACTTGACTGGTTTATGCCCACACAGACAGAACTGTGGTGCTGTAAATCTAAGAGCTGCCAAAATGTCCACACACACTATTGTGGAATTGCCTGTGATCCTCTATTATTTGTCTTTAAATATTTTACGTCCTGACACAAATCCAATATTGCTTGCTTGGCTGGATGATGTTTCAGATTTCAAGGTCATTTGCTATGACCAGTAGTTCATGAACCCTGCAAACAAATATTTTCTAGCCCTATGTCTGGTTGTATACTGTTGTATTAAAATAATAATAATAATAATAATTTTAAAAATCTATTTGGAAAACATAATCCAGAGATAACCATTAAAAGTGTCAACAAATGAATGAAACAGAAATAATAATAATGAATTCTGGGTCCTCTGAGAAAAGTTTTTGCCTTTTTTGTCGGTCAAGTGGTTGCATAAAAAACCTAAAGGTTAACAAGTGATTGTTAAGCTTTCTATAAAGGACCTGAACAGATCACCTGCTTCACATGTCAATTTTCATTAAGGCAGATCAGATTGTTTTAATTAAACCCTGATATCAAACTCCTGTCTTCCCAAAACTGAACTAAACTGTTTTGTCTTAGAAGACTTGAGCCATTGGAAAACATCTTCTCCACAGTGACTGAGCCCAAATATAATTTTTGACCTACTTTTCTATCTGTAAAATATTCAATAATAGAATTACAGAGTGACTGACAATATTAATGATAATGGTATGGTTATAGTCATGATACCAGTATCAGTGAACACATTTATTTAATCTATGTTATTTCTCGGGAAATTCTGTTGCTAGATTATTTGGTGATCAGAAAATCTTTTTTAGTTTCTTCAGATTTTTCAAAATGCCCCCATCGTATTTCATTCTCCACCTTAACAAATTTCCCATGTAGTATTTAAGTAAAGTTTGGACTCTAAATAAAATATATCTATTCTATTTCCCATATTTTCCCCCAAAAATTATGAGAGATACTGGTTTCGTTTAGCATGATCAGTTTTCAATGCAGTCACAGTTACATTGTGCTCTCTTTTACAATTATTTTCTTAATTTGGCAAATTTCTTCTAGTGCACATCAGTTGTAACCACATTGGCTGACTTGATCTTTATCAATCTTTTCTTATACAAAACTTCTAAATAGCCACTTTTCAATTATATACCATTGTTAAATTACATATTAAATAAGTCTGCTCAAATTTGCTGGTATTCAATTTGAAGTTTCAGAATTATTAGGAGATATTTTAATTCCTGAATATGACTGAAGAAAACATGTTGAGATATGCTTCCATTATGTCATTTTAATAGCAACCCTTTGTATATTTATTCTTGTTATTCTCACTCAAAATGATAACATATTTTGTTTTGGGACCATATCCTGATTAGCAAAAATGATTCCTCCACAGAGCATAAAATCACCCTCTCCTTTTTTGATTCCTTTATCTAGAAAATTTAAATTTGCTGCCTGATATTTTCCATTAATAATTTAAATCTGATTAGGAGAAGTAATAATAACATCTATTTCCTGCTTTTCCTTTTCTTATTTCAATGGGTTTTATCTATGTCGATTTTTTGAATTTCTATTCTCCTTACACTACTCCTTATCTTCACTTATCTATGCATGTACTAATGTCAAGCCTTGGGACTATATTACAGTACTGACTCAATATTTTGGTCTCCTATTTGTCTGACCTGGGTACTTGATCAGGATGTGCTACAAGATCTTTTTGACTTAGGTATCTGAGTCACTTTTTGGAACTTTCATTTAATATCCGTTGAAAATACTGAAACAGAAATATGTTTTTGAGGTCCGCTATTAACTTTCAAATATTAACTCACCCAGAGATCTATTGTTCTTAAATTAGTATCTTGTTTTACTGTCTTCTTTTGGATATAGTTTTGCTTCTCAGGCAAAATAGATCACATGATGATAACATGAAATCAGATAATTTGTTCCTTTTGTAGTTGTTCCTTGTACTCCGTACATGAGTTTCTGTTGCAAGGTTCTCACTTCTTATACAGTCAGTTAAATTTGATCTATCAGTCAATCTATCTATCCATCCACCCATTCATTACACACCCTTATTTTCTCTAAATTTATTTTTCACTCCCCTAAGTTCATCTAATATTTTACAGTAATAATTCTATTGTGATTGCTAGCCATTATCTCATGAAAACAACATTTTCAGTCTTCAAACTTGTAATTGTGTCTGCTGAATGTCACATATATCATATAACATATATCAGCAAAAGCAAGGTAGCTGTGGGTGATAAAATGGCTGGCAGGAATACAGCTCCATGCCATAACACTCAAGGAGGGTAAGGGTGGTGGCCAGTAGCCCAATTGAGCATAGTCCAGATCACTATCCAGATCACCAAGTTCCTACTGATGAGATAGGTGTAGGGTGAAATCTGGGAGTGGACTTAGTGAGTCACAGTAAGATTCAGAAGCACTGACCATGATCAGGTATTCCAGTTGTCACAAGACAGGTCTATAATGCTGAGACAGGGTTGAGATCAAGATAATCAACCTCTCAGTCAAAATTAGAGTCAAGATCAATGGGATACATGACCAAGCATATGTATGCTTGCAGCACTGCTACAACCTGGCTGATTTTGCTGTTTGTTGTGTATTCTTTGTTTGTGTAATCAGATTCTTTATTTGAAAATAGCTTTCAAATGGAAACTGTTGCTGTATTTCTTAGCAGAGTTATTCGGTGGAGCTTTCATGAGGCTTTAACCTTTTTTTTTTTTTTTCAGTGTCATTTGAGGCATCTAAAACAGCTCTCATCAGTAGGCTATCCATGGAACAGGCCCGTTCCACTGCTGCATGGGGCATGGCTGAAAAGGAGTTAATTCTCCTCATGGCAGACATAGGGTGCTAATGTTTTGGATTTATGACCAAAGCAGTGTTGATAACACACTGGTGTTTCAGCTACAGTTGAACAGTGCTTACACATCAGAATCATAGAATTATAGAATCACAAGGTGGGAAAGGACCTACAAGATCTTCTAGTCCAACAGTGTACCCACCACCATTGCTACCACAAGCCTCTAAACAATCTCATAGCTCCTTATCCAGACGCCTCTTGAACACTGCCAGGGATGGTGACTCTGCCACCTACCTGGGCAGGCCATTCCAGTGCCTGACCACTCTCTGTGAGAAAAAAATTTTCCTTATGTCTAATCTAAATCTCCTCCAGTACAACCTGTGGCCATCTCCTTGGGTCCTGTTTGCTGCCTGGGAGAAGACGCCCCTCCTCATCACAACCTCCTTTCAGGAAGTTACAGAGTGCGATGAAGCCTCCTCTGAGCCTCCTCTTATCCAGACTAAACAATCCCAGGTCCCTCAGCAACTCCTCATAAGTTTTGTGCTCCAGCCCCCTCACCAGTTTTGTTTCCCTTCTCTGGACACTTTCCAGGGACGTTCCATGTAACATTGTTAATTTCTCTCTGTTTCTCTCACCACCCAGTCCGGGCAACAAGTAGAGTAGAGGTGCACAAAAGGTTTGGAGGAGAAACAGCAAGTACAGCTAATCCATACTCACCAAAAGGATATTTCAAACTATATATGGCTATGACATCATGCTCAGCAATAAAAGCTGGAGTAAAGAAGGAGGAGGGTGGAGGGAACTTTTCAAGAAACAAGAAGGTGTTGCGTATGATGAAGCCCCCCTTACCTGCAAATGGCTGAAAATCTGCCTACCAAAAGGAAATATTGAATTAATTCCTTATTTTGCCTTTTTTTTTTTTTTTTTTTACCTATTAAACTTTCTTTATCTCCACCCATATATTTTCTCACTGTTGCTCTCTGAACCTTTTCGCATCCCAATGCAGATAATATTGTGCTAATAAATTTTCATAACTTATTCTGTAAGAAAAAGAAATAAGAGCTAAAGTAATTTCCAGAATAATGGAAAGCATGGTATTACATATATTAAGACTCATAAAATACAACAAAAGCCTCTATACATAGTGACATTTGAAATAAAACTCACTTATTTCTAGAGGTATTTCCCTCAAAAATAGTTAGCAATGTTAGGTCATCTATCAGTTCTGCTGAGGATTTCTAATGATGTCATAAACTACAACAGAACAGCGGAGATGTTTATTTAATCACCATTGTGTATGGCTAACATTTCAGCGTGCAGGAGATGAGACAGGAGAAAGAAGATAAAAGTGTAAAGGAGGATTGGTATAGTATTTCTACTCAGTCCCTCTGGAATCAGCAGGATAAAACAGTCATCCAGGGAAAGTTATAGATTTCTTAAATAGTAGTTTCTTGATTCCTTGCACCACTGATTTTTAAATGAGTGTACAAATATGTCTGAATATTTGTAATTGTATGAGATTTATAAGTAAAAAAAATAACTATATGTCCCCTTTTACTGTGATGAGTTTGTGAAAAAAATTTGGTGTATATGAATTAGTCTCCTTCTGCAAAATGAGACTGCATGCTCTTCTCTAAGTGCAAACTGTGCTCCTGTCCCTGATGGAGAAAGAAGATCTATGAACCAACAATTGGACTTCTGAATATTTTTGGCCCAAATGTTTTAGAGTTGTTCATTCCTAGGAATCAGACCAAATATAATGTAAAACTACAAAACTACAAATGGTGAATATATAAGCAATTTAGAAGCAAGTGTTCACTAGTCTGCTTTTATTGAGCCAAAATACTAATGCCAATATTGACATTATCTAGGGTAATTCTCCTGTAAGCTAATGGTACCATGTAGTACACAATGTAGTTACAAATCATAGAAGCTATGCACTTACTTGCCTGCTTATAAACTTTTGCAGTTTTTACCTGTCACAATCCATAAAAAGTGTCTCCCCTCCTGAATATTTCTGATGATATGGCTTCATTTTTCTGATATATCTATCAAATAATTCATCAAGTATTCTTTTAATACTTTCACCAAGAATTTCCTTTAAAACAGATTTTTATGAAACATCATTTTCCTGTACTTGGGCATTTCTAACCTGTTTTTTCAGAGACTTCTGTCATCCAGAATGGTTGCCTGCCATCCATTTGGTGTGAGGGAAACATCACTTACTACTTCATAAGATGGATGACAAATAAAGTTTGAAATATTTTCCTTTGGTTGCAGTATATTTCAGACAATATTTTACATTCACAGAAATGATTTTAGCATTCAGTGGGTGGGAAAGTTTCACTTATCAGTCTAATAGAAATAAAAACAATATCATTAATTCATTATTGGAATTGAAAACCCTATTAACTCCATTGAACATGCTCAATTGATAATCAAACGACCAATAGGATATATCTGTTGATATGCAATGGACATCATCAAATAGACAGATATTCAACCTGATGAGGGACTTTTTGTCCCTATTTTTGTAAATAGAGGTAAATAAAACAATGTTTTATTCTAGCAAGAGGAAATAGCAGCTAGAAGTAGGGGAAAGGAATAATTAATACCAGAGAATATACCATTTTTTAAATTAAAGCTTGTGGCAATAAAACAGAATTACCAAAATTCAGCATTTCTTTCAGATCTATACATAGATTTAATTGTCAAATAATTATGTAATTGCTATCACAAAGGGATTTTGCTGGGGCAATCATTTAAACAACTACAGGACATAGTGGACCATGTCCCACAGCTGAAAAACCTATTAAAAAAAACTCCTGTTATCATTACATTACATGCAAATTTCTGTTGTTTTAAAAAGCATGTCACTGGATTTTCTGAGGATCTGAGTTTCTTCACTTATTCAAAAATTAAGTCAATGGACAGTAGAAGCACGTCTCAAAATCGTCTGACAGGATCAAATTTTAACCTGTCAATCATGCAACCAGGCAGGTACCTAAAAGACTATTATTTAAAGATCAGGTGAAATTCTGAAGCTCTTGCAGAAAGATTGGCTGCTAAATGGTCTGGATAATCCAGACTTTTTTATATTCTATTTTATGTTCTGCTCTTCAGAATTAATATTGACAAGTTAATCCAACTAGTTTTTTTAGACCACCCTAAGATTATTTTTAGTTTCTTAGGTAATAAGCACATTTAGCTTAACTATATAGCCATAAATGACATTATATTTTACATAATATTCAAAACCGCTGTGAAATAATTTTCAGTGTTTCAGTCATGAATATGATTGAATGTCTTTATGTGTAAATGTTTGCTGACAACATCAGCATACCTGGATCATATTGGAAAATACTTCTAGATATAAGCATTTTTCTTTCTAATAATAATAGTCACTATGACCACTCTAACACCTTTCTTACTGCTTCTCTTCAATATCAATTAGAATCTAAGTATATGGGATGGTCTTCACTATCTTATCTAAATTATTTTGGCAAAAGTACAGAATTTATAATCATATAAACTATATTTACAGCTGTTACAACAGCATGAGCTTCAATAAAGGCAGATCATACAGTAAATGCAAAAGTCTTTTCTTTCTGAAGGAAGGCAATATTTCTTATACATAAAAAGATGATGTTATTACAGTGAGTTCAGCTGTGCATCATTTTCCTGTTGAGAAATACAAAAATTCTGTTGCATTTCATCCAGTTTGAAAAAGATGACTTTGAAGACTGTATGGGAACTACTGAGTCACAGCCTGAACCTCTGATTGACCACCTGAGGTGAGCCATGAGTCAGTCAGAGGAGCACAGGTGAAGGCAATTCACCTGTGCTGCCGGAAGGGATGGAGCCAGGCTCCACCCCTCCTAGACCTATTTAAGAGCTGGCTACCAGTGGGTTATCTTCCTGACTTTCTATATGTGCTTTTCTATATGTGCTTTCTATATGTGTTGTCCAACAAATATTTATTCATTTTGTATTATCAAAAACATCCTGGGTTTTTGAGCATGCAGGAATTAGTTTTAATTGACCTTGTGTTCTATTACTTCCCTTCCTCATCAACAGTTCTATGTCCAGGTGGAGGCCGGTAGCGAGTGCCATCCCCCAAGGATCTGTCCTGGGACCAGTGCTCTTTGACAATAACAATGTTCAGCCTGGAGAAAAGAAGGCTGTGGGGTGGCCTCATTGCAGCCTTTCAGTACCTAAAGGGAGCCTACAAACAGGAGGAAAGTCAACTCTTTGAGAGTGTAGATAACTGCAGGACAAGGGGAAATGGTTTGTAGTTGAGGGAGGGGAGATTTAGGTTGGATGTCAGGGGGAAATTCTTTACAGAGAGTGGTGAGGTACAGGAACAGGCTGCCCGGAGAGGTTGTGGATGCCCCATCCCTGGAGGTGTTCAAGGCCAGATTGGATGGAGCCTTGGGCAGCCTGGTCTAGTATTAAATGGGGAGATTGGTGGCCCTGCATGTGGCAGGGGGGTTGGACATTCACGATCCTTGAAGGGTCCCTTCCAACCCTGGCCATTCTGTGATTCTCATCATCTACATCAATCACACATTGTCATTTCCTTTTCTTCCTTTCTTTGTATCCCACTTCACAGAAATTTACCTTTCCACTTACTGCTTTAATTTGTAGCTTGCTAGGATGATTAACAGTTTTGATTTGCTCTATAAACTATATCACTCCACCTTTCCTTTATATAGATTGTACTAATTTCTATTGATATCACAATTATAGGAATCTTCTCCCCAGGATTCAGTTCTGCCCAGAAGATCACAACCATCATCATTTAACAACACATTTTTCAACACTTTCTGCTTGTTCTCATCCTCATAGCATTGTGCACTGACACTTCTAACACAGTAAGGCATACCAAAGGCATTTGCCTTTTGATTCTTCATGTTTCATTACTTTGACAAATGTCTGATTACTGTGATACTATGTATCAAAAGCCAAGCAGAAACAAAAGGAAGAATTAGAATTTTATATAATGATATTTTATAGGTAATATAATCTACAGTTATCTTGTATACAAAGCAATCAACTGAATAAGAAAGCAAGCAAACAAAACAAAAAGCCTTCTTGCTTCAGAGTTAAATAAATGATTAAATATCTCTTGCTAGAAATAAAATTGCCTTAACACGGAAATGTCTTTTAGAGCACATAAACATACTATACTAAGAGGATCTGTAGTGATATCTCAGCATTTTTGGAGCCAAGACATGTTTGGGAGCATGATTTCTGGCACCTATGTCTAAGAATTTTCACCTGCAAACAGACAGGTCTGCTTCTGAAATAACACCGTGAAATTCACTGACAGCATTATGAGCTATACAGTAGTAGAGAGAAGCATGACACTAGCATCTTCTTTCTCAAATATTGCTTAAATAACGTTGATGGTTCTCCATGTGTAGGATCTAAGAGGTAAAAAGAAATGAGTAATGTAGAAGCCCAGGTTCTACGTGAATGAGAGTCATTGCTGAGTAAATTTACCCTTAATGACAATTATCTAGCTTTCATTTCTGTAATTTTATTCACCCTTTGTTTACATGCTGTTGTTTCCCCTCACACCCCATCAAGGTTTATACTGAGATAGAATCCTAGAATGGCTTGCTTTGGAAAGGACCTCAAAGATGATACAATTCCAATACTCCTGTCATGGGCAGGATTGGAATACTAGATCAGGCACTAGGTCAGGTCGCTCTTCCAACCTAGCTGTGAACACCTCCAGGGACAGTGTATCCACAGATTCTTTGGGCAACCTGTTTTGGCTTTTACCACTTTGCCACTCATTTAAAAATTTCCCCTGACATTTAAACTAACTCGCTCCACTTTTAGTTTAAAACTGTTCCCCCTTGCCCTATCACTGTCAACCTATGCTTTAAACCCAAAATGTGTTTCCCTTCTGTTTAGAAGCTCACTTTAAGTATTGGAAGTTTGTAATGAGGTTTCCTTAGCACCTTCTCTCCTCCAGGCTGAACAAGGCCAACTCCCTCAAGCTGTCCTCACGAAAGAGGTGCTCCAGCCCTCTGATCATCCTCATGGCCCTTCTCTGGACCCACTCCTAAAGCTCCATACCTTTCCCGAATTGGAGACCTCAGATCTGGACACAGTACTCCAGATGGGGCCTTACAAGGGTGGAGTAGAAGGAAAAATATCACCAACCTTGCCCTGCTGTCCACCTCTCTTTTGATGCAGCCTAGGATACTGTTGTCCTTCTGGTCCACAAGAGCACTGCTGGCTCACATTAAGTTTTTCATCTACCAGGACCCCCAGCTCCTCAGCAGATTGTGCTCAGTGAGTTCTTGCGGTCTGGGATGCCTGGGATTGCCTCAACCCAAGGACAACACCTTGCACTCAGCATTGTTGAAGTTCATTAAGACCATGTGGGCCCAATTATCAAAGGCCCCTGTCCAGGCCACTCTGGATGGTGTCCTTTCATTCCATTGTGTAAGCTGCAACGCTCAGTTTGGAGTCATCTACGAACTTGCTGGGAGTGCACACAAAGCTGTTAATCAGAACCCTCTGGCTACGACTTTCCAACCAGTTTCTTATCCACTAAAGAGCCCATCTTTTGAATATTTCTCAAATGTATAGATGAGAATGTTTTAACTGATTCTATCAAACAATCAAATGATAACAAGAAAATTCTGTGTTTTATTTGATCACTTTTATGTAATATTTCTAAGCTGTGAAAGATGTATCTTTGGTGAAGTTAATACAATTCTAGCCATACGCTTTGAAAAATTGTATTAAAATATCTTTTAAATGATGTAACTTCTAAATATTATGCTACTATTTTTACATCAGAATAACAATATGGTAATATTATGTTTTTCTGACTGCAGATCTTGCAAAGTTCAAACCTCTTTTTGTATGCTTTGTTTAAAATGTCGCTTCACCCTGTGAAGTATTATGCAGTTGACAATAAATAATAAATTGTATGCATGTATGCGAATGTGTACTAGTTAGAAAAAGTTCAAATCACTTTCCCATTACCAGTCACATGTAGAGAGGATGCTTGGAAATTTGACAGCAACTGTATTTCCCTGCTTTTCTAACTTAAAAAGGTACTTGTTCTATTTCAACTTGAATTCCATCATCGGTTCAGAAGAATGCAGCAGAAGAAAAATTAACACAATACAAAAAAATAGGAATTGTCTTTAATGACAATGATAGTTCTACCAAAAGCATTGCAGGAAATGTAGGTTCCTGATAATTGCAGAAGAGACAGGTTGATTAATACTGATAAAATTTGGTATAGGAATTGTCTTTCTTTGTGTGTTTTATTGTCACTGACAGCTTCCTTAGCTTGTATTGAAATTCAATGGCTCTCACTGAACGAAGAAAAGAAGGGAAAAATTGGATTAGCTAGAAATTATTAGGAGTCTGGCCACACAGAAGTTTCCTGTGATGCTACAATTGATGATTTAACAAATAAATAGTCAGTAAATAATATAACTTCAAATAATTAAATAATTCTTCCAGATACATACAGTTTAGAATTTAGAATGAAAACGTAGGATTCAGGTCTTGAAATATGAAATAAAAGGAGAAAAGGAGAAAACATACTTTTATTTACCACAATGTAACATGAAAAAAGAACATTCTTTCAAGTAGAGTTTAAAAATGATAGTCTGTGTTCAACAATGACTTCAGTCTTATCTTTTAAAAATACTATTTGAATCATTTGATTTAGGAGATTGTATGTTCTGAATTTTGAAGAGAATGCCTGGACTAGTAAGTTGGGTGCAGCCTTGGCTGCAGTGACCATGAAGGTAGTATTCAGGATCTGGAGAGAAGTTTGCAGGGGAAAAGCAGGACCACAGGCTTGTAGATATCACCCTGTTCAGATATTTGCTTTAAAATATTAAGGCACATTCTGACTCCGGTATCACACATTGTATTGTATTAACTGTGCAAAGTTCTGTTACCAGGGGAGCTTCAGAAGTGAACTCTGTGAGAAGTCCAGAAGATGTATCATGTTAAATAAGAGCCAGTCAGTTTCCCAAGGGACACACTGCTTGTCAAAGAATGTCAAAGAACGTCAAAGAATGAATAATGCTAATTACATGGAACAGATAATCGCACTGTACCTAGTGGACAATGGATATGGCCTAAAAGAGGCTACAACCCACGGGGAGTAGCCCACAAGAGCAGAAGATCTGTCAGATGTTGCCACCTGTCAGGGTGACCTGCAGTAGAGTAGTCTGCTTCAGAGGGATGGACGCCCTGGTACAGACACTTCTTGGAGCAGTTCTTGAAGAAATGCAGCCTCTGGGAAACTCATGACTCATGTAGGATCAGCTTGAAAGGACTGCATCTGTTGAGAGGGACACCGTGCTGGAGCTGAAGAAGAGAGTAAGGATGAAAAAGCAGTAGAAAAGAAGTGTTATGGATTGACCACCACTCTCATTTCATTCTCCTTTACTGCTTGGTAGAAGAAGGTAGATGGAATTAAGGTGTTCTTAGTTTATTCTTACTTCTAATTATTCTAGTCTATTGTCAACAGACAAAACAAAATTAAATTATCTCATGATGAGTCTGTTTTGCCCTTAATGGTAAATGATGATTGTTCTCCTTTTCCTTACTTCAACCAATAACCTTTTTTTTTTTTTTTTTAATAATAATATATTCTCCACTTATCCTTCTGAGGAAGGGGAATGAGCTTAGCTACCCACTTGTGTTAAACCACTGCACACAGGCATAAGCAAGCAGTACAACCCCATCTCAAAAGCAGTTCCCAAGGAAAAGAAGGTACAGGCTGTTGCTATTTTCACAGTAACAGTCATTAACAAAGAAGCTGATCTCAGTCGCAGCTAGCTAAAAACTTTAATTTAGTTAATGGGATTCACTATGTTCACTGACAGCAGTGGGACATATTCCTGGAGAGAAAAAAGGTGCAGGGTAATCATAGAAGCATAAAAAAATGTCTAGCTCCAATTTGTAGGAGGGACATGAGGTTCTTTTAATATCTTTATACCCAGCATGAGATTAAGAAACAACGGTTCAAATTTTGGTCCAACCAGTTTGTTATAAACCCTAATCAGGGAGATGGGGAAGGGAAGGAGGGCAATAGAAAAGATATGAAAGAAGCAAGAATTGCGTAAATCGGGGATAGTCACCACGAGGATCCAGCAGCGGTCCCGTTGCACGACGTTTTGAAGGTTTGAGGCAAAAGCAGTAGGAGGGCAGAGCAGCAACATGGCCGGCCTTGGGCAAGCTGCTAGCAGGAAGCAGATAGCAGGAAGAAGTCGCAGAGCCAATCCAGGAGGAAGCAGCAAGCAGGTAGCAGGCCCAGGAGAATATGTCAGCGTGCAGGAATTCCATAGTGAGGAATCTGATGGCAGACACCTTTGTTATTCTTCAGCATGCTTGTAGTGCACAGAGCAAGTCCAGGAGGGAGAGAGGCAGGTCATGAGGATTCTCATGTCAGAAACCTCCTCTTCTTCATGAGGAATCTGTTGCCAGAAAACCTTAACCTCATGATTGTAGGTCTCCTTTTATCCTCCTTCTTCTGCCAGCATGGCATTTCTGGGCGCTTGGGTAAGAGTCATGTGCAGCACCTCCTGAGATGGCCATCTTCCTTGAGATAAGTCCACATAAAAGACCGCTTTGTGGCCATTAAGCTGCACTTTATCTCTCTCTCTCTCGTTGCCCCTGGCTTTGTCCATCAGTGTTCTCCAGACAAAGGATTTCTCAGCCCTTGCCCAGGACTTGCTTGGGCTTGTTCATCTGTGTCCCAGCAAGCTTTGAGACAATGATGTAAAAGAATAATCTCTTACAATAGAATAGCCTGTGTTGAAACAGTCCTCAAAGAATGTTTAGTTTCAACCCCCCTGCCATGGGCAGGGTTGACAACAACTAGACCAGGATATCTAGAGACACATCCAGCCTTGCTTTGAGTGCCTCCAGGGATAGGGCATCCACAACCTCTCTGGACATCCTGTTCCAGTGCATCTATATATGTATTTTTATCTATATTAGAAGCAGGCACTGAAAATACAATTTGCATTCATACTCCCATACACTCTTTAATACTTACAGAACAAAAACTAAAAGTAACTGGAGATCCTAATGGTTCTGTCTATAGGCAAGTCTTAATTCTATGGAAAAACACTAATAGAAACAAATAAATCATAAGGTAAAAGAGCTGTCAGTTACTGTAATCTACTTCAGGTCCAGGCAGCATTAGCATTGATTTCTATCAGGTTAAGTGCCTATGTTTACTAAGTAGTCTCCACAAGAGGAGGAAAGTCATTGTGTTCTTGTGACCTAATTAGTTTAGATGAGGCATTTCTGTTCCGAATACATCAGTGCTGAATTAATCATATCAACCCAATTCACACACATTTATGTGTAATTTATAACATTAAATCAAAGCTACTTTATCTACAAAATCATAAAGCAGTGGGTGAACAACTGACTGAAAGATGGGGATCAGAGTTACATTATGCTCTGGCTAGTCACTAGTGGGTTTCCCAAGGCCTCGATTTAAGCAACAGTTCTCTTAATGCTTTCATAAATGACTTAATTACAGGATTTAAAGGTATATTCAGCAGGTTTGAAGGCAACACTAAACTGAGAGTAGATATGGACTCACTTGAGGGTGGAGAGGCCTTGCAGAGTGATCTTGACAAATTAGAAGGCTGGCAATCACAAACCACATGAAATTTAACAAAGCAAGTGCCAGATCTGCACCTGAGACTTCATGAAAAGGGATCTGAAGGTTCTGGTCCATGGCAAATTGCATATGAGTCAGCACTGTGTCCTGGCAGCCAAAAGGGCCAGTGGTACCCTGAGGTGCATCATGCAGAGCTCTGCCAGCTGAGTGAGGAAAGGAATTGTCCCATTCTCCTCTGTGCTGGTCTGGCTTCATATCCAGAAGTGGGGACTGTGTAATGCACTATAATAAGAACATAAAAACTACTAGAAGGTATCCAAATGAGGGCAACAAAAAGAGTGAAGTGCCATGAGGGGAAAACATATGAAAAGCAGCTGGGTCATTTGTTTTGTTCAGTCCAGAGTGGAGAGGCTGAGAGGAGAATTCATGGGGGAAACAGACAGAAACTGGAGTATAGTTCCGCACAAATGTCTGCAAGTACTTCTTTACAGTGAGGGTGACGGAGCACTGGAATAGGCTGCCCAGGGAGGTTGTGGAGTCTCCTTTTCTGGAGATATTAAAGACCTGTCTGGACACCTACTTGGGTGACCTGGTGTAGGGAACCTGCTTTGGCAGGAGGTTTGGACTCGATCTCTGGAGGTCCCTTCCAACCTCTACGATTCTGTGATTCTGTGATTCATGGTAGCCTAGAACTCCTCACAAGGGAAGGAGGAGCAGTGCTGATCTCTGCTCTCTGGTAACAACAATAGAACCCAAAGGAACAGCATGGAATTATTTCAGGGGAGGTTCAAGTTGAATAATAGGGACAGGTTCTTCACCAAGATGGGCAGACACTGGAATTATGTGGTTCCCAAAGCAGTGGTCATGGCACTGAGCCTGCTGGAATTCACAATATGTATGAACAGTGCTCTCAGAAATATGGTACTAATTTTGAGTGGTCCTTTGTGGAGCCAGGAGTTGGGTCCCTTCCAGCTCAGGATATTCTATGATTCTACATAAGAATAGAAGATAAGTACACACCAAAGTTATACAATGGAAAGAATTCAGACACTTTAAACTGACTACTTGCCAAGGTAAAGTATAACTGAATATCAGATTTCCTAACAGTATAAATACATTTTCTCTTATATAAAATTCAATTTTGAAGTACTTAAATATATAGAGAAAAATATTTAATCTCAAAACACATTGCAGATTTTCACATATTAAAAAGCAGTGAACAGCTGGTAGCTAAATGGAAACTTTTATGAATTTTTTACTCTGCATCATTCAGAGTGACCCTTTTGTTCCCTTTCTCTACTATGTATTTATTTATTTATTTTTCCTCCATGTATTCTGAAATTCAAGAATTGATAGACAATGTGTTATGAAAAATGAGAGCTCAAATTACTCTAGTTGTGAACATTACAGCTGATCTTCAGATTAGTGAAATAAAGACTTGACATGTAGAGGTGAAGAAAAAATGTTCCTGCCACACAATTTGCAACTTTATTTTATACTTTCATGAACTATGACATCAGTGCAACTGTTTAGATTAGGATATGTATTGAGTCTAAAGTACAAAATAAGATTCCCTCCAAACTATCATTTCAGTGACATCAAAGTAACTTTATGACAAATTATATGGAGTTACTAAATTTCATAGGGAAAAAAGTCACTTGACAGAGGCTAATATTTGACATACAGGATTTTCTAAGTTCTCTTATTATCATGGCTTCAAGTAGTATAACAGTCATAATAGGCTCCCTACCCTATTTTCATGTTATATATAACAATGCAATAGATCATAGGATAATGCTTCTCATATGCATTTCATTCCTATTTAGCTTATGTCCTGTGTTGGCTCACAAAATACATTTCTGAGAACCAAAATGAAGAATACATATTTTAAAAATCCATATATCATGACACTAAAAACACACAATTTAATTGGATGAATATATTGTTTTTTGTGTCACATAGATTTATATTACTAAGTAGGTGATTTCTCACTGAGACAAGGTACTCATTTTCAGTTTACCTCTTGCTACTCAAATTCCTCTAAAGACACACAAACAAAAAAAAAAAGCATTTATAGCAGGTTTAACCCAGCAGTCAGCTAAATGCCAGTCATTTGCTTACTCCTTCCTCCCACTGGGACTGGGGAGAGAACTTGGAAAACAAAAAAACAACAGAACTCACGGGCTGAAATAAAACACCATTTACTAAGACAGAAATGGAAAATAATATTAATGGTAATATAATATGTATTTACAAAACAAGTGAAGAAGAACACACCACCTTCCAAACAATGCCCAAACAGTCCCCCAAAGTGGTTACCCCCCAGCACTAATTCCCACTGTTCTTAAAGGTTTTTTATACAATGCTGAATGGTATGGAATATTCCTTCAGACAGTTGAGGTCAGCTTCTTGTTTCTGTGCCCTCCCAACTCCTTGTGTCCCCTCAGCCCCCATCACTGGCAGAACAATACAAGAAGCTGAAATAGCTTTGGCTCTGCACAGTACTGCTCTGTAGTAGCTAAAACGTCGGTATGCTATCAATGTTTTTTCTCCCAAAGCCAAAACAAAGCATGATACCAGACACTACAAAAAATGAAAAACAAACCTGTCCCAGTTGAGACCAAGACACCTTCTTAATATTAAAATTTGGAAGTACATTCAGGATTATTTCTAATTTATACTACCTCTCTTATGCTAAGGTTTTTCTGTTGTGTTTATTGTAAGTGCTAGTGTAGGATAAATGAGTGGACAGTAAGATGGATTGAGAGCTGGCTGACTGGCAGAGCTCAGGGGGTTGTGAACAGCAATGTTGTCTAGTTGAAGGTAGCAGTGTTCCCCAGGGGTCGGTACTGGGTCTGGTCTTGTTCAACATCTTCATCAATGGCCTGAATTGAAGAGAGAGAATATACTATAAGCAAGTTTATTGGTACAAAGTTGGGAGGCATCTCTGACACTCCATAAGATTGTGCTGCCATTAAACAAGACCTGGACAGACTGGACAGTTGGGCAGAGAGGAATCTGATGAGGTTCAAGAGAAGCAAGTATAGAATCTTGCACTTGGTGAGAAATAACCACATACATCAGTACATGTTAGCAGATGGCCTGCTGGAAGGGAACTCTGCAGAGAAGGACTTGGGTGTTCTTATGGACAACAGGCTGGCCATAAGCCAGCAGTGTCCCATTTTGGCTATGAGGACGATGGTATCCTGGAATGCATTAAATGGAGCATGGCCAGCTGGTATAGGTAGGTGATTCTCCCCTTCTACTCTGCCCTGGTGAAGTTCTGGGCTCCTCAGTTCAAAAAACGCCAGGGATCTCCTAGAAAGAGTCCAGCAGAGAGCTACAAAGATGACTAGGGGTCTGGAGCATTTCTCCTATGAGGAAAGACTGAGACACACGAGACGCTTCAGTCTGCAGAAGAGAAGACTGAGAGGGAATCTCATAATTGTTTATAAATATCTAAATTGTGAAAGTCAGTGGGGGTGGACACTTTTTGGTGGTGTGCAGCACTAGGACAAGGGGTAATAGGTATAAACCGGAACAAAGGAAGTTCCATAATAACACAAGGAACTTGTTCACTCCCACAGTGACAAAGAACTGGAAAAGGCTGCCCAGAGAGATTGCAGAGCCTCCTTCTCCAAAGATATTCAAGAACCATTTGGACACGTGCCTGTGCAGCCTTCTGCAGGGAACCTGCTTTAGCGGGAGTCTTGGGCTTGATGAGCTCTACTGATGAGACCTTGATGAACCCTTCCAACCTCTACAGTTCTGTAATTCTGTGATTATATTACCATGCAAATCATCTACTATGGAATTCTGTTTATAGTAGAGTCAGCTAGATCAGTTTGCTTATGGTTGCATTCATTTGGACTTTTAATATCTCCCAAAATAAAGAATCCAGCGCCTCTCAATTCAGTGCTTTTGATGTGGCTGAATAAATAGCCTATTCCAATGCCTGACCATCCTCTCAGTGAAGGTCAGATTTTTATATAACTTTAATAGTGACCCAGATTAACTTAATTGTCTTGTGGTTCCCTGTATCTTACTTTCCAAGCTTCTTGAAGATGGAAATGACACTGGATTTTTACCTTTATCAGTCTAGAATAGTAATAGAATAGTCCATCAGAAGGACACAAAGATGACTGAAGGCCTGGAGCATCTCCCATATGAGAAAAGGCTGAGTAACCTGTGTCTGTTCAGCCTAGGGAAAAGATGACTGAGAGGGAATCTGATAAATATCTAAAGGGAAGTGGGAGGCAAATAATGAGGCCAAGCTCTTCTTGGCGGTGTGTAGCAATAGGCAAGGAGTAATGACCTAAAACTTATTCATACGAAGTTCTGTACTAACATGTGGAAGAAATTCTACACAGTAAGGGTGATGGAACACCCTGGAATGCATTGTCCAGAGAGGTTGTGGAACCTCCTTCTATGAAGATATTCAAGACCTGTCTGGATGCCTACGTGTGCAACCTATTGTGACGTACTTGTTTTAGCAGTGGGTTGGACTCGATGACATCTTGAAGTCCCATCCAATCCCTGCAATTCTGTGATTCTGTGACTCAAGAATCACAGAATGACTGAGGTATGAAGGGATCTCTGAAGGCCATCTGGTCCAAACTCCCTGCTGAAGCAATAGAACTATGGTCAGCTTTTGAAAATCTCAAAGGAGGAATGCTCTACAGCCTCTCTAGATAAACTGTTCTTGTGCTCAGTCACGTGCACAGTAGTGAAGTCTTCCTAGAGTTCAGATGGAATTTCCATAATTTAATTCTGTGCCCATTACCTCTTGTTCTAGCACTGGGTACCACTGAAAAGAGCCTGGCTCTCCCCTCTGCATCCTCTCTAGTCTGTTAATCATTTTTATGGACCTTTGATGGACTCTTTCCAGTATGTCTGTATTTCTTTTTTAGTGGGGAGTCTGGTACCAGACACGGTACTCCAGATCAGCCTCATCATTGTGGCAAGTGTGCATGGCTAGCTCAAGTTGCAACTGGATATCAATCAGGATCCTTAGATCTTTTTCTGCAAAGCTACTCTCCAAAATCCAAATCTGGATGTCACACAACATGTGCATGGCATTCTTCCTCAGATGCAGGACATTGCAATCCTTGTGAAACAACACTCAAGATGATCTGCTCCATGACCTTTCTCAGCACCAAAGTCAGACTGACAGGCCTGAAATTCCACAGAGCCTCCTCCAAGTTCTTCTTGTAGATGGGCATCATATTTGCTAGCCTTCAGTCAACTTAGGGCATTTATGTTAAAATATGCATATACATTAAATCTCAGCAGTTTTTTCAACTAATTTATATCCTTGTGATTTTACTCTTAATTAGAAAACTCCATGTTACAGATCACAATAAATCTAGAAAATAATTGAAATGATATAATCAGGTACAGTTGAATACTGAATTGCCTTCTTGATTGGTAAGTAAAACACCATGCCATACTCCAGAGGGTACTCATTAAATTTAATATATAAAAAGTAATGATACGTTGTATACATGTTTGTTTAAGTCGAGGAATATAAATTGGGCTTAATTGTTGAGTTCTGTTTTGTGTTATTTAGAGTTTCCTAGTAAAACATTTTTTATGTTCTGTATTGACATTATTAATATGCAAATGCCAGATTCCATCCAAATAAAGGAAACTTTTACATTAATAAAAGGAAGTCTGGTGAATCATCTATACTCACCAGTAATGGATAATAAACTTCAAATGGCATTGCTGCAATTGACTTATGTAGTATGAATTACTTGATATTAATTTACAGCCTCATATACTGCTGTTGATATGCATATACTTATGTCCAAGTACACGCGTGCACACACGCGCATCGCATTTTGTATTTATTTTACATTTTTCTTCTTCTTTTTTTTTTTTTTTTAATTTTAAACAGAACTAGTATCTGAAATGTCACAATCTAGCTTTTACTCTTTGTGTGGGGATTTAGTTTCAGAACTTTGATGTTTAGTGACACTAACCAACATTAGGACTCAACTACAGACCTCAGGAGGTAAAATCATGTATCATTACAGGATGAAAAAGATTTTTCTTGGGGTAAACCTATAATCAGACTCACAGACTCCACTGACTGATTGCAGAAAAGTGTTCAGTGCCTTATATTTAGAGAATAAGTTTAGGATTAATAATAGAAAGTGAAACTGCCCATTATCTCCAAACATAGTTTCAAAATTTGGAAATAAAAAAAGGTAAAATTATCTATCACTTTAGTTTTCAATAAAAATATTTTAGACTCAATTAAAAAAAAAAAAAAAAAAAAAAAAAAAACAATTTCAGTACTCTTGACAAATAACATGTAGTATAATAAGTAGATTCTAGCATATTCCTAAATTTTGTATCTTTACCAGGGTCAGAGGTTTGTTCATTCAAAAGGTGTCTTCTGCAGAAATAGGTTAATTTATGTGCAGTAAATTTCTAGCTATGCTTTCTTACCATAGAATCAATACTCACCATAATGTACAAGAAGCACATAAAGCCTGCAGGATAATATCTTCAATAGCCCCAAGGAAAGATTATGATGAAAGAACTCTCTCTGGTATGCACAAGAAAAATCTAGTCTATATTATACCATATACTGACAAATGTGAGTTAATGAGGTGAGTTTTAGAATGAAGAAAAAGTAGAGTAATGCAATGGTTATGTATTTCAAGCTATACATTATTGCAGATTAAAAAATAAATATCACAGATTAGGGAACAAGAAGTTCTTTTCTACAAAGAGAAAAGGGAAGAGAACTAGTGAGACTTGATGAAAGATAATTCTTATGTTTGCCTACCAGAAATTAAATAAATTGAAACCTTTAGGTAATATCTACAGTAGCAACAAAACCAAAAGATGGGCAAGGTGAATACATAGAATTTTATCCTCTTTAGAACCTTTAAGATGGGCTCTGACATAGTGTTGATGCCTTTCAAATAGCACTCTCTGAGCAATGACTAAACATGGCCTAGAATTGTGCTTGAACTAATGAGTGATTCCTATGGACAATAAGAACAAAGCAATCCTGCTGTCTGGGAAAAGAGAGCTTAGGAATAAGCACAGAAGATGTGCTGTAGCACAAGATTTAAGAGCCCAGAGTGTTCCTTAGATTGTTCTATTTGCTAGTGTATAAGAGTTTAAATCAACAACATTACGGTTAATGTTAACAAACACATTTAAAGGTTTTTTTCCCACTTCCACTTAAAGAGCCATGAGACATTTCTGCTATTTTATGCAATGTTATTATGAAGCTTTTATTATCTCCACTTAAGTATTATTGCCTATTCCTAGACTAGCATTGCAGAAAACTCTAAATAAAGCAAATGATTTGACCTTTAAAGACAGCAATAAATTGTCATAGTTTTTAATTTTTATAATTAAGATCATATGATGCCAATAGAACAATTATATACAGTATAGAACATACACATTTTAGATATTGGTACATAATTATTTTTAATTATGTAACTACTAGGCTAAAGCATTGCTGGAGTGTTTTCTCTCTTATATCTAAAGAATAATTCTAAGTATGTTTTCAGAACACTTACTGTATCACTGAAATTTTTTAGTGCTTAAAACAATTGACTCTAGATTTTTCCTTCCATTAGGTCTGTTTTCTAGTTTATCATTTACATAGGAAATAATCTTATTGACTTTATACAGCATGTGTAACTAAAACAGAATCAGAAAGTTGCCTTCTAAATTAGAAACCTCTGTCACCACCACATACAGGCACAGATTTATTTAAATTCTCTTAAGACATCTGTAATAGAGATGTCAATTCTTGACACAATTGATTCTCTTGAGCCAATATACTCTCTTTATAACAAATGGAGAAAAAATGGTACATCTTGGGACTGTTTATCAGATCAATTTTAGACATGCTGTAGGATAAGATAAATCTTTACTAAGAACTGCTGATTTCTCTCTGTTGAGAGGCCAAATGAACAGTTTTTGAAAAACAGATGATCCTTAGAGACAGTTAAAATTGATACTGTCTGTTTACTGGTGTAATTTCCTCATTTTGTTACTCCACCATTAAAAAAAAAAAGTTTCAGAATGTTCTATATTCTACACAGCTCTCTTACACACAGCATGATAGTAGAATAACAATAGGACAATAATAGCTATAATCTACCGAAAAGTGTGATTGTCCATAAATATCGTAAGTTGCTGCTGCAAACTTTTTGTCCTTGCTTGTGACAAATTTGGACTTTACCACCCATTAACATATTTCTCTGACATCTTTGACTTGAAAGACTGCAGTGGAAAAAGTAGACTAAACCATGTGTTTATTTACTCAGAATTCAGACATGAACACCTACTTTATTTATGGAAAGGACTAGAAGTCAAATAAGCAGTGAGGGACAGATGAAGTTTCAGTACTTAGAACTGTTCTAAAGATTACTGTCTGATAGTCAAATGTGTTTGTGTAGCTGAAATGTCACCAAAAAAATCACTATTTTTGCACCTCACATGCACATATTACTGATGTTGTGCTAAGAAATACTAGTGACACATATTCCCCAAAACACTGATGTCCAACCTTTTGGCTTGTCATGGCCTTACTGAATGAAGAGAATTTGTTTTGGGCTGCATGTAAAATATATAGTTAAAGTGAGTAACAAAACTTTTATGTATATATAAAATACGCATACAGACATACGCACTAAATTTAACTCAAAAAGAGAGCAACAAAAACAGAACTAGTAAGTTGGATAAATGTGGCCTAATAAAATAACCATATAAAGTTAATTTGTACTATGATACCTTTCTGTAAGAAAGAAAGCAGGATGGAGGGTCATATAAAAACAGTTAACAATTTTTCCATTAAAAGCTTTTTTTCTGTCTCTTTATGGAGTACACCAGGTTACCCACGTGGTTTTAACCTCACTTAGTTTAGCTACTGGGAACTTTCTGCATTCAGTAGAGATGCACTATCTATCCTTTTTTTTTCTGTGTACTTTTCCTTGAACAGACAACTGTTTAAATTACATTCCCACCTTCAGTCTCCGTTTTGTAAATAATTATCACTTACGACAACACCCATACAAAGAAAAACAGGGTAAATGGTGCCAGGCTAAAAGATTCTATGGCAATTTATAACATAATGTTATTAAGATATACAGTGGCTCTATACAAATGATTATCACTATACAAATGATTATCATCACTTCAAAGTACAGAAAACTACAGAATAAACTGTTATAATCCAGAAGACATTCTAACTTTCTATTAAAACTCTTTTGCATGTGTCACTGTTCCAGCCTGGTTCAGCATGGTTAGATGATTAACAGGGAGGGGGGACCCATGGAACCATGAACTGGAAAAGGGGCAAGGGGCATAGGGAAAAAGGTAGGGAGATGAGCCTAAAAACAACACAGTAGCAACAAGCTAGGGGAGAAAACTAGTTTACTAAATACGATAGCAGAATATGAGATAACACAACATGACAAAATGTAATTCAGTTGAAACTAATAAAGTGAGAGATTGTCCAAAAACTGAAGGCCTTACTCAAGTGCAAGATGGTTAGGGAGCGCACACTGCAGAGACAAGCAAAAAAAGGACAATCTCATGAATCCAAACAGTCTTACATTT